>NW_006284347.1:431698-447998 GCF_000327345.1 Myotis davidii | reverse complement strand
AGGAATGATGACAAATCAATTTTCCAAGAAAAGTTTCCCTGGCTTCTTGTTTAGGGATTTCAACTCCAATCTCTTCAAAACGCATGTCTAAGTGAGTTTTATCATCCCTAAATTAACTTAATTTATATAAATGTTAATCTCCAGAAATTTTACATTATAAACTTGGCTATGGCTGAGCGCTTCAGGAAGGCCCTAATGCGCTGCAGGAATCAATGAAATGTTAACAAGCACTGACAGCTTAGCAGGTGCCACAGAGGAGAGTAGAATCCAAAAAAGGAGTGTGCTGCACAGGCACCTCCGTCCCACCTCAGCAAGGCTGTCTTCTGGCCACTCTTCCACCTACATGTAGTGGCCCAGTGGCACGCTCTAGCCTAGGCACACTGTGGCCCTCTTCCCTATCTGATTCCTTCCCCCATTCCTTTTCCCACTCAGTGTCTCCGTCCATTAAAACCTCTGTCAAGAAAGGCCTAAGACTCATTCACTCAACGGCAACACTGACTGATACAGATCCATGTTCTCTCATCAGAAATTCCAAGCCCTAAACTTTGAAAACCAAAAACATTTTTTGAAATTTGATGAAAACTCCTTTGATAGCATACCCTGGCCTGCACTGACAGCAGACCATTTATATGTAGTCTTCACCCAACTTGGTGTAAATATTCATCATTGTCTGATTACAGAGAGCTGCCCCAGGCCGTGTTGGCAGTATTACAGACTCCACAGTATATGCAGTGTATCAGCTTTCTAAAATCCAAAACCCCTCGATGCCAAAGTACACCCAGCACCAATATGTTAGATATGGGACTGTGGGCCTGAGCCCACCAGAAGGCCAGTTGGATCAGTTTGCAGTGGGCACCCACAAGGACATTTCTGGGTCCAGGTGGAAAGAGCAAGCACCATGGTCAGCAGCTTCTGAGTGTGTGACATTGATGACAGAGCAGGGAGTGGGGCACACCTGCCCGGCAGCACTATCCCTGACTCGGGGTGGCACCTTATCCAGAGGGGTCACATTCCAGCAGCCCCAGTGCACAGGAGCCACAGGTTAGCCATGGCCTTGCTCTTGAAATCAGCAGTTTGATGCTGAGCTCAGAGTCGTATTCATGGAAACAGAAACCTTTAGCATGGCCATGGCAGGGTGTCATCTCTAAGGCAGCAGGTCCGTTCAGTGGATTCTGGTCCCCATTGAAGTGACTGTTGAAATCATATATACACATCAGGAGGCTAAACTGAATTGCTTACTTGTTATCGAAGTATAACAAGAATGTAGAACGGTACATATATTGTAAACAGGTGAATTTTCACAAATTGAACACACTCGTGTAACCAGTGTCCAGATCAAAACACAGAATATCCCCAGGACTGCAGAAACCTCCCTCACGTTTCCTTCCAAGTCCTAATCATCCCCTCTCCCCACCGTACCAACCATAAGCCTAACTTCTAAGAGTCCATTTTTCCAGCTTGGTTTTTAGATTAAATTTATCAAATGTTTTGCCATTAGATAGAGCCAGTTTGGGTGATGACCAGGTTTTCTCCCTACCTTCTGAAGGTGGGACTATAAAACTATCTGGTCAGAAGTTAAGGCATGGATGGTGAACACACACTACAAGATACAGATGATGTATTATAGAATTTTACACCTGAAACTCATATAATTTTATTAACCAATGTCACTCCAATAAATTCAATAAATAAAAAAAGAGAGAGAAGTTGAAGCAAAACGACCCAGGACAGGTCCTGACAAGACTCAAGAAGCATGTGCCTTCCCCAATCTGGTGCTGCCTCAAAATCAAACCCTGAAAGAATATAAAAAGAAGCAAAGCTTGCTTGCAATAAAGAGCACAGAAACTTAATTTAAATAAGATGATTCAAATAAAGGTATAACTTTGGGACATATGTAATACTTTCAATAATAAATTGAATTTTAAAAATTCAGTTTTAAAAATATATAGATATCACTTAAAGCTTGTAAAATGCTATTTTTGAGATAAAATTCACCATTTTAACCATTATTATACCATAATTCAGTGGTATATTCACAGACTTGTATAACTATTACCACCATCTAATTGCAGAACATTTCCATTACATCAAAGAGAAACTCCTAATCCGTTAGCAGTTACTACTAATTTCTCCCTACCTCCAACCCCTAGTAACCACCAATCTACTTTCAGTCTCTATATATTGCCTGTTCTGGACATTTCATCTAAATGAAATAATACAGCCCTAACCAGTTTGGCTCAGTGGATAGAGCGTCGGCCTGCAGACTGAAAGGTCCCAGGTTCAATTCCGGTCAAGGGCATGTACCATGGTTGTGGGCACATCCCCAGTGGGGGGTGTGCAGGAGGCAGCTGATCAATGTTTCTGACTCTCTGTCCCTCTCCCTTCCTCTCTGTAAAAAATCAATAAAATATATTTAAAAAATAAAAATAAAATAAATAAATAAATGAAATCATACAATCCGTGGCCTTTTCTACCTGGCTTCTCTCACTTAATATGTTTTTAAGGTTCATCCATGTTGAAGTATCTATCAGTACTTCATTCCTTGTTGTGGCTAAATAACATTTCATTGTATGAATGTACCACAGTTGGTTTACCCGCTTATCAGTTGATGGACATTTGGGCTATTTCCTCCTTTTGGCTATTAATAATGCTGCTATGAGCACTCAGGTACAAGTTCTTGTGTACTTTGTTTTCATATGGAAACATATGCTTTCAATTCTCTTGGGTATATACCCAGAAATGGAATTATTGGGTCACACAGTAACTAAAATTTTGAGGAACTGCAAATCTATTTTCCAAAGTGGCTGCACCCCTATCAGCAATGTCTAATGGTTCCAATTTCTCCACATCTTCACCAACACTTATTTCCCACATTTATTATTATTATTATTATTATTATCATTATTATTATAGCAATCTTAGTGGGTATGAAATGGTATCTCATTGTGGTCCCACTTTCCCTAAAGACTAATAATGTTGAGTACCTTTTCATGTTTTTATTGACCATTTGTATATTACTTAAAAGAAATGTCCTTTGCTTATTTTTAAATTGGATTGTTTGTCTTTTCATTGTTGGGTTAAGAGTTCTTTATATGTTCTAGATACAGACCCTTATCAGATATAAGATTTGCAAAGTTTTCTCCCATCCTATGGGTTGTCTTCTCATTTTCTTAATAGTGTCCTTTGATGTAGAGGAGTTTTTAATTTCGAAAGTTCAGCCCTGGATGGTGTGGCTCAGTTGGTTGGAAGTCGTCCCATGTACCAAAAGGTTTCTGGTTTGATTCCTTGTCAGGGCACATACCTGGTTTCAGCTCAATTCCCCCCTAGAGCATGCAGGAGGCAGCAAATGGTGTTTCTTTCTCTCTCCCTCCTTCTCCCTTCCTCTCTTTAGAAAAAAAAAAATCATTAGCCCACTGGCATGGCTCAGTGGTTGAACGAGGAGGTCATGGTTTGATTCCAGTCAGGGCACATGCCTGGGTTGCAGGCTCAATCCCCAGTGGCGGGCATGCAGAGGCAGCCAATCAGTGATTCTCTCTCATCATCCATGTTTCTATCTCTCTTTCCAGTCCCTTCCTCTCTGAAATCAATAAAAATATATTTAAAAATAAATAAAAATAAAAAGTTCAATTTGCCTGTTTTTCCTTTTGTAGCTTATGCTTTGGATGTCATACATATTTAAGAAGCCATTGTCTACTCCGCCATCATGAAGATTTACACCTGTTTCCTGCTAAGAGTTTTATAGCTTTGCAAAATGCCATTTTATTAAATTATGTTTTGGTTTATGTAAGACAACTATCATGTCAAAGCTTCCTTCTTATAAGGATTACAAAAGAAAACAAATATATTTTAGTTTCATCTTCTGTAGCATAATGGATTATAATGTAAATCATTCTTACTGGAGTCAGATCCGTATTCATCTAAGAAGCTCCTTCAGAGAATCTGTGTGTCCTGATTGAAAAAGAGTATAACCAGCTGGGTAACTCAGTTGATTAGAGTGTCCTCCCAATACACCAAGGTTACAGGTTTGATCCCGGGTAACAGCACATACCAGAATCAACCAATGAATGCATAAATAAGTGGAATAAGAAATTGATGTTTCTGCCTGGTACTGGCACAAGACATATAGGTCAATGGAACCAAACAGAGAACCCAGAAATCAACCCAAACCATTATGCTCAATTAATATTTGACAAAGAGGCAAGAGCATACAATGGAGTCAACATAGTCTCTTCAATAAATGGTGTTGGGAAAATTGGACAGATACATACAAAAAAAATGAAACTAGACCACCAACTTACACCATACACACAAAACAAACTCAAAATGAATAAAGGACTTAAACATAAGATGGGAAACCATAAAAATCTTAGAAGAATCCATAGTCAGCAAAATATCAGACATATGTCGTAGAAATACCTTTACCTAGAGCAATTGAAACTAAGGAGAAAATAAACACATAGGACTACATCAAAATAAAAAGCTTCTGCACAGCAAAAGAAACCATCAACAAAACAACAAGAAAGCCCACTGCATGGGAGAACATATTTGCCAATGTTATCCTATACTAGAGGCCCAGTGCACGGATTCATACACCAGTGGGGTCCCTCAGCCTGGCCTGTGACCTCGCACAATCCAGGACGCCATGGTGCACAATCAGGGGCTGGGGAGTACTGCAGGAGGGCTCCAGGCTGTGTCTGGCCCTATCTCCCCCAGTCCCGATTGGGGCTGATGGAGGCCAGGGAGGGACCATGGGAAGTTGGCCGGCCTGAGAGAGACCATGAGAGGGCTCCAGGGCGTGTCCGGCCCATCTAGCCCAGTCCTGATTGGCCAGACCCCAGCAGCAAGCTAACTTATCGGTAGAGTGTCTGCCCCCCAGTGATCAGTGTGCATCATAGCTACTGGTCAATGGTTGAACAGTCACTTAGTCTTTTACATATATAGATAATAAAAGGCTAATATGCAAATAGACTGAACAGCGGAACAACTGAACAACTAAACTGGCCACTATGACGTGCACTGACTACCAGGGGACATGTGTGGAATATGGCAGGCATTGGCCACAGCAGGATGATGAAGCAGGTGAGCGGGGGCGCCAGACCAAGGTGAGGCACTGGTCGCTGTCATCAGGGTGAGCCTCTGATGGTTACTGAAAATTTGTTCCCATGCACCGCAGTCCCGCTCAGCTCTCACCTGCTGCCGGCGCCGGAGCTGCTGCTTGAACCCACTGCTGGCACCAAGCGCCAGCCCTGATAGCTCGGCGCCTTGAGCTAATGCGAGTGGTGGCTGCCAGCCCCAATCGCCTCTCAGGGCTTCTCCACCTACCCCTGTTCCTGAGGGGTGATCAGGACCAGCAACTGCCTCTTGCATCTGTTGCCGGCAATGGCCCTGCTCGCACCCACAGCCAGCACCGGAGCCACCGCTCGCACCCACTGCCGGTCCCGATCATTTGGTGCCATCAGCAGGTGCGAGTGGCAGCTATAGACCCCGATCATCCCTGAGGGCTTCTCCATCTCCCCCTGATCTTGAGGGGTAAATGGGGCAACAGCCACCACTTCACCTGCAGACAGCACCAGCCCCGCTCGCACCTGCTGCTGGCACCGGCCCCAATCACTCTGCGCCATCATCGGGTGCGAGTGGGGCTGGCGCCATCAGTGCGTGGGAGCAGCAGGGGTGGGAGTGGAGCTGCCGGCAGACAGGGGACCAGGGGCTGCAGTGGGAGGGGCAGGGCGAGGGCACGGAGGATGAGCTGAGACCTGCCCCTATGCCCACTGCAGCCTCACAGCCCATAGTTCCTTTCAAGATGCACGAATTGGCGCACTGGGCCCCTAGTCTCTGATAAAGGTTTAATCTCCAAAATTTATAGGGAACTCATACAACTTAATAAAAGGAAGATAAACAATCCAATCAAAAAATGGGCAAAGGAAGTAAATAGACACTTTTCGAAAGAAGACTTACAGAAGGCCGAGATACATATGAAAACATGCTCAAAGTCACTAATCATCTGAGAGATGCAAATCAAAACATCCTAAGTGCCCATCATCAGATGAGTGGATTAGAAAACTGTGGTACATCTACACAGTGGAATACTATGCCACTATAAAAAAGAAGGCACTCTTACCATTTGTAACATCATGGATGAACCTGGAGAGCATTATGCTAAGTGAAATAAGCCAATCGGAGAAAGATAAATATCACATAATCTCACTTATTTGTGGAATATAACTGATGAACAAAAAATAGAGCCAGAGGAAAAAAATATTTTAGAATATAATAGAATGTAATCCTATTATTTGCATATTTTTTATATTTCCTATAACTTTTGTAATACTATACTATGTTAGTACAGTTTTGGTAATATTATTATATTTGAAATCTTTTTTTCTTGAAATATTAATGTTTGTTGCATGTAAATGGCTACTTATTTTGTATCTATAATCTATTTTGTAATAGATTTATGCCATACTAGTATATTGTAAAAAAATAAATAAATAAATAATTAAAAAATTAACACACACACACAAAAATTGATGTTTCTCTCCCCACACCTCTCTCTCTAAAATCAATCAGCAAACAAGAGTGTTCCAAATTATATATGTGTTCTATATTTTTTCTATAATTATTTGTACTAGTATATCCAAATCAATATAAATATAATATACTAGAGGCCCAGTGCACGAAATTTGTGCACAGGTGGAGTCCCTAGGTCTGGCTGGTGATCAGGGCCAATCAGGTTCCCCATCTTCCCACCTTCCCTCACTGCCCACATGCTGCCAGCATGCGGTTCCCCACCTCCCTGCCTCTCCATCCCTCACCACCCACACATAGTTCCCCACCTTCCCACCTCCCTGTCTCTCCCCCTCCTCCTTCCCTTGCCACCCACATCCACCCCCATCCACCCCCGATTCCCTATCCTAGGCTGGGGCCCAGCCCCAATCGGGCGATCGGGACCTTCTGGTTGGGGAGAGAGACAGGGGGAGAGATCCAAGAGTTTGGCTGCCAGGCCAAGGAGGGAGCCAGCCCTTGGCTCCCCTGGAAAAGGGACCATGTCTGCCACCACTTACCCCTGGTTTTCCATCCCAGCCCAGGGGCCCGGCCCCAATCGGGCAATAGTGGCCTGCCAGCCGGGGGGAGAGACCAGGAGGTTGGCTGGCAGGCCCCATTGGTGATCGGGGCCGCAGGCTGGGGGCAGCTCCTGCATTGAGCATCTGCTCCGTGGTAGTCAGTGCGTGTCATAGCCACCAGTCGTTCCATCGTAATGGTTGTTTAGGCTTTTATATATATAGATTGTCCTACCACTAGAAACCATTAATGTGAAAAATAAAACAGAAAACTTTGTATAGAGTGGAATAATTCCATACTCACTAAGCCATAGAGAGACAAAGAGTATGTGAGTGGAAGAAAACTGTCCACTGAAAGACTAAAAATACTTTTTAAGATCGAAAATAAACCAATCCCAGTTACCTAATCTTTCCAAGCCTCGGTTTTGCCTCCGTAATATGGAGATGATAATAGTATTTACCTCATAGATTATGAAAATTAGATATGATAATAATAGCATCTGTCATGCATGAATAAGCTCAACAAATGTTAGCTCTTATTATTTTATCATATTCAATGTACATTTAAATTGTGTTATAGTAATTTTGTAACTAACACATTTTCCTTGGGACCCTCTCTGTTCCCTCTTGCCCATGGCAGTATATAAGCTCTATGCAAGCAAATGAGCAAATAAAGATTTGCGCTAAAGAGCAATAGCACTGGGAGAAATCTTCGGGATTAGAGAGATAAACAGGAAATTAGAGCAAGTAAAGACCAAGAAATGTTTATTTTTCCATCTCTTGGGTGATACTCTAGCTACTAGTAAACAGGCACTGAGGTTTTTTGAGAGCTAAGCAGTTAACTTCCCCAAGATGTTTAACTGGGCATTTTTCTGATTGCTTTCTTGTTTACCAGGAAGGCAACATAACATATTCCAAAGAATGAAAATTAGGAAACCTGCGTTTGGGCTCTGACTCTGCCATTATCTGTGTGGCCCTGTAGATTTGCCTCCTTTCTCTAACCCTGGATGTCCTATTTGAGGAAAGAAGAAAATAAAGGAAGGAGGGAGAGAGAGAGGGAGAGAGGAGGGTGATGGCCTTCTGATTCTGAAAGTCTGATGTTTGGAACTATGTTTAGAATTTTTCATCTCTATTTGTAGCAAGCAGAATTGTTCAAGCCAGTTTTCACGCAATTTGGGTGTGCTAACCTTTGTGATAACACTTCTATCACATTTGGCTTTGGGAAATAATCCCAAGCCCCAAAAAATAATCTTCCTTTCTTTGTTTGGCATCTCCACAAAAGCCAAGTATCTATATATCTGGAGGGAAGGAAGGCTCCGTGCCAGACTCACAAATGGGCATAAATGTTGACTCCCCAAGGACGCTGAGGGAAATCAAAGGGGGGAAAGGCTTACTAAAGGTCCAGTAGGAATCACTGTAAGCCCAGAGCTCAGAGGGACTGTGTCATCCCTGACCAGCCAAAGTTTTGGAAAGAAAACAGAAGGCCCCTACCATTTCACATCAAGCAAAAGGCAACCAAACTAATGTTTTAAATTTTCTACCCTTGCCACTTGTCTCCAGAGGATGGGGGATGGGAGAGAGAAGTATGTGGACAATTCGTTCACTCATTCAATGAAGATAATATATTGATAACCTATGATGTGCCAAGCATTATTTTAGGTGCTGGGAATACAGCAGCAAACAAAGTTCCTGTACTCACAAAGCTTACATTTTAGCGGGGAAGACAGTCAATGGGCAAATAAACAAGTAAGCAAGTAAGTGTACATGCATGCATAGGCAGAAATTGCGCGTACATGGGCATGCATACACGTGTGTACATGTATGCATCAGTGGGTTAGTGCTTTGGAAAAAAAGCAGAGAAAGGGGCATAGGGAATGGGGGGGAGGGGTTGGGTACAAGGTGCTATTTTAAATAGTGTGGTCCGAGAGGGCTTCCTTGATTAGATGTCACAGAACTGAAAGATGAGGGATTGAGGAAGAGCATTCTAAGCATAAAGAATAGAGTGAAAGAAGGCCTTGAGGTGAGAACAGTGGGTGTTGTATATGAGGAATAGCAAGGAAGCCAGCGTGGAAATCAAGGTAAGAGTAGAAGGAGGTAAGTGTGATGGCATGAGGGGAGGGCACATTGCATAGGGCTTATAAGAAACTGTAGGACACTGTGAGACATTTTGGCTCTTATTCTGACCAAAATGGGAATCCGTTTAACAATTTTGAACAGTAGAGACATATGATCTGACTTATATTTGAAAGTAATCTCTCAAGCTGCTGAGAACATTCTGCAGAGGGGTGGTAGCAGGGACAACAGTCAGAAGTTTGTGACAGTTATCCAAGAAGTGCTGAGAGCTTAGTCAAGGGGGCTTGGCTATGAAGGTAATGAGAAGGAACTGGATTCTGGATGTATTTTTGAAGGAAAGTCCAGCAGGTCTTGCTGATAGACTCTGTGTGGGAGTGAGAAAAATCAAGTCAAGCATGATGACCAAGTTTTTTATCTGAGCAACTAGGAGAATGGCTATGGGAGGAAGAAATTGGAAAGCGGGGAGGAGGGTGACTCAGGAGTTCATTTTGGACATGTTGGGGTTTTTATGTTTGTTTGTTTTTTTAAATATATTTTATTGATTTTTTACAGAGAGGAAGGGAGGGGGAAAGAGAGTTAGAAACATCGATGAGAGAGAAACATCGACCAGCTGCCTCCTGCACACCCCCTACTGGGGATGTGCCTGCAAACAAGGTACATGCTCTTGACCGGAATCAAACCTGGGACCCTTGAGTCCACAGGCCGACACTCTATCCACTGAGCCAAACTCGTTAGGGCATGGACATGTTGTTTTTGCAATGCATACTGACCTCCAAGAAGAAATGAAGAATAAAGATCCGGGCTGGGGAAGCAAATTTAGGAGTTGATGACATGTATATGGAATGAAAACTCATGAGATTGGATGAGGGCCCCTTGGAATGATTGTAAAGAAGAGAAGAGGTCTGATGACTGAGCCTGGGGGCTCACGAACATTAAGAGGACTGAAAGATAAGATGGAAGCTTCTGAGAAGAATGAGACGTAGCCAGTGGAGTAGGAGTAACATCAAAGAGAAGATGCTCTAGAAGTCAAAAGAACAAAGAAGCCAATCACATCAAATGCTCCTGACGGTCAGGATGAGGACTCGTGATTCATGCTCCAACACTGATAAGCCTTGAAAGCTTATGGTAGTAAAAGAAGCCAATCACAAAAGGCCACATCTTGCATAATTCCATTTGTATAAAATGTCCAGAATACATAAATCCATAGAGACAGAAAATAAAGTAGTGATGACAAGAAGCTTTGGGAGGGAGGAGTGGGGAGTAACTGCTAAAAGGTATGATGTTTTTTGAGGGGAAGGTGATGAAAATATTCTTGGATTAGAGGGTGGTGATAACTACACAACTTCATGAGTAAAATTTTAAGAATGTATACTTTACAGCCCTAACCAGTTTGGCTCAGTGGATAGAGCACCGGCCTACGGACTGAAAGGTTCCAGGTTCAATTCCGGTCAAGGGCATGTACCTTGGTTGTGGGTACATCCCCAGTAGGGAATGTGCAGGAGGCAGCTGGTCGATGTTTCTCTCTCATCGATGTTTCTAACTCTCTATCCCTTTCCCTTCCTCTCTGTAAAAAAAAATCAATAAAATATATACTTTTTAAAAAATGTATACTTTACAAAAGTTAATAGTGCCCTAGCTGGTGTGACTCAGTTGGTTGGTGTCATCCAGTGGATAGAAGGATTGCTGATTCTATTCCTGCTCATAGCACATGCCTGGGTTGCAGGCATTGTTTATTAAAATGCATTTCATTTCCAAAATTGAGCTATCAACTGTTAAAGTGTATATACATGTTTTGGGACATGTATATACACTTTACATTAGTTCATGATACTTGAAAAAAATCACAAAAAGTAACCACAAATCAGATTAGGAAATGCTAAGGAATTCATTATTTTGAAACTAGTAAATAAAAGAATCAAGAATGTATCCTGCCTTTGTATTACAAATTGTACCATTAAAAGTAGATACACATAAATTTCATTCTAAAAGGTAATAATTGAAAAAGCAATGATAAAATTCAAATATCACCATTTTGGAACCCCTAATGAATTAATGGAAATAAACACTGATCATCAACAACTACTAGCACCTCAAAAAGACAAACAAGCAGATTTTATAAGTGTCATCAGGGAAGACTCTACTACCACCTTTGAAGTAGTCCTGGCCCCACATCCCTAAAATCAAACCTGTATCTGATCAGCCCTCTAGATTCACCTACCAATTCTTAGAAAATACAGAGGGTAGAGAAACCTGTTACACTACAACACAGGGGTGCAATCGGCAAAATCCAGACTATGAAAAACTAAAGGGCAAGCATCATGGTTTCTTCAACACACAGGTTACAAGTGAGGGGAAGATGGAGTGCGAGAAAGAGAGAGAGAGAACAGAAAACAAAATCAACAAATGGACATTATTTAAATTCTGTTCCAAACACTGTTAAGAAAAAGTTGTGACATAGATGAGACAATTAGAAAGTTCAAGGCCAAATGAACATCTAATGATATTTAAAAATCATTAATTTTTAAGGTGTTGGTCATGTACAAGGGTCTTTATCCTTTATAATACACTCTGAGATATTACCGATAAAGGGACATGGTATATGAAACTTACTTCAATATATGAGTAAGGAGACATAAATAAGGATATAGGTGAAGCAAAATTAGCATGATTGATCATTGTTAAAGCTGGGTGAGAAGCATCTGGTAGTTCATTCTACTATTCCCTCTGAGCTGTTATATCATTTTAAAATTCATCATAAAAAAAGTTGAAAGACAGAATGGGAGGGCGGACCTGGAGAGAGCAAGCACAGACTCCGCTTTAAAGGAGCCAGTCAAGGGAAGCAGAAAAACAGGGCAGCAGCTGGGAAAGAACATGGGGGGCGGGGGGGTGGTGGAGGGTTTTTCGAAAACGGCAGACACCTGTGAAGGTTTGTACTCTGAGAGCCTGGTCCAGTAGAACGGGAAAACATCTGGGAGAGGCACAGCTGCTGGAGTGGTGCTCTAGCGCAGGCATTAGGTAGCTACCTGCACATCAGTCCAGCCCAACTCTCACAGCCACCTTATGCCAGGGCACGGGTTTCTTCGCGAGGAGAACTGTCTCTGAGTTGGTTCTAATTAAGGGACCTGCAGAAGTGAACCTGGGGTGCTTCCTCATCCTTGGGAAGCACCTTCCTGAAAATACCCTCCTTTCTATGGCCAGGACTGAAATCAGCCGTGATTAGTCTCCATTCATAACAATCCTACATCTACACAGCACCCTTTTCCCAAGGATCTTTCATTTTAATAGAAACAATTATTTTTAAAGAGGGAATAATAAAAACAAAAACAATCCATAATCCCACTGCTCAGAAATAATAAAAAGTAGAAGCCTGCCTCCCCACTCTGATTCCCTAAGCAGTGTTTTATTTTTCTAGTAAAATAATAGTAATAATAATAATAATACTATATATTATTAGCATACACAAAAATTTGATTAAAAATTCATACACAAAAAAGCACCAAGCTATGATTACTATTCTGCAGCTTACTCTTTATATTTAATAATATATCTTGGTCAATCTTTACCAACATATTTATTTTAATAGCCACGGTACACTTTTTAAATAAAAACACTTTTCTATCTATCACATTTTCATCTCACTGAAACACATTGAGAACAGATCTCATTTTTCAGAGGACAAAACTGACCCAGGATGGGATTAAATGACCTGTCCAAGGTCTCAAGAAGTTGAAAGCTGAGGAATATTAGATGCTGGGTTCCTTTCACTCCCTGTGCCACAGCGCCTCCCAGTGGTGCTCAGGTAACATTTTCCACCACAGCACCAGGGCTTCCATCTTCCCTATAGCTCACCAATCCTCAGGAAAATTTTCATTTGAATTATTAAGATTATACCACACTGTAAATCAAGGTCCTTCTTTTTAAATAACTTCTCTATTTTTGAAATAATTTGTATAACCATGGCATTTGGATTTTAAATTATTAATAGAATGTTAAGTAGAATATCCTATGACATGTAAAACATTCTCAGCCTTTCGTGTGGGAAGAGAAGGTAGAGACGCTCAGAGAAGTTTCTTTTTATCTTTTTTTAAAACTTACTCCAATGTATCGAGCATTTTCAAATGTTTGTGGCCTTTAATCTTTTGAGGGAAACATGGACCTTTTTTTGAGAATCTGGTGAAATCCTCTCCTGAGACAAAAGCACAGACATGCAAAATCTTGCTTTTAATCGCAGGGCCTTCATAGAATTTCTAAAGACAGCCCATACGTCCTGGCACCAGTGTTGCTCAGTTGGTTGGGTGTCATCCTGTGCACCAAAAGGTCACTGATTTGATCCCGGTCAGGGCACATGCCCAGATTTCATCAGTAGGGAATGTGCAGAAGGTGGCAGATTGATGTTTCTCTCACACTTGTATGTTTCTCTCTCTCCCCCTTCTCTTCTCTCTCTCTAAAATTAATATTTAATATTTTTTAAAAGACCATCCACAGGTCCCAGGTTAAAAATCCCTGCCACAATGATTTCACCTCCCGATTTTGCTAAGCCCAAGTATACCTACAACATTTTAATCAGTGACACAACATGCTTTTAATTTGCTCTAACTTTTACCATATGTATGCTAAATCTTTCAGCCTGACTGGTTAGAGATAACTCAGTATAACCCTAACTATCACAGGCAATCTAAAAACCCTAAAATACTTTGTTTCAAATGTTTTTAAAAGAACAGAATTAAATTAAAATTTCCATTGAAAACAAGTTTTCAACTCAAAAGATATTGAAATCAAGATTTGACCTAGATTATACAGTGATAACTGGATGTTTGGTCTTTACTCACATTGAAAACAAAACCAAACCAAACAAAATACCAGGCTTTGGATATGGAGGAGAGGAGCCAAGGGAATATAGAGGGTTCATCACAACATCAATTCATCATTAACCTCAGAAATATAATGAACCTCGGGGGCACAGAAAATTTAACCTTTGGCTTTGGGGCGGGCAAAAGCACTCCCTAAAGAAAACCCTTTCCTCCTCCATCCTTACAATCCTCTACTTTATTCAGGGTATCTTTTTCTGAGCTATCTTAGGCCATCACCTTACACAGGCGCAGGACCTAGTTAAAATGGAGTCTGCATATCACACCATAATTAAGTAAGAGGAAAGGACTGTGTCAATTTTCTCTTCACATAGAACTACCTTTAATTTCCCTTTTCCACCAGGTGACCATTCAACTTTCCAGTTCAAAGTCCACTCTGATTAAGAGTTTAGTCAGCTGCATAAAACATTAAAAGCTTATTTTCAAACATTTCAGAAGAGTGACCCTTTTTATGACTATTTAAAGTAACATCATTTTCTCAGTCTAAAAGCTTCTCTAAGGCTTTGTCCCCAATACCAACCCTAACCTCATCTCCCAATGGATAAACACCCTCTCCAACATGAATCCAATCCCTCCCTACTGGCTAGCTAAGAGTTAGAGCAAGGACTGGAAAACAGAGGCCCCCTGCAGACTTGGAAGATGGTGGCCTTGTTGTGCAGGAGATGGTTGTCCAGCAGAAGCAATTCCTCACAGCCACCAAGGTTCCTCCCTTCCAGGGTTAGTAGCAAATGTTAAAACAGATGGTTTTGCCTTTTAGGGCTTGGGGGGATTTTGGGCCTTGGATTTGTTTCTCTGACTGGAAACATTGCCGTTTGCTGTTATCATTCTTTCAAAATATTATCAAATTTATTGGGTGACATTGGAGCATAAGGACTTATAGGTGTGTATCTGTTTCACTCTGAAATTACATTTAGCTTTTAAATGGGTGTTATTTAGCTTGCTGGAGGGCCTGTGATCGTGCAAACTCCCCTTTTCTTCAATTTCTAGGGTTAGAACAATTTCCAAAACCAGATTCTCCTCTCATACTGGCTACTTGCCCAGTATGATGTTTCAATTAATAGAGCATAGAGGTCATTTCTCCCTCTCTGCTAGTAGAGAGCAGGTTTAACTAGCGTATCTGCCCCATTTGATTACACTACTATCCTATATAATAAAAGGGTAATATGCAAATTACCTAACAGCAGAACGACCAGGAACGACCGGTCGCTATGATGCGCACTGACCACCAAGGGCAGATGCTGAATGCAGGAGCTGCCCCCTGGTGGTCAGTGCACTCCCACAGGGGGAGCTCCGCTCAGCCACAAGCTGGGCAGACGGCTGCAAGCACAGCAGTGGTGATGGGAGCCTCTCCCACCTCCATGGCAGCGCTAAGGAACTCTGGGGATGTCTGACTGTTGAGTGCTCCCGGGCTGCCAGAGGAATGTCTGGCAGGGGATTGGGCCTAGGTCAGCAGATGGACATCCCCTAAGGGGTCCTGGATTGGAAGAGGGGCACAGGCTGGGCTGGGGGACCGCCCCCCCCCCAGTGCATGAATTTGCATGCACTGGGCCTCTAGTCTACATATATAAAAGGCTAAGTTGACTCACGGATGCACAATACATATAAAGCTATCACTGGCCTCAATCGTACACATGTGTTTCTACCTGTCATTGTCGATCGTAAATTTGGTTGACACATCTATTATAGAGAAAGGGTGAATAGCGATATTAAAATATTTCTTCTAATTAATTTCTTTTCAATGTGCACGAATCTGTGCACTGGGCCACTAGTAGGATTATATAGAAGGCCACCCAGGGAAATATAGGCAAAAATAATTACTATAGCTCTGTGCTAGATCAGCTCACTGGGAAACTTCTGATTACCTAGCAGTACGCACTTGTCCATGGCTAAAAAATGCCCTCACTTTTTAACATATATGCCTGGTATCAGCGCATTCCAGTCCTAAGCAGCTAACATGTGTCCCAGGGCTCTTCGGGGTTGTGGATGGCAATGTACCAAGAAGTGTACCACCATCCATTTCCCAGACAGAAATGAGGGTCTTTGAGTGAGTGGCTACCAGTGAGAAGGCAGGATTTGATTTCCATAAAGATTGACCCAAATTCCAGAGACAAGCATTTCAGCAGAGGTACCACATTCTTCACATGCTGCCAGGAGCCAGACTGATAAAACAAATCTATCACTTAGGGCCGAGGAGGAGGGAACAGGACCTTGTTATTGTTGAGCCTTTACTACATGTAAGGTACTGTTAGTTAATTTGCCCACATTTCCTCAAGGTAGGTATTATTAATTAACCCTTTTTCC
>NW_006284347.1:429465-431644 GCF_000327345.1 Myotis davidii | reverse complement strand
ATGGATGTGTCTCTCCCCTTCCCTTCCACTCTCTCTAAAAATCAGTGGAAAAATATCTTCAGATGAGGATTAACACACAAAAACATACAGATAGAGAAAGGATTTGGCATCGTCTCCTAACATCTCAGCCTATCCTAACCCTATCTATCATGAAGGATCAATCCAGTCCTGCCTCTCATAATGGTTTCTCTGAGTGACTCCATCAGGAACTCAGCCCTAGCTAACTACCATGAATTGCTTTAGGTTGCTAGTTTCCCCTCTTCTAACTTCCATTACCAACTTCTAATTACTTGATGGAAATTTTTATGAGCAGAAAAATGCTAAGAAAAAAAAGTGAAGGAAGCAACCTAAGTATCTATCAGTGGATGAATGGATAAAGAAAATATGGTAATATAGCCCTAGCTGGTTTGGCTCAGTGGATAGAGCATTGGCCTGTGGACTGAAGTGTCCCAGGTTCAATTCAGGTCAAGGGCACATGCCCAGGTTGCAGGCTCAATCCCCATTGTGGAGTGTGCAGGAGGCAGCCAATCAATGATTCTCTTTCATCATTGATGTTTCCATCTCTATCTCTCTCTCCCTCTCCCTTCTTCTCTGAAATAAATAAAAATATATTTAAAAAATATAAAATATGGCATATAAATGAAATCTTACTCAGCGATAAAAGAGAAGGAAATTTTTTCATTTGTAACAACATAGGTGGACCTAAAGGCCCTTAAGTGAAATAAGGCAGAGAAAGACAAATACTATATGATCTCACTTATAAGTGAAAAGAAAAAGAACTCTTAGATATATACAGAGAACAGATTGGTGGTTGCCAGAGGTAGCTGGTGGGAGGTGGGTGAAATGGGTGAAGGTGGTCAAAGAATACAAACTTCCAGGTATAAAATTAGTCACGGAGATGTAATGTGTAATATGATGACTATAGTTAATAATACTTAAAATATAATACCTGACTATAGTTAATAATTGAAAGTTGCTAAGAAAGTAAATCTTTTTTTTTTAATGTATTTTATTGATTTTTTACAGACAGGGAGGGAGAGGGATAGAGAGTTAGAAACATCGACCAGCTGCCTCTTGCACACCCCCTACTGGGGATGTGCCCGCAACCAAGGTACATGCCCTTGACCGGAATCGAACCTGGGACCCTTGAGTCCGCAGGCCGACGCTCTATCCACTGAGCCAAACCGGTTAGGGCAAGAAAGTAAATCTTAAAAGTTCTCATCACAAGGTAAAATTGTGACTATGTATGATAGATGTTGACTTATTGTAAAATCATTTCACAATATATACAAACTAGAGACCTGGTGCATAAAAATTCGTGCACCGGTGGGGTGGGGGGAGTCCCTCAGCCCACCCTGCCCCTTCTCAGGGTCTGGGGGCCCTCAAGAGATGTCTTACTGATGGCTTAGGCCCACTCCCCATGGGAAGCGGGCCTAAGCTGAAGTCTGGCCTACCTCTGCAGGAGGCCACCAAGGCAATCAGGAGAAGGTGCCACCCCCATCACCCCATTGCTACTGCCACTGCCAGCCACCGCAGCCTTGGCCCTCACTTCTTAGTGCTAGCCCTGCCCCCTTCCCACTGGTGGGTTGGGGTGATCTGGGGCCAGGCTGGCTGGGGGAGGGGCTGTGGGAGGTTGAGGCACAGCAGGTCACATCCCGTCCAGCCTCTGCAGAGGCATGGCACCAGGAGTAGGCCCATGCCGCTGCCTCCGTGGCTGCCTCTGCAGAAGGGGCAGCACTGGGACTAGGACCGAGCAGCCCCCTCTCCAGCAATGCCCTTGTGAAAGGGGCCACGGCTCTGGACTGGCCCATGCCGCTGCCTCTCCTATGCCACCAGCCCTCGGCCCTCGCAGCCACTGTGGCTTGGTCCAGAAGGACGTCCAGCAGGACGTCCAGAAAATGACTGGTCTAATTAGCATATTACCCTTTTATTAATATAGATATGAAATCATTATGTCACACATCTGAAACTAATATAATGTTATATGCCAATTATATCTCATTTGAAAAAAAATTTTTTAAAGTAAAGATCCTGGACATTTCCACAGATTATATCACCAGCCACCAGCCCCTGAAAGCATCATAGCACCCAAGCATCTTGGCCTTATTTGCCCCAACTGAAGAGAAAGGCGGGGAGGGGAGCCAGAAACATCTTCCTAAGTCCAGTCCTGTGGGAGTGA
>NW_006284347.1:422025-429448 GCF_000327345.1 Myotis davidii | reverse complement strand
CAGGGAAGGAGTGAGAGACAAGGAAGCCTGTGGCCAGCGCCAGAAAGAGAAAGCTCAGTCACAAAATTAAGAGGTACGCCAAGCATGAGTGGCTTGCAAAAATGCTCCCCAAAATGTTATGGGCACCAACATTTTTATTTTTCCTTCCTTCACAACCCAGCCCCATCGTCTTACTAGGATAAAACTATCTTTCCTATCTTCCTAAAACATCCACCGTGTAAGCTGCCAGTGACATAGCTCAGGTAAAATGCATATTACCTGGGCTACCACTGGTACATTTGCATTTACTTATCAGTGATTCCTTGCATGCCAAAGGGCTGAGATCCCGGATGAGGCCCAGGACAGTGAGGCAGGGTGGTCTTGTGGATGAATACTGTGGTGATGGGTACTGGCTCTACCTATACAGAGGCAGGTTCTGTCACTTGGTTTATTGCAGCACCCATCCCCCCCCCCCAAATGAAACAAGGATAAACATCCTTGCTCTGTCCTGGGTTGAATATTAAAGGAAATAATATGTATGAATATTTAATGTAAGCGACAATTATTTCCATGGCAGTGATGGGGCTCAGAACATGCTACCAAAATATGGCACCTTGGCATGTTTAGTATTTCAAGTTGTCATGTGCAGAAAAGACTTTCGGACCTCCCCCTGAAGCCGGTCACAAAGCCTTCACATGAGAGGTGCCTTTTCTCCACCCAGAGGAAAGGAGCACCCTCCCCGAGTTTCCCCAATTGACTACACTTAGCATATACTCTTCGTCCTATCCTATCTTTCCTTGACTTCCCATGCTTCATCAAGCTTATCATAAACACACTCAGGTTTAACCATTTCTTTGTGTCTTAATTTCCTTACAAAAGCTCTTGTGTCATGTAAAACTTATATTAAATGAAGTTGCATGCTTTTCTCTTGTTAATCTTTGTCAGTTGAATGTTCAGACCAGCCACAAAACATAAGAGAGTTAAGGAGAACTTTTCCTCCCCTATACCAAGGAACATATTAAAAACTCAAAGTGCCAGAAGTGTGGAGCTTTGTCCTAACAGTGTTCCAATGTAGTTTTCCAATGTTCTTATCCTGAAACTGTCCAGTCAAGATTCTTTGAGTAATTAAGTCTATGCAAAATTGAACTGCCTAAATATTTATGGAAAGAAATACTATAGAGTCTCAAAGGATTGTTGTTTATCCTTTCATTTTAAAGTGAAAAGTAAAGTATTTTAGTACGCATACATCTGATGGCGATGGTTTTCAATAAAACTAGATTCAAAAGCTGGGTAGTTGGTCAAAAGAAAGTCGGGTCTGTGTTTTCTTTGGCTTTTAAAATGCTGTTTTCTCCCAATCTGCATCTCGGAGAATAGGTGATCATAAAGCAGGAGGGCCACACCATAAGACTGCGCGGTCAGCAGTTTGCTTTGTTCTGCTCAGTCTCACGCACTATTAATAGCTCTAAAAAGAATAGTTCTAATGAAATGATATGTCTGATAGATGAGGGCCTAATGCATATTTTCAAAAAAGGTTAGTTCTCGTTTGTTTCCCAATGTTAATACATTTACCCTCTGCCAGACTTAAGAATGACAAACTCATTGGCTTTGCCTCTGAAACCTATTTTGCACTATCAGCCTCCAAGACAAAAATCCAAAAAACTGCTCCTTTTTTTTATGGTCAATGATACCTTTGAAAAAGATCTTTCTAGCTCACATCAGGAAAGATCTATACTATTCAAAACTTGAAAAACCAGTCAACTTCTTCAAGGGAAAGAAAAGACTTCTTGCTTATTCTGTGAAGACACACCGAACTATGACATTAAGATGACCCATTAGTTGGGTTCAGTTTATGTATTTCTAGCAAGTGCAAGCTACATGGCTCATTTCTTTGGTATGACAGGCCTTCCAACAGGTCTCCTGGCTGCTTCCTACAGATGATGTACTGAAATCCTCAGGGATTCACTGACTAAAGAATTTGAGATGTTTATTCACATATATTCTATTACATAGGCTGAGAACGGGCATTCTTTCCTCCCAAGCCTCAGTTTTCAGTACATTACTTTAAGTGCAAGAAACTGTAGGAAGCAGAAAATGCCCGTCCGGTAATGTTTCACCTGGGTAATCATATTTCCATTACCTTTACTAAAACCACAAGGCAATTTAGCTCAAAAACAGATAAATGGAAAGTTTGAAACTGTGTATATTCTCAGGTGTTTCATTATTGAAGAATAAAAAGCCATCAATGGAAAAGACGAAGACAGGAAAGGGGTCACTGAAAGAAAACTAACACCTTTCTCTATGAAAGCATCCATCAATACTTCGGAAATACATGGTTTTTAGACATTTACAAGTAAAAAGACCCAATTTCCCCCAAATTCCTTAGAAGTAAGTTACATCTGTCACCAACTACCCCCCTGAGATCATTTTCCAGTGTTGATTATTATATAAACACACCGTGCGTCAAAATATTCTAAACAAACAACACCAAAAACTTAGAACTGTCTGAAAGGTTAAAGAAACAAATACCTTTTCAAAACTAGATATAGTTTTTTAAGAAGTAACTTTGCCAGCTTTTGCTGCTGTAAGATTTCACATAAAAATAACTGCATCGTTAAAAAAAGGAAAAAAAATACATCGTATTTTTCATACAATTTTACCAGGAAAAACATTTATATTGCATGACATTTTTAATAATACTATCTTTTTATTTTACTTTTTTTTGCTTGACCTTACCAGCAATCTAAGTAAGATAAAATTACAAATATATAAAATATACGAAATGAAATTCTATTTGGTTCACATTCTAACATTACCTTTCTACGCCATCTGCCTCTGGATTTTCAATGAAAAATCTTCTGGCTTGAAAATCTTCATCTTCACCAAAAGACAGTTTCTAGAGCTTTGGAAAGTTGTCACACTAATAGAATCATAAAATGAAATGGCACAGGGCAACTTGGGAAGACACAGGAGAGTGGGTATTTTATTACATTCCTGTACCCGATCATTGTTTCTAGGAGGTAATCCATAAATTTTTAATCCTTCTAGTGTTCTTGAGCAACGGTAGAAGGAACCGCTCCTGACCTAGGCCAACCTCTTTTATCACAGCAGTGGCAGTAATTTTATTGTGAAATTGGTTATTCTATTATCTTTTGAGTTAATGATTTTTAATGGCAAAGTGTAATTTATAACCTCTCTTTATATAATGAATATTGAGCTTCTCCTTCAAAGTCTAGAGCAGGTAATATTCCTTAAATTCAAGGCTATAGGCAATTACAGATGAGTGAATGCCTTTTCATATTGTGACAGTTAATCTCCATTAAATTATAGCGTTTCAGTAATTCAGAGTGATCTTTAATGTGTCCTCTTTTACATCAATTTCTATGTTATATGTACAATTGAGTCGGGAAAATAGTATTTCTAATATGTGAGCCTTCAAGATAAATGAATTTAAGTTTACCAAAATAACATAAACTATAACTGGACCACGTTTATTATTCCACAGGTCATATGATGAGTTTTATTAATTTAATGTCAGTTTTGCCTTAAATAGACCACAAGTTGAAGGCCCAAATTAAGATAATATGTAAACAAACAAACAAAAACAAAAAGCATTAAACCCTTTAAGTATGTAACACTGGTTGTATCTCAAGTGGAAGGTTACAATGGCAATAAATAATTCATTCTTAAGGGTATTTTTGTGCAAATTCAATCCATTGGAGGTCAACAACTTATTAATATGCCCTAACAAGTGAACAATTAAATTTCAGATTCAAGATAGCTAAAACTCATTAAATGAATTAAATGCATTATGATGTAAAATGATTATGTTAATTTTGCCAGATAAATGAGTATTAGTAAATGAATATAATGATAAGACTAGAAGCAACCCAGAACTGAAACTGGAAAGATACAGAAAAGAATCCACTGCCCTGGCCCGTTTGGCTCAATGGATAGAGTGTCGGCCTGCGGACAGAAGGGTCCCAGGTTCGATTCCGGTCAGGGGCATGTGCCTTGGTTGCAGGCACGTCCCCAGCAGGGGGTGTGCAGGAGACAGCTGATCGATGTTTCTCTCTCATCAATGTTTCTAACTATCTCTCTCCCTTCCTCTCTGTAAAAAATCAATAAAAATATTTTTTTTTAAAAATAATCCACTAACAGAAAAAGTCTATAGGTTATCAGTACTTCTTACGTTTTCATATTAATCTGAAGAGTCAACAAAGAAGCTTTCAGGTTTCAGAGAGTTGACTCAGCAGGTAGATCCCTTCACTCACACTCTTGTTATGGTGTTGGCTTAAGAAATACTTGTGTTATAATATGCCGGAGGGTAGAAGGAAGGCACATTCGAAGAGGTCTGAGAACATCTGTGGAAAAGCTCGGGGAGAAGCACATTGTACATGACAGCCTCCCTCCTTGGCTCGGTAGGTTACTTCATGATGCAATTACAAAATCAATCACCTAATGGTATAGGCAAAAATATTTTTGGTCTCCAGCCATTTTGTGACTCTGCAAATTTGTGATTATAACTGATTGTAAATGCAGAGCTCTGGCTGGAGTTCTTTTAAAATCTTGACTTATTGTCAAAGCACTAAGCAGTGTTCTGGTAAATCACTGGCCTAATTTTAATTCTACCTCAGAAGACGGAAGGTTTATTGCTGACTTTCTACTAGTAAATAACCTGCAGCAGTGTAATTAGTTAAAATAGGCTGGACTGAGGTAACAGAGAGACTCCAAAGCACATAATCCTTTAAACCAGCGGTGCTCAACCTGTGGGTCGCGACCCCTTTGGGGGTCGAATGACCCTTTCACAGGGGTCACCTAAGACCATTGGAAAACACATATATAATTAAGTATTGTTTTTGTGATTAATCACTATGCTTTAATTATGTTCAATTTGTAACAATGAAATTGGGGGTCACCACAACATGAGGAACTGTATTAAAGGGTTGCAGCATTAGGAAGGTTGAGAACCACTGCTTTAAACCCAACAGAGTCCACCTATCATTCACATTATAGTCTGAGAAGCACACCCTTGTGAGCAGGCAGCTCTCCTCCATGTGGTGATTCAGGGTCCCAGGGCTTTCCATCCTGTAACTGCCAATCCTCGTGGCCTCACAGTTGCCTGCACCCAGCCACAAAGGGGGGAAAGAATGTGCAGGAGCAAAGGACTCCTTTAAACCTTGGCCTGGAGAAAGCGAATAGCATTTCTAATAACATTCCACTGGCCAGAAGTGAAGTGTAGAGCCATACCTAACTGAAACCCAGGGTCCTGATTTAATATATGATTTTGATTTAACATGTAGCCACAGCACTCAATTCAATTTCTTCACAGCATGCCCCAGACCTTTCCCTTACATTTGTGACTCACAGAGGCAGCAAGGAACATGGCCAGGTCATAACTAATGGTCACAAGGTATGGGTTTCCTTAAGCTAAAAATAGCATCATGCCCTAAACTGTGTTTCAGCTCTTGAGCCCTAAAGCAGCTCCTGACCACATCCCAATTACTCTAAAGCTGACCTAAAGGCCTGAAATCATGACCATGGCCAGGTAGCACAGCTGGTTAGAGTGTGGTCCCTATGACCCAAGATCATAAATTTAATCCCTGGTCAGGGCACATAGAAGAATCAACCAATGAATGCATAAATAAGTGGAACAAGTCAATGTTTCCCTGTTTCTCTGCCCCTCCTCCCATCTCTCTCCCCCTCCCCTTCTCTCTCTCTCCCCCCTTCTTCTCTCTCTAAAAAGAATAAATAAATAAATAAATAAATTTTGCCCTAGCTGGTTTAGTTCAGTGGATCGAGTGTCAGCCTATAGACTGAAGGGTCCCAGGTTTGATTCCAGCCAAGGGCACATGCCTGGGTTGCAGGCTCAATCTCCAATGGGGGGTGTGCAAGAGGCAGATGATCAATGATTCTCTCTCATCATTGATGTTTCTATCTCTCTCCTTCTCCCTTCCTCCTGAAATCAATAAAAAAAAATGTTTTTTTAAATTTTCCATTAAAAAAAAATGTTTTAAAGACCTGAGGAAAAACAACAAAAACAAAGAGACCAGGGGGGGAGGGGGGGGATAAATGTGAAATCACTATTTATTGCCCAAAACCTCTTACTCATGATGACTTATGATTTTTGCTCTATAAAGCCTCTTGCCTGAGCCATTGGGGAGCTGATTATTTTGGAGCACAAGCTCACCTATCCTCCAGATCGGCACCAATCCTAATAAACAAATGCTTTTCTCCGCGGTAAACTCCTGCTCGTGCTTTGCTTTGGGTTTGTGCGTGCGGGCGGATGAACTCGTCAGTTTGGTAAAATAACTGAAAGTATCTTGGGATATGAAGCCTAGCCTAGCCATGGGCCTAAGGCCATTGAAAAACGCAAAAGGATTGTGGGTGAAATGCAAATACTCTCTGCTGCAGGCAAGTCGACTAATCTTGTGCCTCTGTGCTCCTTCATTTATAAAGCGGTAACAGTCACCTACATTCACCTACCAATCTTGAGAGACTGTGAATATGTATAGCATGAAGTACATTAAGTTCCATGGACAAGCAGTGTCAGTTGAATAGATTGCTATTGTTTATGCTATTGTTAGGCTGTTGTTAATTTGAAACATTACATTAGATTAAGTAACAGTAAAAAACAGAATTTTCTAACAGAAAGCATTATCAAGAATGCTAGTTAGCCCTGTCAGTGTGGCTCAGTGGCTGAGCGTCGACTCATGAAACAGGAGGCCGCATGGTTCCATTTTGCAGGCTCAATCCCCAGGAGGGGTTGTGCAGGAGGCAGCCAATCAATGATTCTCTCTCATCATTGATGTTTCTATCTTTCTCTCCTTCTCCCTTCCTCCCTGAAATAATAAAAATACATATATATTTAAAATTATATATATATATTTTATTTTATTTTAAAGAACACTAGGGAAATGCAATCTTGGCTGGCAATAAAGGGATGAACTAAATGATATTCTAATCCCACGTTCTTTTATTCTAGTTCAGTGGTCAGCAAACCTTGGCTCTGCAAACCACAGCAAACCGCGGCGCGTGAGCCACATGCGGCTCTCTGGCCCCTTGAGTGTGGCTCTTCCACAAAATACCACGGGCGGGCGCACACATACAGTGCGATTGAAACTTGGTGGCCCATGCGCAGAAGTTGGTATTTTGTAGAAGAGCCGGTATTTTGTGGAAGAGCCACACTCAAGGGGCCAAAGAGCCGCATGTGGCTCGCGAGCCAAGGTTTGCCAACCACATTTCTAGCTACATTACTCCATGTGGAATAGCTATTCTTTCTTCCTAGTTGAAAGCATTGAACCAGAACTGACAGACTAAACTAGTTTCATATCAGAAGTGTAAGTCTAGAAAACATCTAGCAACTTTTAAAATACTTTCATAAGCCCAGCCAGCATGGCTCAGTGGTTGCGCATGGCCCTATGAACCAGAAGGTAGCAGTTTGATT
>NW_006284347.1:417408-421868 GCF_000327345.1 Myotis davidii | reverse complement strand
TACCTCAGCTGCAGGCTCCTTCCCCGGCCCTGGTCAGGGTGCATGCCAGAGGCAACCAATCAATGTGTCTCTCTCATATCAATGTTTCTCTGTCTCTCCCTCTCCCTTCACTCTCTCTCTGTAACAATCAATGGAAAAAATATCCTTGGGTAAAGATTAAAATAAATATCAGCAGTGAAACAGCAGCACCCAGATAAAGTTTCACTCACGTGCAGCCAGTCTAATTTAAGTGTGTGCCAGGCAAATGGCAGCAAGATACATGATCGACCTGGAAGCCAAGGCTAGAAGATGCTAATCCCAACTCAACAAATGAATCATTATATGACCTTGGGAAAATGAGTTAGCTTGGTTTCTCTGCCTAAAAAGACCAGTAGTAATAGGCAGCAACTTCTAGAATCTATCTTTAAAATCTGAGAGAGAAAGGAAGAGGGAGGAGAAGAAGAGAAAACCGACATGGGGAAAGTTGCAAGATTGAAAAGGTGCTGAATGACTGTTCTGGGCTATACTAAAAACAGTACATGTGCTTCAGGAGGCATAGAGCCTCAGAATCAAAATATATTAATGTAAGCAAATCAGGTTTGATTATTTGTTTAGCACTTATGACAAATGCTTTGTTAGATATGGATTTGGAATAACCATCCCTTCTCTCAGGTTTATGCAATAGAGAACATCCTAACAGTCCAATTAATCCAACAAATAGGTATTGGGCCCTGCCTCTGTGCCAGGCACCGAGAATGTGATGGTCAACAAGACAGACATGGTTCCTGTTTCATTAACAAGACAGACAAAACTGTTATTCTCTGGAGTACTTAAGATCTTGCTTCCTATACTGTTGTGAGTTTGGCTCAAAGTAAATTCTTATGAAAATTCTCTACAGGTTTGAACATTCTTACTTGGACAAGAAAGGGAAGAAATGAGCTATAGGATATCATATGTCATAGGGATATCAGAGAGAAGAATGTTCCAGAAGGGGAAGAACAACTGCAAAGACCCTGAGACAAGACTCATTTGGCACCTGTGCAGGAAGAGCAAGGAGGTTCTAGGGTAGGGTCAGGTGGAATAGCTGAAAAGTGATTCATAGAAAATGGAGATGGAAAGGCAGCAGGAGGCCAGAGAGCAATGTCTCCAGAGCCATGGCAAGGACTGGATTTTACACTAGAGAAATGGGAAGTCTGTGACTGACTGATAAGATCAGATAGGTATGAAACTAAAGCACTGATCTGACTTCTATTCCAGTGTCCTTTACCGTAGACCCCATGATTTTAAATGGCAAGTTTTATTTTCTATCCCAAAGCCACTCAGTGGGAGAGAGGTGAGGTTGGGTAACTGAAATTGAAATTTTCATATTTTTAATTACTTGTTTATTTTAATTTTTTAAAATATATTTTTATTGATTTCAGAGAGGAAGGGAGAGGGAGAGGGAGAGAGATAGAAACATGAGTGATGAGACAGATCATTGATAGGCTGCATCCTGCACGCCCCACACTGGGGATCAAGCCCACAAACCAGGGAATCGAACCATGACCTCCTGGTTCATAGGTCAATGCTCAACCACTGAGCCACACCAGCTGGGCTCTTTCTCATCATTGATGTTTTTTATCTCTCTCCTTATTCCTTTCTCTCTGAAATTATATATATATATATATAAACAGGAAAGGGAGCCTTAAGGACAGGTGCAGGGGATTTGCCCTGGACTAACTGCTACTGCCCATTGCTGTCCTGTGGGGGCTCCTTAGAGTTTAAGAGATGCATATCTATAGAGTAAGAAAGCGGGGAGGTGCAAGAGTACTCCTGGGAGGGAGAGTGCTTGCATTTTTCCAGGATTTTAAAGGCTGAGCCTTTAGGAGAGGTCTTAGGGAAGGATCCATAGAATATTCAGCTTTATGCTGATGCACCAAAATGAGATTTATTCTCTTAACTTTCCCTGTACTGCTTGGGTGTGGCTGGCAAATGGCTCTAACTGGATTTCTGCTATCTATCTTCAAGTAGGGTAATTTAAGCTACTTCCCCTTTGGTTGGAGAAAAATGTAAACTATTTACTCTTTTGTTGTTGTTGTTAATCCTCACCCAAGGATATTTTTTTCCATTGATTTTTAGAGAGAGGGCAGAGAGAGAGAGGGAGTGAAAGTGAGGGAGGGGGAGAGAGAGAGAGAGAGACAGAAAAAACATCAATGTGATTGGTTACCTTCTGTGTGTGCTGGGAATCAAACCTGCAACCCAGGTATGTGCCCTTGATGGAGAATTGAAGCTGAGATTCAGGTGCCCGGACCTACACTCTACCACTGAGCAATACCGGCCAGGGCTAAACCATTTACTCATTGGTTTAGGGAAAATAGATAGGATTTACTAGATGACTGCAGACTGCTGTATAACTAATTATCTCAGTTTCCCTAGTCCACTTGATCGGCCTTACTAGCCTGTCTCAGCAGGAGTCCCTGGATTCTAACACCAGATCCCCCTGACTAGTGTGGAACTTTAACACTGATTTCTCACCCAGCTTCATTAAATAAATTATCTGTCAAAAAAAGGACGACCACATCTTCTCCACTTCACCATTAGGCTATGAAATGAAAGGAGCCCTGGCTTTTCATCTCTGAACTCCGATTCATCCCAGAAGCACTAACTCAAACATCACCTCCTCCATGAGGCCTTCCTAGTCTTTCCTGACCAGGTGGAGTTGGTGGTTCCATCAAACAGTGCAGTTTCTCCCAGAACCAGGCAGCTGTCTTAAATAGTCTTTGAAATTCCCAAGTAGCTAGCAGTTTACAATCAGGAGTTCAATAAATACCTGCTTAGTGAATACCAATTTCATTGCATTCATACACGCTTCTTGCGTGATTCTGGAAAGAATGTAAGACATGAAATCTCTTTCCATTAAAAAACAAAAACAAAAACCATGCTAGGATGTAGTCACAAACCAGCAGTCGCCAACCGATGGTCCGAGGACCACTGGTGGTCCGTGAGGTCCTAAAGGTTGGCGACCGCTGGTCATAAACAATGCAGGTCGTATGGGGTTTTATTCCTTTCAAAAATTTAAGTTCCATTGATGTGGACAGAAAGTGGCCACATTATAAACCTGACAAAGTTCAGGTAAGGTCTGCATAGCAGCCTTGCAAACTCAGAAACCTAAAGTAACCACAAAAGGTGGTCTGAAATTAACACTTTTTTACCTAAAAGCATCTTCCCTGATAAAGGTCAATCTTTACCTAACTATGCCTATCTGTTGTCTTGCATCTACTTTAAGATTCCTTTGAAATGTCAGGGTAACTCCCCTTTTACCAGATCCCACAGAGCACAACCAGTGCACCTGGGTGGCAACCATAAATCCTCTCATTGTTATTGTTATCATGTTAATTGTTGACTGTAAACTGTCCTGTACCCACCTATGTAAAATAAGTGTGTCTATCTTTTCACTTTTTATCCAATCCCAGAGGTTTTCTGTCCCTTCTGGCTTTGCCTTCTCCTGCCTCCCTAATCTAGCACCAATGAATTTCAGGTCATCTACATACACCTCTTCTGATCGTAATGTATAAATAAGGTGCAAAACTGGCATTCTCCGGAGCACTATCTCTATCCCCTGAGATTTTCTTCCCAGGAATTGTCAGTGTGGCTCCAGTAAGGTCACAAAAACTCTCTATAGGTTTTAATGTTTTTCTATGCTGACATTTACTTGGCATAGTGTGTCCGGATTCCAAAGCTCACCCAGGACCACCCCTCGGACCCGGACCTGTGTTAGGATCCAACGAAGGGCCCATCGAGCCTGCCAGCTCCCTGCCCATTGGGTGAACTTGGGTGAGTTGTCGCTTGGATCCAGGACCTTCCCTTGCTTGCGGTAGAGACTTAATTTGAGCTGTATTTTTAAATCCTCCAGGTTAAGGGTTGACAGAACACAGGCTAAAGTGAGACAGAAAAAATGGGTGGCTGGTTTTTAACTTTGGTTTTTCTTATTTTTGTTTTTATTTTTCATCCTCGCACCAGGATATTTTTTCCATTGGTTTTTAGAATGGAGAGGGAGGAAAGAGAAAGAGAGAGACAGAGACAGAGAGACAGAGACAGAGACAGAGAGAGAGAAACATTGATGTGAAGGAGACACAGCAATTGGTTGCCTCCAAATACCTTCAAAAGTTTGCTCAGACTCTGCAGATATATTGGAAAAAAACAACAAACTAAAATTGACATGGGAAGTCATATCTCCAAGGCTGAGAACTCCCAGACCCCATCCCTCATTAATACTAATAGGAAGCCTTTACTTGCAAGTGATTTACAGAAATGGGAAGATTTAACTAGAAATTGTTAGGTTTGATGGAGCAATTGAGTTGATACCCTTCCCCCGAACTGGCTTTTCAGGCCATTTCACTATGGACATTCCCTTTGCTGGTGACCACATTTCATTCTCTCCCCTCCGGGTATGCATAAAGAAGTCTCTGCCCAGAGTCCTTTAAAAGCCACTGACTCACCTC
>NW_006284347.1:413218-417309 GCF_000327345.1 Myotis davidii | reverse complement strand
TGCTGCCCTCCATCAGGCCTTCCTCCCTTACGGGCCCTCTCAAACTGGGGAAGAGGAGCCATCGTCCTGGCTTTGGTCACCCCGAGTTTGCTACTCGGAGAGCAGTAGGCAGTGGCAGCTCGTCCTAGGCTTTCCTCCGAATCCTACTTGGGTGACTCGATTGTCAGCCTCGATCAGGCCTCCCTCCCTTATGGGGTCTTCCCCAGCCAGCCAAGGAGGATGCCGGACCGGGAATCTCTCCTCCATTGCTGACCCTCCATCCCACACCGGCCAATCTTCTCTAGGGGAGTGACGTTCCACAATTCCCCTCATCTCGGGTCTTCTGCCCTCAGGCCATTTCACTATGGACATTCCCTTTGCTGGTGACCACATTTCATTCTCTCCCCTCCGGGTATGCATAAAGAAGTCTCTGCCCAGAGTCCTTTAAAAGCCACTGACTCCCCTCACTGGGTGCTGGAGCCATCCAGGCTCAGCCAGCTCGTGTGTGGATGATCAAATAAATTCGTAATCCCTCACCACTCTGGCCTCATGCGTGCCTTCTGCTACTCGGAGAGCAGTAGGCAGTGGCAGCTCGTCCTAGGCTTTCCTCCGAATCCTACTTGGGTGACTCGATTGTCAGCCTCGATCAGGCCTCCCTCCCTTATGGGGTCTTCCCCAGCCAGCCAAGGAGGATGCCGGACCGGGAATCTCTCCTCCATTGCTGACCCTCCATCCCACACCGGCCAATCTTCTCTAGGGGAGTGACGTTCCACAATTCCCCTCATCTCGGGTCTTCTGCCCACTCTCTGACTTCTAGGAAGTCTCTCATCTCGAAAGTCCTAGCGCTAGGCCAGAAGACTTCTCAGCCATTCGGCTTTGGGTCCTTCTGGATGGGGACGCCCAGTCCAGAGGGTCACCTCTTGTTTCTCGTGGTGATTTGTTTAGCAGCAGGGGCGCCTGCCCTAAACAGTCACCTTTGGATTTGTGATCTGTCACTCACCCTTCCTCTCTTGTGGGCCACGCCACACTCCCTCTGCACATTCATGGGGAAGATCATGCCCAACCACCTCACTTTATTTTGTAACACTGTTTGACCACAACATAAACTAGATAATAAGTCTCAATGGCCTGAAAACAACACTTTCGATTTTAACACACTGAGCAACTTACATAATTGCTGTCAGTGCAATGGAAAATGGTCAGAGATTCCCTATGTCCAGGCCTTTTTCACCCTTCAGTCCCAATCCTCTCTTGCAGTCCTGCTCTACTCATCTTACCCCTAACAATTCTGATCCTGAATCTACTCTTGACCTAGCAGACCACCAACCTCCACCCCTTATACATCCTCTCCCTCACCTGCAATAGATTCCCAAAACCAAGACCCTCCTAACCAGCAACCACCTTCTCCCCAGTCCCTGAGAACCCAAATCCTGAGAACGTGAGCTCCAAAACAGCCTTTCCCATCTAACACTCATTCTCGGGCCAGCCAAAGACTCCCCTCCTCAACAGCCTCTTCCAGTCCCATATCCATTCTACCCTGAGGGAGGCAGTAGGAACTGAGGGCATAGTCTGAGTCCACGTCCCATTCTCTATGTCCAGCCTCACACAGATTGAGAGGCATCTCGGGTTTTTTTCCACTGACCTGACCACCTTTACTAAGGAATTTGAGTGCCTGACCCAGTCCTATGTCCTGACACGACATCTATGTCCTCCTAAATTTCTACAGAAATTTACTACCTTAGACTCCACCTCCCCAGAGGGAGCCCTTCTTCTGAACACATTTTATATCCCAATCAGCCCCCGACATATGCTGCAAACTTCAAAAACTAGATACAGGTCCACACACCCTTCAAAAAGACCTTGTTAATCTGACCTTTAAGGTTTTTAATAATAGAGACGAGGAGACCCAAATCCAAAAACAGAGGCGAGATCAGGCCAAGGCTGAGGCCCAGAAGGAGGCCTTCCAGCTCCTAGCCACCGCTCTCACGAACCCCAAATGAAGTGCCGGTCCTCCAGCCGAGGGTAAGTCAGGGCTAAGCCTCCTCCAGGCCCATGCTTCAAATGCAGCAAGGAAGGACACTGAGCCAAGTCCTGCTCAAACCCGAGACCCCCGCCTGGGCCCTGCCCAAGGTGAGGAAGGAAAGGCCACTGGAAATCAGACTGCAGTCTGGCCCCTCCGGGTTGGACCTCAGCCAGTCCAGAATGGTCGCCCTCTGGATCCGGTTTGCAACCCCCAGACCTCCTGGGACTGGCCACTGAAGAAGCTGCCCAGGCCCTGACAGGGCCCCACAGACTTACATCACCAGGACAGAGCCTCGGGTAACGACTGTGGTGGCAGGTAAGCCGATCTCCCTTTAATTCTGCCCTCTCCAAATTCGCTTGGGACCCTTGTCCACTCCTCAGTCTCTATTATGGGGGTTGACGGATTAGTCGCACAGCCATTAGCCACCTCACCTCTACACTGCATCTTACTAAATTCCCCCATTCGCTCTTTTCTCATTCTACCCCGGAGCCCGGCCACGGCTAACATGTATCCCCTCATAAAGCCCAGTTGTCCTGAACCACAGTCACCTACCTCGGTTTCACTCTCTCACCCCACAAGGCCGAGCCATTCCTGGGACTGTAAACGCCTTATCTCCTTATCTCCTCCATGACTATTCCCTCCTCTGAACAAGAAATTCTCTCCTTTCTCAGGCTCACTGGTACTCTCGCCTCCAGGTGCACAACTGTAGTCTTCTTGCAAAGCTCCTCTGTGACATGACATGGCGAAGGGACCCCCTCACTGAGCCTTTAGATCCCAAGGCCAACATTCTCAACCCCATTAAAGCTCTCAAAAATGTCAATCTAAGAAATGTTGGCTGTTTGCCTTTCGGTTATCACTGAAAAATTAAGATTTCTAAGAGTGAAGAATTCTAATACATTTTAAAGAAGAAATAAAGAATATTAGAGTAGAAACACTTAATGGAAGGTCTGAGGCATGGTTATGCATTTTTGAAGGACATAGAAAGAAGGTTTGAAGGCTAATTTGAAAGTGTGAGATTTCTGAAGGTTGCGTATGTGATGAGAAGGAAAAGAGAAATGTTGAAAGGAAGAAAGAAGTTCTAAAGTTAACTATTTACAAGAATTGTAAAAGGGCCATTTCACTCTGAGCAAGAAAGTGAGGTTTCCGTCTCCAAGGCTGGCAGGACAAGGTTGCTGGATACTTCCTAAACTAAAGCAGAATATTCAGAAAAACAGCAAGGATTAAGGTTCAGTAAAAAAAAAAGAAGTTAAACCAACGAGTGGCAGATTATAACCTCAGGAAATTTGAAGTACTAAATTTGGCTGCTCTGAGTGCAGTGTCTCACTTCTTAGCCAACCGTCCTGGCCCCTGGCCTCAACTGCTCCTTTCCTTCCCTTTCTCTTTTCCCTTGGATAATAGCCCATTTTAACATTCCCTCCCACTTTCACTGCAATAAAATCTCAACCACTCATCTGTCACCCCTTATCGGTAGCGCCATGGCGACTACCCTCTCAGCTTGGAGGAACTAGAAAAAGGAATCTCATACCCTTTAGTCCACCTCTTCTCCTTACACCTTTCAGCTTGTCTCCATGATCAGGGATTTTTCTTCCTCTGTGGGGAAAACGCATACACCTGTCTCCCCGCCAACTGGACAGGAACCTGTACTCTCGCCTCTCAGCCAATGTAGACATGGCCCCCAACAACCAATCTTTGCCTGTCCCCGTAACCCACCATATCCTACACAAAAGGGCAGTCCAGATAATCCCTCTCCTCATAACCCTGTCTCAGGACCTACAAGAAACATGTGGATACCCAAAAGGTACAAAACTGGGAAATCAAGAACCTCACCCCCAGGGTAACCTGTTCTCCCCTTTCAATCACTAGTGAGGCAACTGAGACCCCTAATCTTTTCCCCCCTAAAAATAACATCTAGGTCTCAGTGATCTAGCTCCAGGCCCAGAAAAGCAGCAAAACCAGACAAGTGACACTGTGACAACCTCAGGACCAGCTTTTACCTCCCCAAGTCACTCAACAGGACCGCTCTCAAGAGACTTCACCAACCAGCCTCTTGGGGAAATGATACTGCTGCACCCCTCATCCAGCCCACTAC
>NW_006284347.1:412125-413111 GCF_000327345.1 Myotis davidii | reverse complement strand
GGGAAATATTCCATAAAACAAAAAGGCTGGAATGTTAGGTTTGATGGAGCAATTGAGTTGATACCCTTCCCCCGGAAATGGCTTTTCAGGCCATTTCACTATGGGCATGCCCTTTGCTGAAGACCACATTTCACTTGCGGTGTCCACATTCCATTCTCTCCCCTCCGGGTATGCATAAAGAAGCCTCTGCCCAGAAAAAAATCCCACCAAAAGTCCTTTAAAAGACACTGACTCCCCTCACTGGGTGCTGAAGCCATCCAGGCTCAGGCAACGGATGTGCAGAAGATCGAATAAATTTGTAATCCCTCACCACTCTGGCCTCTTGCGTTCCTCCTTCGACGACCTAACAGAAATGATATCAGCTTTAAATGGCCAAAATGCAGTTGTCTTTGGGTGCCTAAATTAAATTTTTGCATGCAAAAATTCAGAAAATGCCAGCTCTAAAATTAAACTGAATGAATGGTAACTGTATCTTGATTTGGATATTAGAAGCTTCTAAGAAGAGGGACAGATAAATTCTTAAAGAAATTAATAACAAATTTTAGAGACAGTCTCTGAACTTTTCTGAAGCTAATAGATAACCACACCCCATTTTCTCCCTTCTATAGCTCTTCCACTACATCTTTTGCTCTCTGAGCTTCTTTGTCCAGACTTGTTCTTCCCCTCCCTTCCTTGTTCCCCTTCTATCTCCTCCACTATCGTTCCATACTGACTGGAGGGAAAATGAGAATAGGAATTCTAACACCTCCCTCTGGAGAAAAGCTGGTCTCAACGAGAGAGGAACCAACAATTGTTCCCAATTTTACTGGGGATCCTGATGGGTTTGCAACAAAATTTAACTGTTAAAACATGTAATCCTGGTTATTCTAACCTATTCCAATTATATACCTACTGGTTTCAGGGAGCAAAAGCAACAAAATTACTAAATAAGCTTCTCAAGAAAACTGTCCATTTTAAGGACTATAGGAAACTAAAACAGGATTTAG
>NW_006284347.1:392777-412041 GCF_000327345.1 Myotis davidii | reverse complement strand
CCTACATGTGTCTCTCTGTAGATGGAGAAGCAATCCACAGTGCCTTGAGAGTCCCTTTTGGGGTACATACTCACCAATTGGGAAAATTTTACCCTGAGTCCCTCAAGAAACGGCTAATCTTTTGTAACACAGCCTGATCCCAATATAAAGTGAGCATTGGAGAAGTTTGGCCAGTTAATGACACCATTAATTTTAACATTTTCTTGCAGTTAGGACCTGATTTACCATTCCCAAGAAAAATGAACAGAGGTTCCATATGTCTAAGAGCGTTACGGTTCCTAGAGGTGAACCTAAGCTATGTGCTGTCTGCAAACTAGAAAAACATGCCCAAATGTCAAGAAACATTCCAAAAATCGGGTAAATGGATTTGTCAGTCCCTTGTTGAGATATTAAAGTACTGTCCTTGTTTTATCTATGCAATCTTTACAGGGCTAAAGATATAGTTCCAGAACATCTAAAGCCCACCAAATCCTTTTACCTTCCCCAAACCTCCCCTGTTCATCTCAAGAGGCTTATAGATAATTGGCTTTATGAAACCAAAGTCCCAGGACCTTTGAAATGCAAATATTTGGTCTTCACCAAGAACTCTTGTCTGGGCCATTTTTAAAAATACAAATTTTTGGAAGGTGATTCTTACCAAAAGGGAAAAAAACAAAAAAACAAAACCTAAGCAAGTAATTTTAATTGTTTCAACTCTTTCTTTATAAATTAGTGAATATTTTTTCTTTCCTTTTTATTTTTTTAAATTAATGAATTTTAATTAAAGTCATTGAATATCTAAGTATTTTGAAATAATGTGTAATACAGAAACATTGATTGCTAAACAAGTCTTAAGGTCATCTGCTTTTGGTTTTTTATTGCCTAAAGTGTTCAAATTACCCAACAGGAAGCAGACAGTGGAGGAGACCATACAAGTGAAGGGAAGTATTTAAAGAATAACCAGAAATCTCATTTTCTAGAAAATATTAATTACGAGGCTGCCTAAATGGGAACAGCTAGACAACGTGGGCTAAATCCCCATGATTTTTAGACTTAACAGAGCTAGGATATTTATGTATGGCTAGCATACTGAGGGTCATATGACAGCCGGGGGATAATGTGCTCCAGAAATTGCAAAGAAGAAAGCAAATAAGCACTTGAGTGAACAGAACCTTAAATGAAGAAGGGGTAAAGAATGTTCTGGCTCAGACATAAATTATGGAGATTTATAGGGACTGATAAATTAGTGACATTCATTTCACAGCACTCCCAGGAGACGAAGACTCCAAAGACCACAACTTACAACCAGGAGTTTTTTGTCCATCAGGAAAGACATTAATTAACGACCCTCTCCAACCGTGTTTAAAGGGACCTTACCTTATCCGGTGCCTAACTGCAAATGGACATCTGCCCCTATTTTGCCTCCATCTACAGTGGAGATCAAAGACTTTTCAAGGATGAGAAGCTGCCGACCTGGAGACAGACAGCTATCCCAGGATGTCAGTGAGGCCTGTATGCTCACAAATTGCTGCTCAAACCTTCTTCTTATATCACCTAGTTGTTATTTGGCTGAATGTACATAAAATGACTTTTATGTTATCCTCCTTATAGTTTCCTAGTGGGAACAGTATGTCTCCCAGACACCCTCCCTTATTAGATATGAAAAATTTACCTTGGGTCCCTGCTCATCTTTCCCACCTACTAGACAATGATATTCTTTTTTCTTTCTTTTTTTTTGGACAATGATATTCTGATAATGAAATAGTAGAGAACCTTAATTCAACTGGCCAAACATATCATAAGTAACAGTGGATAAAAAAGGAAAGCACATAATTAACTTAATAAAAATTATGATAACCCAGGTAAAGCGTTTTTCCATTGCCTGGGATGCTTATTCCCCCCAGATCCTTCCTTGCCTAGTAGTAGACATATTCTGTTCCTAATTGGTGTTCATTGGTTAATACTGTTGCCTTTGTTCCTGGAATGTAAATGTCACACTAGATGCAGAATACCTACTAAGGCAAGCAGCAAAAAGACTTGGATCATTGTAGCTCAAAAATTAGAAATGATCCAGAATATTTTTAATAAGGTTATATAGGATCTGACTGCCTCCCATTCACCTGCATTTTATTTTGAATAATACTAATTCGACCTTGAATGCCACCTAAGGTTATGGTCTTGCCCCATCCCCAGTGGTCCACCCTGTTCAGCAAGACAAATGCTGACACTGAGACATCCTAGGAATGAGCCTTTCTAGCACCGTGGAACCTCTTTCTTCATCAAAAAGGTCTGTCATCAAGGCATCCTTTGGATTGACTTATGACCAAAAGGGGGACGTGTGGACAAAAAAAGGGGCCACATACTAAACGGACAAACTCAGGTAAGGCCTGCCGGGCAGCCTTGCAAACTCAAGCGGATGGTCTGAAATTAAGACTTTTTTTAACTGAAAGCAGTTTATGGCAGGTAGTCACGTCCTAGGCTAGAATCTTCCCTGACAAAGGTCAGTCCTTACCGAACGACGCCTGTCTACTGCTTTTGCATCCGCTCTAACATTGCTCTGGAATGGCAGGGGAAGACCCCACAGAGCACATACAGGGCACCAGGCAGAGACCACGCAGCCTCTCATTATTGCTGTTAATTGTTGACTGTTAACTCTCCTATACCCACCGATGCAGGCAAATATGTGTCTACCATTTTACCTTTTATCCACCCTCAGAGGTCTCCCCCTCGCTCCTGCTTTGCTCTCTCCACCCTCCCTAATCTGTCATCAATGAATCTCATGTACCCCACATACCTCTTCTTTTATGGTAATAGATAAAACAAGGTGCAAAATTGCCAGTCTCTGGAGCATTTATTATGTTAATCCCCTGAGCTTTGCTTCCCAGCAATCGTCAGTGTGGCTCAAACTCACAAAAGTTCTCTACAGTTTGGATGTTTCTTACAGTAACATTGGGGCATCTTTGCATTATGAGAAAATGTTTTTTAAGTGGAAGGGGGAGGGAGGGTGTGTGCACAGAGCTCCCTATAGTCTCCATGCCTTTAGCTAGAACCTGGCTCTTTAAAAGGCTCAACAGATGTTTGCTTAAAAAAAAAAAAAGCGAACTTTTTAAAGCTTCAAACGATGCGCAGCACAAAAATTTCCTTCAGAAAAATACCAAATCCTGTAGCCTGCGCGCTGCGCGGGCGCCCGCAGTGCCCTGCCCTCCTCCCACCCCCGGGCCTGAGGGCGCGGGCATCGCAGTCTTCTGTTGGTGGGTCAATTCGGAAACATGAATGGTAACAACATGGTATGGAACAGTGGGATTCGGCACGTTTGCACAGGACGTTTTGGGAGCTGTTTACTGTAGTCTGCCTGACATTGGGACAATATTGAGCAAGCGAGCTCCGTCAGGTGGAATCTTGAGGTTTCGCTGGCAGGAGTTTGGTGCTTGGGGAGTGTGAAAGCTCGTGTGCTCTCCCGTCGGGAGGAGTAAACGAAACTGGCGACGCCCCCGCGCAAGTTGCAGGGCTTGTCAACAAGTCCTGTCGCGAGTGGTGACCCTTCAGCCCCAAGGGAGTGAGCGAAGAAGCGTATGAGAAACACATAGCATCTACTGAGAAGTGAAACCGGAGCCCCTATATAAAGGTGTATAAATCAAAACAAAAAAGAAAAATACCAAACTGCTGGGCTGTGCTTTCTAAACGGCGCGGGAGATTGCCACGGCGAGCTTCGTTCTATCGCCCGGGCGCTGCCCGTGCCCCCGCCGCAGCAGGTCCCGCGTCAGTGTCCAACCTCGTCGGGCAGGAGCTCGGAACGAGCTCGCGGGCAGCCTGGGTCCGGACGTCTGGGCGGTGCAGCCGGCGGGAGGGAAGCGCCTGGTGCCCCTGCCTGCCAGCTCCCCCGCGGGGCCGTGTGCGCCCACCCGCACCTGGGACCTAAGGACGCCGGAACCCGGTTCCCGGGGTGTGGGCGCAGCGGAGCATGATAGCTACCGTACCGCCCAGCCGTGAGGCCCAGCGGAGAGGCGGAAGTCGAGGGCGCAGACTCTGCTGGGGGAACTTTACTGCGAAGGCACCTTCCTGTCCTCGACTCCGCCCCCTCCAGAGGGGCTCGGCTCGGGAATTCAAGATGGAGTCGCTGAGTCGAGCTGGGCAGGAGATGAGCTTAGCGGCTCTGAAGCAGCACGACCCCTACATCACCAGCATCGCAGACCTCACGGGCCAGGTGGCTCTGTACACCTTCTGCCCCAAGGCCAACCAGTGGGTGAGTGCCCGCAGGCCACTGAGGTCTACCGCCCGGCCACCGCCTCTTAAAGGGGCCGCGCGGACAGTCCTGGGTGGGAGGTGATGCCGGAGGCCAGGGCGGCGGAGACGAGGCCAAGGACTGGAGAACCTGACCGGCGCCTGAGGGGTGTCGGGGCCTCGGGATTGGGGAAGAGGAGCGGAAGAAATAGGCCCCAGACATCCGGGGGGAAAGCCGACCGAGGGGAGGGTTAGAGGAGGATCAGTGCCTTGGGGTCGGGTCCGGGGAGATGGGTGATCTGCCTTCTTTGCTGATGTGTTAGGGATATGAGACCGGGGAGGTCAGAAAGATACCTGCAAGATTGAGGATTATCGGTAAATTACATACACAAAATCTACGAAGCCAGCGCTTCTCCTCCCCCCTGCAACAGACATCAATAAGGGCCCCCTTCGCAGAGGTCATTTGGTTCTAAAGATTGAAATCCAGTTAGTTTCCATGCTTGGAAGAGAGGTGTGGGTAAGCCCCGCTTTTACCCAACTACACTCAGTTTCCAGAGTTTGGGGAAAGACTTCAAGGCACTTTAAAGGGCTTCCATGTTAATTAAGTTCCCTCGAAGCCTTTGGAGAAGAGTGGCAGTAAAGGTGTCTCGTTCCAGCTGTGCTGCTCGTGATGTCATCCCTGAATGCTCCCATCAGACTGAATACTTTTGGGGGTTTTTTTAGGTTTGTTTGTTTTTTTGCACGGGAGAGGGTCCGAAAAAGTTACATTCAGTCTGTTCACTGACTTGGTCCTTGTTTGAAGCTTCCTTCATTCCTTTAATTACATAATTTCCTGTTGTCTGGTAATTGGTCCTTCTTCATTAACTCATTCAACCACATAGGTTTTATTTACACTTAGAACAATTATCCGTAAATGTTTGGTGAATTGGATTTATAAATGACTGATGTTCACACTTCAGTAAGAAACATCCTTATGCTAACAAAACAATGAAAGATTATCATCATCGCACTTTCTTTACGATCTAATACAGGTATAAGTTATATGTAACCAGTAACTCTGTGAAAAGCGTTTGGTATTATTAAAGTTAATTCAGATGAAGGCAGTTGTCAAGATTATCTTGCTTTAGATCTTTAATTCACCTCCTTGAAGAGGAGGACATATGGGAAGCCACAAAGAACAAAATTATAGATTTTTTTTTAAGTGTAACTGTTTTAGAAACATTGGCTTAGTTTGTAATTGTTCTGACTGGTTTTTCCTTTCTTGGTCTAATTATAAACTTGTGAAATATGGATTGCAGACAAATATTAAAGACTTGTAATAACATTTGAAAGTCAAGAAGTAAACATTCCATGATGATATTTAAGCTAAGGCAATCAAGATGATACATATTTTTTTAAAAGAAGAAAAAATGTTGCCGAGTTGAACATCGCATATACATTAATATGCATCAGTAGCATAGAAGGGATGCAAAAGAAATTGCTAAAAGTAGTTGGTGGAGTGAGAGAGTTAGCTTGACCTGTTCAAAAGTGAATACTTTTTAAAAAATTATCTTAAACATGAAGTATTTCTTCTCCTTTGGAATATTTGGGATTGCATTATGGGGGTAAACCTAATTGTTTAATTGTCTCTTATAGGAGAAGACTGATATAGAAGGGACCTTATTTGTATATCGAAGGTAAGTTTTTTTAAAAAGGTACATATTTTTAAATGTCATGGTAAACAATGTCACGTGAAGTGGTTCAGCCTGTTGTTCATTTGTCTTTGGAACCTTCCCGCTTGACCCTTCAAGTATTCATTCATCTCTAGCTGTGAGAGTCTCAAGTTACGTCTCGCCTTTGAGCCTTCCTGTGATTCAGAACACACAGAACTAGGACTAATTTAGGATCCTGGCAAAGTCTTCAACAGAAAACATTTTTTAATAATGAACAAGTCTTAAAACAGATGCCTTCCTCCTCACTCACCCCCACCCCTGTATTAAAAAAGATACATAGTTGAAATAAATATATACATGTCCTTAGCTCCATAAAATCGTATAGTTGAAGGTGAGTCCTGCTGCTCTGTGGTTACTAAATGAGAGATTATCTTCTGTGACTCTGGTTCTGTCCCCTTTCCCACTCTCTCCCTAAAAGTTCTGGATTGTGTACAATGTCTTGTGTAATGTGTATGTTATTTAAATATATTTTCATTGATTTTAAAGAGAGGAAGGGAGAGGGAAAGATAGATAGAAACATCAATGATGGGAGAGAACCATTGATCCCATGTACTGAATCACCCTGGAATGGGAACCGAAGACATTTCTTACTGTAGGATTTGAGGCATTTTCTATCTAACTCGGGAGAACTATGGAAAGACCTGTTTGGTACAAGAAAAATCATTATTGTATTGTCAGTCAAGTGATCCAGGCAGAGAGAGGTATTTAGGGAGAGTGGCAAGAGGCTTGGTGTGGCTGCAGCAGGAAGAGCAAAAGGCAAAGGAGATGAAGGGAGTGAGGGGGGACCGACATATCTCCTAAGGCCTCTGGCCTTAATAATAAGGACTTTGTCCTTTACTCTGGGGGACTGAGCCCTTGGAAGCTTCTGAGAGGAAGAGGGTTATGATCTGACTTAAATTTTTTTGTTGACTATTGTAAATGCTAATATTGTGTAATGCGATAATATGTTCATTCTTAGAAATTGAAATAAGTAGATAACATTTCTGCAAACTGACAGTGACTATAGATTATTATTTTTCTTCTATTAAGGTCAGCTTCACCTTACCATGGTTTTACCATTGTGAATCGATTGAATATGCACAATCTTGTTGAACCAGTGAATAAAGATTTGGAATTTCAGCTCCATGAACCATTTCTTCTGTATAGAAATGCAAGCTGTGAGTATATCTCTTTGTGGTTTTTTAAAAAATATTTTTATTGATTTTAGAGAGGAAGGGAGAGAGAAACATCAGTGATGAGAATCATTGATCGGCTGCTTCCTGCACACCCTCTATTGGGGATCGAACCCCACAACTCGGGCATGTGTCGTGACTTCCTGGTTCATGGTTGATGCTCAACCACTGAGCCACACTGGTCAGGCAAGTATGTCTGTTTTATTGCAGTTCATATATTTACAATTCAAGTTGGGTGACTTTAGTTTCTATTAGCACATTATTTTTGGAGTTTTAAGTTGTAAAAAAGTTTGGTCTATACTCTTTTATAGTTATAAATCAGTCTCAATAAGATAAAAATCTTTTAAATTGGGCTTCTAAAATTAAAATACTTTTGTATACAATAACTTATGTTATTTTAATTAACTATACTATTTTATATAGTAGCATTACATTATATTCCCATTGTTTGAAGGTAAGTTTCACCCTTTGTTTTTCTTTTCTTTTTTTTTTAAGGGAGAACTTTCTAGAGCAGCCGTGGGCAAACTACGGCCCGCGGACCGCATCTGGCCCGTTTGAAATGAATAAAACTAGAAAAAAAAAAAAACAGTCCCCTTTTATGTAATGATGTTTACTTTGAATTTATATTAGTTCACACAAACACTCCATCCATGCTTTTGTGGCGGCCCTCCGGTCCAGTTTAAGAACCCATTGTGGCCCTCGAGTCAAAAAGTTTGCCCACCCCTGTTCTAGAGTAAGATATATATATCATATATATACTTTTTTTTTTTTTTTACACAGAGAGGAAGGGAGAGAGATAAAGTTAGAAACATCAGTGAGAGAGAAACATCAGTCAGCTCCCTCCTGAACACTCCCCACTGGGGATGTGCCCGCAACCAAGGTACATGCCCTTGACCGGAATCCAACCCGGGACCCTTCAGTCAGCAGGCCGACACTCTATCCACTGAGCCAAACCGGTCAGGGCTCACCCTTTGTTTTTCATGTGACACTGAATTATTGGCTGCTCATGCCCCTGAGCAATAGGACTTAGTTTGAGAGACACAGGATGGGGACAGATTGCTATTTCTGTCCACAAAGAAAGTACTATCTTTGCCCTGATCGAGGTATTTTTCAATATGTTCGTTTAGTTGAGTGTCGGCTGGGTACGAATGCTGGGCCAAGAGGTACTATACGTTAATGTTGATGATACAATATCCTTTGTAGGCAGGCAGTTAAGTCAACTGAGACTCAGAGCGGAGTGGTAGGTACTCAGTTGGAGAGTGGGGGTAATAACCTTTTTTTGTTTTGGCTTCATAGCCCAGGTCCTTTCAGGCATTTTACAGACTCTTAACAGTGGTTGGATATAGTCGGCAAAGCTAGAATGGTCCATTCAAGATGTAGTGTGCTAAAAAGTACGCAGTGCTTGGTTTCTGTATTTCAATGTGGGTAATGAACCTATGAGTGAGGACAGAAGGTTATGCTGTAATTATCATCTAAGGAAATTGCTGGAGACAAATGTTGCTTCTGACTTAAAAAGTAAAAGTTACTGTGTTGAATTTCACTTGACTCGGAGGTAACTAGAACTGGGGGGATGTCTTCAGAACAAAATATAAAAAGCTACTAGAAATTATGCATCTTTTAATTTCCTGAATGAGAAATGGCAAGGTCTATTTTGAAGCTAAAAGCCCCAAATTCTTCTCCCTAACTCACTTAGATTCCATCTAAGTAAAATGGAATCTCTCTTTTTAATAAACTATTTGTCCAGGTAATTGAATTACCTCTGAGATTTTTAATTTCTATGGACATACTAGACATGCCTTTTAATATCTAATAGTTCTGATGGATTTATTTAAACGAATGTTAACAATAGAGTTATTTCAGATGACTGTTTTCTTTGTGCTAAAAATTCTGTTAAAGAACACATCCAATTTTTTTAAAAAAGAGAAATTGGTTTAATTCTGCTCTTTACTACCTGAAAACTTAATTTAGCTATTGCTTCTAAGAACAGTTTGATCATTAAAATAATCAGTAGGGAAAATTATCAGAGGCCCATTGACTCAGTTACCATTCAGTACAAGCCTAAAGTGAATGGTATTATATTTCTTTCACGAGTAAAGTTTCTTTTAAAGTTGAAAATGCAACTTAACACACATAAAATGGAACCATGATTAACCAAAAGTAACAAATCAGAGCTTCGGTTATCTGGAAATATTTCTATATCCATGTGTGGAAGAAATGAAGGCAAGTTATAAGAAAGCAAGCTAATGTTAGATTTTATTTTGTGAAAGTCTAGCAAGTAAGTGTAATCTGGGGTCAGTATAAAAACGTCAATATTCTGTAACCCAGCATAGTATCAGCATCATAGGTTAATTTGTTGTAATGTTAAGATCTTAAATCACCAGTAGTGTTTATAAGAGTATTCTTGAGCAGAAAACTGCACTAATGCATTTTGTTTTAGAGATTTTCAACTAAAGAGATTGAAACAAAGGTTTTTCCTAGTTCAGTGGTTCTCAACCTTGGCTGCACATTAGAATCACCTGGGAATCTTTTTTTTAAAATATATTTTATTGATTTTTTACAGAGAGGAAGGGAGAGGGATAGAGAGTTAGAAACATCAATGAGAAAGAAACATCGATCAGCTGCCTCCTGCACACTCCTTACTGGGAATGTGCTGACAACCAAGGTACATGTCCTTGACCGTAATCGAACCTGGGACCCTTTAGTCCGCAGGCTAATGCTCTATCCACTGAGTCAAACCAATTAGGGCACCTGGGAATCTTTTTAAAATCCTGATTTCTGGGCCTCATCCTTCGGCAATTCTGTTTCTTTGTTACTAATGTTGTGGCCCCACCCCATAACAAAGAAACAGATTTCCGAAGGATGAGGCCCAGAAATCAGGATTTTAAAAAGATTCCCAGGTGATTCTAATGTGCAGCCAAGGTTAAGAACCACTGTCCTAGTTAAACAGAAAACTCACTTAACCAGATCATTTCATTTCCCAGTTAATAGGGCTCTGAATCATCTAACAGTCTTACAGTTTCTGAAATTGCTAATTAGAAATTCAAGCACATGTCAGCTTGTTTCCAGACCAGAGAAAGGCCTGGGAAGGTCAAGTACAACACTGGGCATATTAGAAAATCTAGAAAAGAGCTTGGTAATATTTAAAGAAATAGCTGTAACGAGGAGAAGTGACAGGATAGCATAAAGTGATCTGGGAGTGTTAAGGCCTCTCTTGAGCAGTCTATATCTTGTGTCTCATCTTAACAGTAGGTCAGCAAACTGTTGAGTTGTTCAGGGATTTGTTCTTTAAATAAAAAGTTAATTAGTGTCTGATTGTATGTATAGGTAATTACACCTAATTCTGTAGCTGCACTTCTGTTATTTTCCTGTGGGAAATACCACCAAGACACCTGACCCATTTTACTCAAGTTACACCTTCAGATCCAGCTTCTTTTACTCAAATCAATTTTTAGATTTAATATAATAGAAAATTGAACTATAATTTTTTCTAATTCCAAGTTATTTTTCTTTATTTATATAAAATGCTCGCCACCACCATCATACCCCCCAGAAAAAAGGGAAAAATCTCACAAAGAAAATGCTAACCCTATTCAAGGACTTGGGTTTGGTGACTGTCTTGAATCTTTCAGAAGCAGTTTCTTTTGTTTGTTTGCAGTTTATAATGGTCTTTATTATCCATAAATGAGTGAGATCATGCAGTATGTTTTTATATACTGTGCAAGGGCCTTTTGGTAACCACAGGACTGCAGTAGGGCTGCATTGAGGGTTAGGGAGACTGCAGAATCTGTAGTTACTAAGCAAAAATGGTATTCCAAGCACCTTATTTCTGATTACTGACTTACAGATGAGGAAACAAGTCCAAGAAAAGTTGAGAAACTTGTTCTCAAGTCACAGAGTTTGTAAGTGATCGAGGCAGAATTCAAATCTAGGTCTGTTGAGCTTCAAAGCCAAAGTTCTTTCTATCCCCCTGCAACAATGGAATTGCTTCATTCATCCACATCCTAGAGCAGCGTCACCAACCAATGGTCCTTAGACCACTGGTGCTCCGCGAGGTGTGAAAGGTTGGCGAACGCTGTCCTAGAGCATAGCTGTCAGTAGATCTCTCTATATCAATACTGTCCCATATAGCCACCACCAGCCACATGTGACTGTTGGGCATTTAAAATGTGGCTAGTGCAACAAAGGAAATTTTTTTCTTTTAGTTTATTTACTTGAATCAGTTTGCATTTAAATAGTCATGAGGCTCGTGACTGCCATATTGAACAGTGGAAATCTAAAGCAGGAATCCATGTTCAACCATGTCCTTTTGTTGCCATACCTGAATTGAACAAGCACTTGCGAAGCTTTGGATTAGATTTTTATGCTTCCATTTAGTAATTCCTTTTTAAAATTTATAAATGAGTTCTAGATACAAAACTGCAGAAGATATTTCTGAGGGTGGCTTTGCCATGGTAACACTTGGCATTGGATTTACTTCGCAGACAAGAATTCTATTCTAGGCTTTGCCATTTTACCGATAAATTACTTAAACCACTGTTGTGTCCTGGTTATCTGAAAAGGGCATCATTTATGTGAAGGTACTTTGTTAAGCACTTATAAATATAAAGTATTATAGACTCTGTGTCCATCTTGGACTCGAGCCAAATGATCTTACTAGTGGAAGGGTCATAATGACTTTGATATTATCCAGGTTCTTTTATCACCCAGGCCCACCGTGTGCTTCTTCCCATCCCTTTGGACCTGCACCATGACAAGCTGGGACTCTGCTTGTCTTTACAGAGATACTCTTTTCAGATGTTGTAGGGACCATTACTAGACAGCCTGAGCTATGACAAGTTGAAAATATAAATATGTTTTAATGAATATAAATATAAAATATATTTTGTTATATAATATAAATATTTATGTTATATGATATAAAATTTAAACAAAAATGGGAAATCTTAGGACAAATTTTTTTAAACTCAGAAGAAGCATTTCAATTATAGTAGACATACACTATTATATTAGTCTCATAGTGATCAGACAGTAGGTAACTTATGAAATGATCACCCCAATAAGTCTAGTACCCATCTGAATGGTATTCATTTTTGTCAGAATACTGGAACACAACAGCCTCCTGGCTAAAACTTTATATTTTAGTAAATGTTTTAATCTCCTTAAAAAAACATTGATGAGAGTTCTTATCTATGATTAGTTTAAAAAACAACATAGTTCCTTTGCTGTGTGAACATGTGCATTACTACCAATCTGCTGATCTGTGTTCATTTATAAACAGTCATACTACCAGGATTATAAAATCATTCTTTGTAGGCTCTGAACCTCTAAGAGTTCTATGGCATAAGCATGTCAAGGAAAGTATCCCTCAACTTCTGTCCAGCAATAGCATGACAGAAACTCTTCCTACAAACATTTAGAAATATTGTATAAAATATTAAATGCATAGTTTAGCCAAAAAGGAAATAGCGGACATTGCAGTGGGCTAGCATCAAGGTGAAGGCTGAAAGCTAAACTGGAAAGCCTGTGGCCTGACACTGGTTGCCAGCTGTTAGGGGAGTTTGGAGATGGGGAGCTTTACTTAATACAAGGACTCCGTTATAATTATATGGGATCAGAAGACAAGACCTTGAGTCCTAACGAGGGGCAGAGTTGGAGCTGAGACCCACATACCAGCCTATAGCCAGGTCCCCTAATAAGTTACATAATAATAAATTAGAAAGAAATTGGCCCATCAATCTAGGGAGATGACAGGCAGGTTTATCTCTCAGTCTGGACTGTGAGTTAGAGGGCACATATCTCCCCTAAAAATAGTAACCATGAGACTCCTCGCATTCAGATTTGGAGTTAAGTTATATCATTCATTTGGTGTAATTTCTTACCCAGGCCAAAAAATTAACATACAATTAACCCTCAACTGGTGATTATTCTAGAACACCTGGCCAAAGCCAATGCAACACCCTTCTGGAGGGACACATCGTTAACCCAAATTGCCAAGGGGTCTCATTGACAAGTTTCACGGTCCAAAGTTACTACTAAATGTACAAGGAAATAATTCACAGTCAGAGAGAGGTAGGGTACAACAAACAACAGGATTGGCCAACCCTTCCCAAAAACTTTAGTTATTGAAATGATTGGCCCTGGCCAGTGTGGCTCAATTAGTTAGAGCATTGTCCCATATATCAAAAGGCTATGGGTTCAATCTCTAGTCAGGGTGCATACGGGAGGCAACTGATCAATATTTCTCTCTCACATTGATGTTTTCTCTCTCTACCATCCTCTCTCTCTAAAATCAATGAAATGATCAGATAGAGCAGCGGTTCTCAACCTGTGGGTTGCGACCCCTTTGGAGGCCAAACGACCCTTTCACGGGTCGCCTAAGACCATCAGAAAACACATATAATTACATATTGTTTTTGTGATTACTCACTATGCTTTAATTATGTTCAATTTGTAACAATGAAAATACATCCTGCATATCAGATATTTACGATTCATAACAGTAGCAAAATTACAGTTATGAAGTAACAACGAAAATAATTTTATGGTTGGGGGGTCACCACAACATGAGGAACTAACTGTATTAAAGGGTCGCGGCATTAGGAAACTTGAGAACCACTGAGATAGAGACTTTAATGTCAGGTGTAGATTATAAAGTAAAATGACAGGAATATGTAAAAAAATAACCAAGTAGAACTTCTAGAAATTAAATTTTTAATTATTGAAATAAGTTCTCTACCTGGACTCAACAATTGGAAAGAATATTGGGACATTGTAGACATTGGAGGATAGTATCCAGAATGCATCCCACAGTAGGAAAGAAATGGAAAAATTTGATAGAGAAAATAGAATTGTAAAGTCTACAGATGACAGAGAAGAATTTCAGAATGATAAACTCTAGAGAGAGGTAGAATTTGAAGAGTTTGAGAATTTTCCAGAATTTATGAAAGATACAAATTTCAGTTGTAGGCAGTAGAGTAAGTCCCCAAGCATAATAAATAGAAGTAAATACAAACCTGAGCACATGGTGAATCATCAGAGGCAGACAGCAGCAACCAAAGGCTGCCCGAGGTTGTTTATTTACAAAGAGTAACACCTAGACAGCCTATTTAGTTGCAGCTACTGAGTTTGGCAGACAAAGGAATAATATTTTCAGAGTATTGAGGGGGGAAAAGATCAACCAGCAATTTAGTAATTCAAGAGACCAAAATGGCCTTGGCTGGTTAGCTCAAGGTTGGTTAAGAGCATCACCCTGATATACCAAGCAAGCTTGAAGGTTCAGTCCCTGGTCAAAGCACATGCAGTTAATCAGTGAACCAATTAATGCATAAATAAGTGGAACAAAAAAATCGGTGTTTCTCTCCTCAGAAAAATTTTATTTAAAAAAATAAAGGGAGAGAACAAAATAAAGACTTTTTTTCAATAAAACAGAACTTCTGTCTCCAACAGACCCTGCAGAAGTCACTTCTAAAGCAGTGCTGTCTACAGTGATGGCGAACCTTTTGAGCTCGGTGTGTCAGCATTTTGAAAAACCCTAACTTAACTCTGGTGCCGTGTCACATATAGAAATTTTTTGATATTTGCAACCATAGTAAAACAAAGACTTATATTTTTGATATTTATTTTATATATTTAAATGCCATTTAACAAAGAAAAATCAACCAAAAAAATGAGTTTGCGTGTCATAGGCTCGCCATCACTGGTCTAGTAGGTAGCATTTACTCACATGTTGCTATTGGGCATTTGAAATGTGCCTAGTGGAACTGAATTTGTAATTGTATATAATTTAAATTGAATGGTGCAGTTATAAAGACTATAGTTTTAAAGTAAAAAAGCTGAGTACAGGAATAGGAAATGAAATTTAAGAAACAAGAATGAGCAACGAGAAGGAAATAAGTCAAAATAAACAGTAACTGTATAAAGCAATAAAATCAGTAGGTTGAATCGAGGTAGTATAAAGGTGAAGCAAAAGTACTAGATAGCAACAGCATAAAAGCTGTTCAAAACTAAAGCATCCCAAGTCTGAAGTGAGATAAATTGATTAATCATAGACTTTTAAATCAAGCTATGTGTGTTCAAATGATTCAGAGTAACCACCACTGCATAATAAAAATAGGATGTCTTGACTTTTATTTGTTTGTTTGTTTTTTATATTTTATTGATTTTTTACAGAGAGGAAGGGAGAGGGATAGAGAGTTAGAAACATCGATGAGAGAGAAACATCGATCAGCTGCCTCCTGCACACCCCCTACTGGGGATGTGCCCGCAACCAAGGTACATGCCCTTGACCGGATTCGAACCTGGGACCTTTCAGTCCACAGGCCGATGCTCTATCCTCTGAGCCACAGCGGCTAGGGCTGTCTTGACTTTTAAACCAATACAAACCCAGATTGGAAAAAAGTAAATAGAAACCATGGGAAATAGCCCAAAATAAAATGGCTAAGATAAATGAATCAGTAATTAGAACAAATGTTAAGTGAACTAAACCTACCAGTTAAAAGACATTGGATAAAGATACAGAATCTGCCCTGGCCAGTTTGGCTCAGTGGATAGAGCATCAGCCTGCAAACTGAGGGGTCCCAGGTTCGATTCTGACCAAGGGCACATGCCAGGGTTGCAGGCTCAATCCCCCAGTAAGGGGCTTGCAGGAGATGGCCATTTGGTGGTTCTCTCCCATCATTGATGTTTCTATCTCTCTACCCCCTCCCTTTCTCTCTGAAATCAATAAAAAATATTTTTTTAAAAAAAAAAACAAACAAACAGAATTTGCCATTTGTACTACTTTCAAAAATCTTAAAACTCGAAAACCTGGAAAAGTTGAAAGGTGAGGGGTAAAATGAGGTATGTCAGATAACTGTTAACCAACCAAACATGGCTATGTAGCTTTGTTAATCATGATAGATTCTAAAATAAAAACATCAGGGATAAAATTTACCACATAATGATAACAGGAGTAAATTACCTAGAAGATAAAACAATTCCAAACTAATATGTATCTAGTATATGTCAGAAATACATATGGAATGTTAAAAATATATAATTATAGTTGGAGATTTTAACAGGCCACCTTAGTAATTGACAGATAAAGTAGACAACTCAGTAAGGTTATAGTATATTTAAACAGTACAGTTAAGCTTGATCTAATGGACATGTATAGAATCCTGCTTCCAGGAATTCAAGAATGTGCATTTTATTCCAAGTACATATTAGAATTTTATAAAAATTACTACATATAGGCCACCTAGCCCAAGAAGTTAGAGAGGAAAAAGAGAAATCTGAGTTAAGTTGAAGGAAAACATAGATGAGTAGAAATTAGTGGAAAATGTAGAAATTTCAATAGAAAGAATCGGCAAAATATTTTAAAAAAAACTCTTCCTGGCCCTGATCGGGTAGCTCAGTTGGTTAGAGCATTGTCCCATATGCCAAGGTTGTGAGTTTGATCCTTGGTCGGGACACATGTAAGAGCATAAATAAGTAGATAACGAATCGATGGTTCTCTCTCTCTCTCTTAAAATCAATAAATTAAATAAAATAAACTCTCCCCTATAACATGATTGATCTAACAGCAACAAAAAGGGTGAGGTAGGCATACAAGGCAGTATTAGTAATTTTACATATTGCAACTAAAGGTAGAAAACACCTGTTGTTGTTTTTAAAAAAAGAAACCACTATGAAGAAATTTTTTCCGAAAGTTTAAAATTAGATTACATGGACAGTTTCCTGGGAAAACCAGTGTAGTAAAACTTACTCAGGAATAAATAGATCTGAATGGAGTCATGAACAAAAAAATTATTGGGTCAGTAGTTTAAAATCTCTCCCATCATAACGATAAAATGCTGAGAGGAATGTTCTGTTCAGTAAATGGTATTAGGACAGGTAGTTCTCCATATAGAGGCCAGCCTCTGAAAAAGCAGATACAGAATCTGTACATTTCTGACCTTATCATAGGACATGTGTCTCCATAGACCACTTTTCTGCAGTGAAGAAATGATACTTCTACTTTCCACTATTCTTCAGCATTTGGTGAGCACCTGCTATAAGCAACATACCTCACTAGTATGTTTCTCTGGGAAGGTGCTTTCCCCCAAGACCAGTGTCAGGAGTCTCTTGATTTCCATTTCTGTGGACTCCTTTCAGAATGAAAGTGGTGACCTAGAATCTGTGTGTATGTAGTATATACTTATGACTTAATTATGAAATGCCCCAAGAATATTTTTGTAAAGTGGATTCTGAGCAATTTTTTTTAAAATCCAAAATTCATTGTTTGAATTAATAAAAAAATAAAAGCAAGTAAATTTGGTGTTTCTGTTACAACTGAAGAGTTTACAGTATAACTTGCTTAATTGAAAATATTAAGATAAAGGTTGTTGGTACCGTTAAGCTCTGCAAAATCAATTCTGTCATTTAATGATTTTCTTTGCAAAAGCTACTTCAGTATTGTCTTTTGCTTTGCTTTTAAACAAACAAGATGATTATAACTGTTGTGTAATTAAAAAAAATTTTTTTAAGGGGAGAGAGAGAGGAACATCAATTTGTTGTTCTACTTATTTATGCATTTTTTGGTTGATTCTTGTATGTCCCCTGACCCAGGATCAAACCCACAACTTTGGCGTATCAGGACAATGCTCTAACCAATGGGCATACCCAGCCAGGGAGGAAATCTGTAACTTGCTGTGATTAATTAATTCTAGACACCACTGCACTCAGACCAGCCTTAAAGAATTTTATTTGTCCTTTGGTTCTGTTGTATTTTCTTAAAAAATTATCAGCAGAAGTCATAAAACGGGTTAAAAGTTTCAGTGTCCAATTCTGCCTTTCTGGTAAGGGTCAGGATTCTTAATGAAATATGCTACTGTATTAATCCCAGTGCTATGCTTATTCTTAAAACAACCCAATTAATTAAGATCTGTGATTTGAGAATTTTTCAATGTAAATTTGAATGATTAGGCTAGTAATAATGAAAATCTGATCCACCAGAGAGACAAGGACAACTCTTCATGTTTCTTCCACCCAACACCTAAGGCATGGATCACCCACTGAATGCCACTTTTTGTATTTTAAAATGTTTTCAATAATCCAGAAGTACTTTTGGGAAAATGAACAAAGTATGTTGCTTAACCTGCTTAACAACAAAAGAAAATCACCATAGCAAGAACAATTGAAAATAAAAATATTACTGCTTTTTAATATTTTTAAGAACTTACCTCCAAAAGCCTGTGAGAAGTACCCCTTAGTTTCCGCTTCACTTACAACTTTTCCTTTATATCGGCAATCAGTCTCTTGATACAGAGCTTTTTTAATTAAAATTAGATCACTAGCAAAAGCAGGGAGATTCATTTCCATAGTGTTGAAAATGCAGCTGCCAAATGGAAAGTTTTAGTAGAAGAAATACTGTAGTGTGTGCCTTTTTTTCTCTCTCTGCTTGTCCTTTCTCAGTTCAAGGGTAAGACTCAGAACAGTAGAGATGAGAGGTGGCTGTTGGCATTTGGCATGAATCTTCAGACTTAAAGCACAGTGCAGGAAATTTCCTTGCAAGAGACGTTTATAATTTGTCAAGTCAAAAAATGTGAGTTCTACTTCCAAACTGAAAGGAATTTATAAACAATTCTAAAAGTTCCCCAGTTCGTTCTTGATGATCTTTGAATTCAGCACAGGGCTTGTTACTGAGCCTGAGGAAAGGCAGGCCGTCTTCCACCCGCAGCCGCAGCTCTGCTTGTGGCGGGTATGATTCTGTGATCAGTGAAGGGAAAGGAGCTGTGGCAGCTGCATTCGCCTGGCCTCTGGGCCAAGATAAGGAGAGCGCCTTGCTGTTGCCACATTTGTAGATTGAAGAAGTAGAGACCTAGACTCCCAGGTTGACCTGCCGCACCGTTAGGTCAAACATTTCAGAAATCAGTATTGCTTTATATCTGCTCTAGGCCGCTGCTTACTGTGCATGTAGAGCCTCCGCCAGGGGCCTTCTGTTAACTTTGTGAGTCCATCAACTTTTTAGAATTTCCCAAGCAGATTCTTTCTTTTCATTGTGCCTCATAATTACTGGCTTGTTTCCTCCCTTAAGGTAGTGTTGTCAGGTAAAAAGCAATTTTTTAAAAAATTGTGGTATTACCTTAATTGTAAAGATTTTAAAAAGTTAGCCCTAACCCAGTGGTCGGCAAACTGCGGCTCGCAAGCCACATGCGGCTC
>NW_006284347.1:372444-392765 GCF_000327345.1 Myotis davidii | reverse complement strand
TAGAGCATCAGCCTGCGGACTCAAGGGTCCCAGGTTCGATTCCAGGCATATACCTTGGTTGTGGGCATATCCCCAGTAGGGAGTGTGCAGGAGGCAGCTGATCGATATTTCTCTCTCATTGATGTTTCTAACTCTCTATCCCTTTCCCTTCCTCTCTGTAAAAAATCAATAAAATATATTAAAAAGATAAAAATAAAAAAGTTAACCATGCTGCACCATTTATCTCTAATACTAGAAGCTCTCCATGCATGAAATTCGTGCACAGGTAGGGTCCCTAGGCCTGGCCAGCAATCAGGGCCAATTGGTGCCTTCCTTTGTTCTGAACTGCCCCCTGGTAATCAGCACACATTATAGCAAGTGGTTGAACTCCTGGTCGGTCGAACTCCCGAGGGGACAATGTGCATATTAGCCTTTTATTATATAGGACTTTCTCTTTAAGAGCTCACAAAGGAAAGCAACAATTACTTGTTGCTAAGTGGCAGAAATGTGTTCTTAATATGTATGTGTATAGGTTTTCACTTGTGTTTACATAGTGAAGTTCATCATGGAGGTAAAAATTGAAACACAGAGTAATGCTAGTCCAAGAAGATTTGAAGCCGCTCTGGAGCTGGCCAGATAAGCCTGCATTCTGAGCACATGAGCGTCGGTACCCTGCAGGATCCAGGCAGGTCTGAGCTACTCAGAGTCCCTGCTTCCATGCATGCTCAGCTTTTTCTTTATTCTTTTCTTTTTTTTATTAAAAGGAGACATAGGATAAGCATTTGCTACCAATATTTAAAAGTTTGGGTATTTTACACACACACACACATACTCCTACACTTCGGTTTCTGTCTTTTCTTCTTGTGACAAAATGGCATGTATAGTCACACAGCACCTGCATTCCTGTGAATACTAATAGCCAGAGCTCTGGCGAAGGCTGCCCATCACAGCCTCATGGATCCCTGCCCCTGAGGTTTCTTACACCCCTCTCTGTGGGCATTTACCTTACAACCCTGGTTTGGATGATCTCTTGGTAAATTGACAGGAAAATGTGTAGAAGAGAAGTTAGGGAAAGGAGAGAAAAGAAGTCCTCCCTTTCCTACACCACTGTCTAACCCATGGGCAAACTACGGCCTGCGGGCCGGATTCGGCCTGTTTGAAATGAGTAAAACTATTGAAAAAAAAAGACCGTACCCTTTTATGTAATGATGTTTACTTTGAATTTATATTAGTTCACACAGACACTCCATCCATGCTTTTGTTCCGGCCCTCCGGTCCAGTTTAAGAACCCACTGTGGCCCTTGAGTCAAAAAGTTTGCCCACCCCTGGTCTAACCTAACTGTTTTCCGAGGCCCAGGAAATAGGAACTCAACTCCATGGAGGCCAAGAACCATACCTCCCACCCTTTTTTGTCCTTTGTGACACAAAAAATGAGTATATTTGAGTGGGACACCAGAGTGAATAGACTACCAGTGGTGGTTGGATAGCTCCAACATTTGGGTACATCCATTATCACTTGTAGCGTCCACTTAGGGGACATTCTCCTGATTTAGGGAGTGGCAAGTACTGTGTGGCAATAATGGCAGTAAATCTGAATAGAGATAACATCCTCATGTGATTCACTGTTTTATTTGGGTTTGCCTATCATTTAAGAATAAAAGTTTGCCCTAACTGGTTTGGCTCAGTGGATAGAGCATCAGCCTGTGGACTGAAGGGTCCCAGGTTCGATTCTGGCCAAGGGCATGTACTTTGGTTGCGGACACATCCCAGTAGGGGGTGTGCAGGAGGCAGCTGATCGATGTTTCTAACTCTCTATCCCTCTCCCTTCCTCTCTGTAAAAAACTGAATAAAATATATATTTTTTAAAAGACCCTATAAAAAAAAAGAATAAAAGTTTATCCCTGGCCAGTTTTGCTCAGTGGATAGAGCATCGGCCTGTGAACTGAAGGGTCCCAGGTTCAGTTCTGGCCAAGGGCACATGCCTGGGTTGCAAGCTCGATTCCCAGTACGGAGTGTGCAGAAGGCAGCCAAGCAATGATTCTCTCTCATCATTGGTGTTTCCCTCTCCCTTCCTCTCTGAAATCAATAACGAAATTTTTTTAAAATGAATAAAAGTTTATAAATATAAATAGGAGTTATCAGTTGTGATATTCTTAGGTTTATTTTCTTATCCGTAAAAATGTTCAGTGGTTTCTTCATGTGTCTGGATCCTAAACTGAGTTTATATTAACAGGGACTGTGGAAGCAGTATTGCCGGTAAATATTTTCTAACTTGATTTGATTTAGAGAGGGGTACCAAATTTCAAAATAATAAACCAAAGAGTTTGCAGAATAGCATTTTTAAATTACCTGGCCCAAGTCTTTAATCGGTGTTCAGTAAATAGATATTTGCAATTTAAATATTTTAAAGTGGGCTCTACACCATGTTAGTATGTGTTTTTTTAAAATGGGTGTTCTTTTGGCCAAAAGGAGTAAGCTACTAAGGTCATTGAATCATACTTACCAGCCTTTCTTATAGATAGACTAGAGGCCTGCTGCACGAAATTCATGCACTAGAGGGCGGGGTCCCCAGCCTGGCCTGTGCCCTCTCATAATGCGGGAGCCCCGAGATCAATCTCACCAAAGAGGTAGGCCCTGCCCACCCCCCAGGGCTCCTTGATGGATTGCCCCAAAGAGGTAGGCCGGAGCTGCCCCCTGGAATCCCCACAAGGAGCTGCCATGACTCACCTCCATGCTGTGCACACAGCGTCAAGTCCCCGCCCACCCGTGTGCACACACAGCCTCCTAGTGATGGATTGTTACAGTGTGAGGGCGTGACAACCACATAGGCTTTTATTAGTATAGATATACGGCCTCTCCTTGCCTGCCTGCTTGCCACCTGCCAGTCTCCTGTATGTGTGTGTATGTTCTTACCCTCACCTCAGAGCCTTTCTTCCCCAACCTTTTGATGTTGGTGGAACCACCAGGCTTATTCCTGTCTTAAATGATCTGTCAAGGCAGTGGCATTTGATGTTTCACTCCCCAGGGCAGGCTGTGTTTATATAATCTGCCCCAATCTTATACTGTTTTTATAATCAGAAGGGTCTTCCTTATGTCTAGAGTAAATGGTTCTGGCTGTGTTCAGAGTCCATTTTCTTGTTTTTGTTTCCTTGTAGGGGGTTTTGGTCAGTATCATCTTTAGAAATTTTGTTGCTCTGAACTCCTTTGCCAAAAGGCTTTATCAAACCCCCTTTTCTGCTTGGCACCATACTGAGAAAATCTCCAGCTTCCTCAAATCCTTTTAGAAAGTAAGTCAAAACTAAATAATAAATGAATCAAAAAGACAACATGAGAGTGATTCCCAGCTCTGTTTTTGTGACATTTCACAGGATTGCTAGAAGTCTCAAGGGATTTTATAAAGGCTCCAAATTAATTTGGATTTTTTTTTACCTTGTGTATGCCATATAACACTCCCAATGAGCAGTAGAGTGAAGGATCACATGAAATCACACCGGGCTGCTGGATCTTTAACCCCTTCCCCGGCAGAAACGTGTATACTCGTTTTCACAAAATGTTCTTTTTCAGTCGTCGACGAGTATACTAAGAAAATATGGTAAAAAAATATGGTTTATAGGAAGACGAGTTACAAACTGTTTTCATAACCAGCATCAAAAATACTATATAGAACCAAAATAAAAAAATTAGTCTGAAAAAGAAACGTTTTTAACAAAAAAATTGTTGGGGAAGGGGTTAAACAGGCTCTCTAGGAAAATGGAAACCTCTTGCCTCACAGCTTTTAAAAATTTCTCAATATTAAATAATCCAGATAGTTTCATCTTTGTCAGTTTTATTTTTCACACTTTCAAAAGAAAAGGAAACATTTAATTTTGGATATTCTTTCTGTATCTTACTATTTTTCATGGAAGTACAAGCTAAAGGTAATTAATTACATGTCCTGTCACACTTCCTAACTCTTCAGTGATTTGCCTGTGCAGCATGGGACAGCTGTTAACGCCGGGTTATATGGTGGGTGTTCAATAATTAGTTTGCCCTTATCTTGAGAAAAGCCATTTATAATACAGCATGCCATTATTATTTGCCATAGTAAAGTAGTACTGTATTGCCAGTTCCCTAAATCCTCTGTGATATAGTTAATCAAGGGAAATTATTTCAGGTGAATTGTTGACAGAATATATTGGGCCTTCCAGTGTAACTTCTCTTGGAAGAATACTCAGCTTTGGTTTGGAGACAATGTCCTCCGCAGTTTTAGTTATCTGGCGAACTTGTCTGTCTGTCCTCACTGGTGACAGTGACAGGCTTAGTGGCAGGTCTTTGGGCCTCCTTGCCAGTTGCATGCACTGAGCAGTTGATATGTTGGCAGACAGAACTGATCCTTGGATGCTTGTCTGAACCTCTACAGGCCTGCTTTTGGCAGAATCGAGTGTGACTGTTATCCTTTACCCATTAAGCTATCATTATGGCTTCCTTATCTTTATTTCTTCAGCAAACATGCCTTTGAAAGTGGTTGGCTCTTTCTGGCAGTTTACTTGATAATGTACAAGAGCGGAAGGCATGTGTCTTATTTCTAAATTACAGTGTATTTCTTCAAAGGAAAAGGGTAGACCTAAGTGAAGATTTGTCATAAGTTGACAGCTCTGATAGATTTATTTTGATTATTAATATGGAATTCTTTCCTAAGATTTTGGTTTACAGTCTCCTATGAAAACATTTAAATGCCTCTGCTTAGCTAAAAAAAAAAAAAAAAAACACAAAAAACGAGTTCCTCTTTGAGCCTGATGTATTGCATACCATCAACTTTTTCTCATCACTATCAATTGTATGGATGTGTGCATTATAGGAAAACTGGAATCATTTGTAGTTTGGATGTTCTTTAGCCAAGGTTGGAGGAGACATATTTAAAGAAAGGTAGGTGCCTGTGATTGCCATATATGGAGTCTTTTCAAAGCCCAATCTGATTTACTCTATGTTGGAGCAGTCTTAGCTGCTAAGAACATAGATAATACTTAATAATTATCTCCGCTGTGACAAGGCTGTTTCTGTGCTCCTCTATTGGGATGTCAAAGCTAAATTTAATCTATTGACTTACATCATGTAAAATATTTCAAAATTACTTATTATTCATTGGATGTGATTCTGTTTGAAGCGTCAGTAGTGTTTTAAAGTTCTGTGAACAGAAGGACTATGAAAGTAGGGTCCAAACAGCAGCCTCAGCTGCCTCATGGTAGCATGCAGTCACCTGCAGGACACATAGCCAGACATGGGGTCAGACAGTTTAGGACAGTTTTAGTGTAACCGTGGCTTCCCTGCGAAAGAAGCCTCCTTGTGAACAGGGTAGGGAAAAAATTCCTGTTTGTGCTCTTGATTCGTTAAAATGATGCCATTCACTCACTCTGTATATCAGTAATGTTTTAGTTCACTCTACAGTGACAATACAAAAATCCAAGTAAATTTTTATTTTCATTAAAAAGGGAATTTTAAAAGTTGTGATCGGCCATGAAGTCTTATAGAGAAATATAATTACCTTAATCCAGGGTAAAACAAAATTCACTATTAAAATAGCTTTATTAATGGTGGCTTTCTAAATTGTAGTATCTAACTTACTCAATTATTTATATTTCTTTTATGTGTTGCTTTAATCTTCCAGCATAATTGAAGCTCATTACTGTTTTAATTCTATAAAAAATTGTTATTTAAACTAATGAGGTAGTAGCTGTGTAGCTGCGTGACTACTGGTCTAGGACTGAGAAAACCTGAATTCTAGTTCTGAGACTATTTTTCTTTGATTTTATTAATGAGTCATTTAGTCCTTCCGTGAGCCTGTTTTCCATCAATAAAAGTGCATAATGAGACTTCTGATACAAAGAAAATTGCATAGAATTGTTCCCCTTTGCTTTTCCTTGTAATGTATAAAGTTCAGAAATAACACAAGAGACAGTCAGAACTCTGAAAGGTGGAAAAAAGAAGTCTATCTGGTGTAGGACCTAAAACGGACAGAAGCAGCGGCAGGGTGCCTTACACCCTCCCACCCGACAGAAGAAGGGGACATTTAGTCTATATTTTCAGTTGCAAAGACAAAGGTTTTAGTGTTCAATTAGCTGGTAAACTTGGTTTTCAATAATTAAGACCTTTTTTTATTTGTAATACATCTTGTCAATATTGATTCTTTGGCACTTTTTTCTTGATAATACATAAAATAATAGTTCATCTTACAATTAATGGCATTTTAGGCGCAATGGGATCTGATAATAATATCTAAAGCCAACTATTTTTCAGGGTTTTTTTCTTGATTAATTTTAGAGAGAGAGAGAGGAAGGGTGGAGAGAGAGAGAGAGAGAGAGAGAAACATCAATTTGTTGTTCCCTTTATTTTTGCATTTATTGGTTGCTTCTTGTATGTGCCCTGACCAGGGATCAAACCTGAAACCTTGGCATATTGGGACAATACTCAAACCAACTGAGCTACTCAGCAGGTTTTGCACTTTTCATCTGAATATTTATTTTCTAGTTTTATTAAACATTTAGAGGAACCTTTAACAATTTGAGAGTCTGATGATAAATGCTGTGGCATTCCATGATAATACTGTGTTACTTACATATATGTTGAAACCTCATTTCCTCTTACTTTTTTTCTTTGTTTTTCAAGTGTCAATATACAGTATCTGGTTTTATGACAAGAATGACTGTCACCGCATAGCCAAACTCATGTCTGAGTAAGTATATTACTCTACACATTTATTTATTAATGACATATGAGAGATGAAAAATTACTTTTCTTCCTACTTCTCTTTGTTACTAGAGTATAATAATCTCCCTCTGATTTCTTCTAATTATGTATTTTTCTCTAATTTCCTGTTTATTCTCAAAAATTTGGAAAAGACAGAAAAGTCTAAAGAAATCTATAATCCTATATAATAAAAGCCCATTATGCAAATTGACTGAACAGTGGAATGACCTGTGGAATGACCAGTTGCTATGATGTGCACTGACCACCAGAGGGCAGACGCTCAACGCAGGAGCTGCCCACAGGCCCCAGGCCAGCCAAGGCGGTGCCAGCGGGGAGGGGCCCTCCCCACTCCCTGCGATCACCCCAGCTGTTGCCCCACAAATCGGCCCTGATTGTTAGTCAGGCCTAGGGACCCTACCTATACAAGAATTTTGTGCACTGGGCCTCTAGTCTTTTATAATCCTACTACTACACTCAGTGTGTGTGTTGTCCTGTTAGTTTACTTGATAATGTACAAGATAATGTAGAAAGTTCCAAAAACTTTCCTTTTGCCTTTTTCTTTACATATATGTGATGTTGATGTCCTTGATTGTTTCTTACAAAAATAGGATCATACTGTATGTACAGCCTAGTTTCATGTCAACAGCATTTTTCAAAGCATTAAATAGCCCTGTATAGTGTCCTGCATATAGATTGTAATTTAACCAGAACCTTCTATGTGCAGTGCCCAGTCTAACCTCCATATCCAATGTAGATTCTATCCAGATTTTCACTATAACAAGTGGGACTGTGTTCAGTAGCTGAAGGAGAACTCCTGCACACATCCATGTTTACCTTTTTGAGTGAAATTATTTTTGACCCAGATTCTAGGTTACTAAATCACCAGTCCATTACTGTATTGTGTTCTAAGAGATTTTTTTTCTAAGAACGAAATTTGGAATTTGGAAAACCATTTTCATTGAATTACTATTCTAAAGGGTGGTTCAATGTCCTTTCTCAAAAGAGCCAGCAGAAGCCACCCTGCGTGGCTTATCTGTATTGCTGGTACTGCCAGTCTGGAGTTTAGGTGCCCAAGACACTGTGGTACTCAAGGGGCCTGAGAGCTCTGGGCAAAATGCACAGTGGGCACACTTATTCTGGGGCACTTCTGGTTCCTTTTCAGTGTTCCTTCTCAGAAATGTTGACCTCTCTTCCCCGTGTGTCAAGTCAAGATTCCTTTGTTATCAACGTGTTTAGAAGAAAGCAGTCTTGATTGTTGAAAATAATCTTATTTTAAAACTAATTCTTATAAAAATATAAATAAATAATTAACTCAAAAACCTCACTTCCAGGTATGTTTGCATTTTAAAAGAAGCACCTGAGGCTAAGGAGTCCCAGTTGGATGTTGATCAGCTGTGCTTTTGCGGCATTGGCTGTAGCCACAGGGCAGGCCATGCATGTCTAATGGTGTGCACCCCCTGAGGATTGTTCCATATAAACCTGTGTCACTCATATTTGAACACGTGTTGGCTCTCTAGAAGCAAACTTTCTTTAGAGCATATTTTCTCTTAAAAAGATAATGCAAAGCCATTTATTTGATGAAATTTTTTGTAGTTTTGAAAGTAACAGCAAAGGCAGCTTCTGTTTACTTAGAAGACACAGATTTGTTGATTTTTTTTTTTTGTTATCCTGAAATCCAGAATATATTTTAAATACCTAAACTTTGGAATATATTACTACAGTTAACCTTGAACTACACAGAATTGAACTTTGTGGGTCCATTTAGTCTTGTATTTTTTTCAATAAATACAGTACTATAAGTGTATTTTCTCTTCCTTACGATCTTTTAAAGTAACATTTTCTTTTATATGTTAATCAACTATTTATGTTACCCGTCAGGCTCCCAGTCGACAGTAGGCTGTTAGTAAAGTTTTGGGGGGAGTCAAAGCTGTACGCAGGTTTCAGCTGTGCAGGGAATCCGTGCCCCCTTACCCATACTTTGTCCATACACTGTATGTACGTACACTTTCTCCTGCAGATTGAGAGCTTTTGGGACCTGAGTGAGAGAATCCACCTTTTTTAGCTCTAACAGCCATTCACAGGAAACCTTTCTGAGCTTTCCTTTCTCTGTCAACTAGTACCCCTAACGTGAAACTTCAGATAGTAGATGAAGCTAAAGACTGAAGGCCTATCTGGAAATAATGGTATTGAATCTAAAAATAAAACGAGGAAGTAGAAACAGGAAGCAGAGAGGGAAAAGAAGAGCAGTCACTAGAATGCCTCCAAAAAGAGACATTTGCTTAACTCAGCTTGTTTTACTTGAAGTGGAGAGGTATGGAAAGTGATTAGACAATGCCCTTGTGAAACTGTTGATAGGGAGTTTTCAAGAGCCTGGCCTGTTTATGTCTGAAGCGAATACCTTATATGTTAACATTAACTTTGTGATAAATGGCATTCTGGACACCAGAGATAAAAAAGACTACTTTATCTTTCTTTGCTCTAACTGCCTGTGTGCAACTTCAATTTGCTACATATTTCTAAATGTCACATCTGCTAACCAGAAATTCAGGTAAAATTCTTCTTGGCATATTATGTGTCTAAATAAATATGCCTGTCAGTGTCCATTCTGTCAAATTTAGATCTTCCCATCACTGTTTTGATAGCTGCAATAGAGTAAAAATTCCCCAAGTAAAGAATTGATTTATTCCTAAAGTTGTTTATAAAAACTGAGAAGCTGTTTAGGGAGAGTGAGCAAATTTCTAGACCTGTACTATATCTACATTTGGAAATTCTCTTTGGTCAGTGGCAAAGTTAAAAATCCACTAAACTTGAAAAACATTGATCCTCCTAAAGAGGAAATCCAGCCTTCCAGAAACTATTTAATAATAAAACTTGTTTTAGAGTTTGCCTACATAGACTATAAAATTTGGAGAACTCAGGGAAGTCAGCTTTATTTCTGACCTTACAGATAGTCTTAGGGGCACAGTTGAGAATTTGTGAGGAAAGGAGAGAAGCAAAGTCCTTCTTCACAGAGTTAGAAAGGAAAAGGCCTTAGAGTCTAAGCCTCATTTGAGGGTCCCTTCCATACCATCCAGCAGCTCTGCTTTCAGTGGTGGTGAGCTTTGTAACCAAGGTGGCCAGTGGGTTGTTAGAAATGTCTTCTTTTGAACCAAAAGCACAGATCCAGTCTAGATCAGGGGAGAGGTGAATTCAAGCATGGGCAAGCCAGGCAGCATGGCGGCGGGTGGTAGAAACGGACTGTATAACCAGAGTCCTTGGTGAAGGTAGATTCAGGCTGGGGGTGGCCTATAATTGAGGATAAAATAATCTTTTTACTGAGTATTAAAGGAGTGCCTGTTAATTATCAAGAATGAAAAAAAGTACAAGCAAAGTGAAATTGCTTGTAAGCCACCATCAAGAAATAATCAATGTATACCTCGCCAGTCTTTTGCTACTGGCCTCACAGTTAAGACAGTACAGTATTTCTTTGCCAAGAGATGATTACCAATATGGCTATCATATTCTAATTGGTCTGATCCTCATATCACCTGCCAGTCTTTTTTCAGTCTACCATAAAGTCCATGGTTCTACCTTTGTTTTAGAAATAATAATCCTATTGATGACATTATCACCTTAAACCACCCTTTTTTATTTTTATTTTTTTTTAATTCTTTTTTTTTTAAAATATACTTTATTGATTTTTTACAGAGAGGAAGAGGGAGAGATAGAGAGTTAGAAACATCGATCCAGCTGCCTCCTGCACATCTACTGGGGATGTGCCCGCAACCCAGTTACATGCCCTTGACCGGAATCGAACCTGGGACCTTTCAGTTCGCAGGCCAACGCTCTAGCCGCTGAGCCAAACCGGTTTCGGCAAACCACCCTTTTTTAAATAGGAATCCTGCCTCAGGAGAAGATTCTGTGGTCAAATACATTTGAAAAATGTATAAGCCCACCCTTTTTAGAGAATAATAACACATTTTAGCATATTAAAAACTCAGAATGATTCTGCTATTTAAAAAAAAATCTGTTTAATATTGTTTAACCCAATGTTTTCCAGGAAAAAAAAAAGAACCATCTCACACTGGAGTTCCTGATGGACTGTTTTAAAGTAGGGAACTGACACAGTGGCCTATTCTTCTCCTATTCCTCTTAGTCCATCAAAAAGCCTTTTGCTACTGAATTGTTTTATTGCCTGTCATCACTGTCAGGTAATACAGTTATCAAGTTGTGACTGTGCCCATAATATCCCTTGGCAGGTAGGCCTATTCATTACAGTTGGGAATGAACCTGAGTCAACCTTGAAAGGTACAAAAAAAGATTGGTTGCCTTGTTGAAATTTATTATTATTATTATTATTCCAAGCTTGAAGGAAAATATAAGAAACAATAAAAAATCCTTGTGCTCACTTACATATCTTTCAGTTCCTGGCATTTTGCTATAATTGCTTCAGACCTTTATGTGGGGGGAGTGGGGAGAGGATATTCCTAAGAAATGAAACCCCACAGATGACTATAAAGGCCACAACCCTATAAGTGATATTCTTGACTCCCAGTTTCTTGCTTTATGTATTTTCAAGTACAGAATTAGCGTAAGCAGCACCAACCAAAATAAAGAGCATGCCGCAGTCACATCACCTCAGTTACCCACTTAGTGATTTTTAAGGAGAGAAAAGGGGTAACCTTATGTTTGCTTGTAGTGCTATCATTTGCTTTTGAAGATTCACCAAGACCTTTATTTTCAAGAAACTCATCTTTCTCCTGTCTTGTGTCTTTTTTATTATTAGAGCCAAAGAATCTTGAGGGTAGAGGAAAGTTCCTCCCACACACCTTCATACTTTTATGTTTTGGAGTTAAAAATTTTGTTTGTGCAAATAGGGAAGCAAAATTTGCCACTGCAAAATGTATTACTTTGGCATAACTGTTTTAAGGAACAATAGACTCAGAAAGAAGCTTTGGCCTTCCCACAAATTGACTAAAAGAATTTAAGATAGAAGGCCTGTTCGGAAAGAACTATCACCATAGATAACCACAGTATATGAACTGGCTGGGGCAGACAGGGAGGAAACCTACCTAGCAAGGCCCATTTGATCGAAGTCCTTCTTGGGACCCATTGTCTCTAGAGGGCACAGTAATATTTGTTTACTAAACTTTAACTCTGATTTCCCTGTGAATTGCCTTACTTCCCTTTGAAGTCCCAGACCCTTACCTCCTTCTTATTAGCCCACATGACCTGTATACCCATTTTGCCTACTGTCTTTAGAACTTGTCATGCTTATGTGAATTCCCCATGCATATGCATTAAGTCTGATTTCCTCCTGTTAATCTGAGTTGATGTAAGAAATATCCAAACCTGTGGAGAATATGTATAAGAGTTTGTTTGAACCAGACGGACAGTATATGCCAGAGAACAAGATCTCAAGTCCTCTGCATAGCATTTTAATGTACCTATTTCTAACAACTCTGGTATGGAATTCTGTATTTTTGTCCTTCTCACAGTGAAATATATTGGTTGGCAATGCTGTACCGTAAATAAAATGATGAATTGGTTAGTCAGATATTTCAGGGTGATGTAACCAAGGCTCGGTGTTTTCTATTGTGAGGACATTGTGATCGTGACATTTTTCCTGTATTCTTGGAAAATGAACACCAGAAGAGTCCTTGGGTCAAATTGTGTTTTAACAGGTGTTGCTAAAACCTGGTTCTCCTCTTCTAGGGTGGTAGAAGAGGAGACACGGCGCTCCCAGCAAGCTGCGCGGGATAAGCAGAGTCCTAGCCAGGCCAACGGTTGCAGTGAGCACAGGCCCATCGACATCCTGGAGATGCTCAGCCGAGCCAAGGATGAGTATGAGAGGGTGAGGCTGCACGCCCCTGGGCGGACCAAAGGGGAGGAGACTTGCAGGGGACTCATGGACTGGGGAAGTCACCTCCAGGGCCAGCAGAAATAATTAATTCAAAAAGAAAACCTGTCTTTTAGTTTTAAGCCTAAGAGATAATAAATTTGCTTACCTTACAGTCTTTGACTTGGCATGAAAGTTGAGAAATTTTTCCCCCCTGTTCCTGTAAAACTACTATAGGAGAAAGTGGTTGTGGAATGCAGAAGTTAGCTGCAACAGGTAGTTCTGGGAAAGCTTCATGCCTTGTCTTCACCTCTGCAGTCTCTGCTAGGTCTTAGGAATTTATGTTTATTTACAGTCTGTTATTGGTAGTAAGTGCACCGCCTTCATTAAGCATCATTTGGAATTTTACCCAAATGAAAGGCTTTTCTAGAATTTATTTTTTTCTTTCTGTTTTGTATTTTAGTTTAAAAGTTAATTGATAACATTTTTTCCCCAAAGTTGAATGAAGTAGAAGCTGTAGGCATTCGCTAGTTTATTCAGTACATATTTATGAGCTGTCCATGGTGTAGCAAGCAGTAGGCATTTCCTCCATGGTCATCAGACCTTGTAGCTTTGGAACTTTCTTGGCATTTCACTTGATATCAGCATTTAAAAGCCCCACACTTTATTGGAGTGATACTAAAGGCTTCCACTTTGTTTCAGCAGAATTATAATTGTCACCGTACTCTACTGACATTGAGTTAAGTTCTTTTCCTCATTTCTTGTTTAATCCTCACCAAAAGATCAAGGAACAAAGTGTAAAAAGCAATCACTAAAACTGTATTTCCCAGTTCTACTCTAACACTGGCCTCTACGTCTTAAGAGGCATTCCTTGAGAAGAGGTTCCAGTTGGTCCAGTGAGTTTAAAACATTGTTAGGTCCTACTCGGTTGGGCTCAGTGCAAAGAGTGGAGGCCTACAGATTGAAGGGTCCCAGGTTCGATTCCAGTCAAGGGCATGTACCTTGGTTGCAGGCACATCCCCAGTAGGGAGTGTGCAGGAGGCAGCTGATCGAAGTATCTCTCTCATCGATGTTTCTATCTCTCCCTCTCCCTTCCTCTCTGTAAAAAATCAATAAAATATATATTTAAAACAAAAACAAAAACAACATTGTTAGCATGGCTCCTCTTTCCCCATCTTTATAGGGCGCTAAGTGCTCAAGACTTTGAGAGGTCCCTGCAGTAAAAAAGGAGTAACACCAGTTTCTAAGTTGATTTGACTATAGCACCATTTTTCACATACTACCCTTTAAGAATCTAGAGTTCAAGGAACAGTGCTCTGGAAGGTAGTTTTCACCATAAACTACAATAAACCTATATTCAAACACCAAAGGAAGTCCCGCTTCCTGGGTAGAGAAGTATACATTTGGGCCCATGAGAAGTTTCCAGTTGTACCAAACTCCCCAATGTCTCATAGAGAATTAGGAAGAACCTATAGATCTGTGAAGATTAATATAGGAAAAGCAGTCTTCTCTATAATGAATTCACTGATTCTTAGGAAACTAGATAGAGAATAAATTTCAAGAACCATTTTCTGAACTTTTAAGCTACCTTATAGTCTCCAAATTTCCTTTCATATCCTTAATGAGGGCTGTGTTATCTACATAGATGTCTTGCTCTGTTTTTATAGAGGGCTTTTAAGGATGTGGGGAGAACAGTAATTACTGTTATAAGAAAATTCTTCCATGGTATAAAATAAATAAAATTTGTCTATGGTTAGATTAAAACAAAACTAAATCTTTGGGTATTTAGTTAAAACTTTGAGAATCGAACCTGGGACCTTTCAGTCCACAGGCTGATGCTCTATCCACTGAGCCAAACCGGTTTTGGCTTTACTTTTTAATATATTCTGTTTTTTAAAACAGCCGGCAAATAGGTAGAACTTCCATAAATGACAATTTTGTTTCTTGTCTGTATTTGGCCTGTCATCTAACCAAATGGAATTGGTGTTAGCAGTGACCTCTGAATTCATATCTTAGTGTTTGGATGGGTTCCCCTCAGCTGCCACATGGTTCCAGATGGCCCCTTTGTTTATCTTTAAGGAGAGACTTGGGAGATTGACAGAGGCAAGGGCAGGGGTGCAAGCTAGGCCTCGGTGATGGGATTTAATCCCAATTGTAAATCTCCCCTGTCCAGTGTATATAATACAGTGAATGAAATTCCAGACTTTTTAGTGAGGTATTTATAATAGAGACTCTGGACAAACTCTTTATAATAAACATTTTCTCCCCAAGTTCTATAGTTAATTTTAACCAACTTTTCTATTTTTAATGTAAAGAAAGATAGCTGAAACCACAGTCCTTACAGTTGGCCCAGTCTGGGTTGCTCCTAGTCTGGATTTGTAATCATGCATTTTGGCAGAGGTTATTGGTTTATTTTATTTTAATTCGAATGCAAATGTTTTTAAATCCAAACTTTTTTGTTCTTAAAAAAATAGGAGCACCATTATTTTTCTTGTTATTAGCAGTACACATTAATTACAGAAACTTTATATTTACAAGTTACAATAAAAAAAATTATAATTCTATCATTTAGAAGTAACCACTGCTAATGCCTTATGTACCCTTCCAGAAATATATATAAATATATCCCAGTGTGTGTGGTATATTTGTGTATTCTACCTTTATTAATTAGTTTTAAAAGTAGTTTTTATATATATACTTGAGGCCTGGTGCACGAAATTTGTGCCTAGGTAGGGTCCCTAGGCCTGGCTGGCAATCAGGACCAATCTGTAGGGCAACCAGCAGTGTGATGTGAGGGGCTCCTACTAGCACCCACCTTGGATGTCCTGGAGCCTGCGGGCTGGGGCAGCTCCTGCATTGAGCATCTGCCCCTTGGTGGTCAGTGTATGTCATAGCGACCGGTCGTTCTGCCAGTCATTCTGTTTGGTCATTTGCATATTAGGCTACATACACACACACACACACACACACACTTTTTTTTTTTTCTTCAGAGAGGAAGGAGGGGGAGAGAGAGATAGAAACATCAATGATGAGAAAAAAATCATTGATCGGCTGCTTCCTACATGCCCTGCACTGGGGGATCGAGCCCACAACCTTGGCCTGTGCTCTGACCAGGAATCAAGCTGTGACCTCCTCGTTCATAGGTTGACACTCACCCACTGAGCCACGCCTGCCAGATAGAACAATATATTTTTATGATAGTAATTACATAGGGAGTCCCTATGAGATTTCATTTGATAAAATGAAAACTTAAAAAAAAAAGAATTGTGATGTTAATAGCTGTGTATTTTTCCTTTTGTGTCTTATATGAACAACACCCTAGATTTTTCTGATTCTTTCTATTAAGAATTCAGAATACATCCTTTTAGCTAAGTATTCATGTACAGCATTTTCTTTCAAAATAAGTTACTCGAAATGGAATTGGTAGATCAACAGATTTTTTTGTTGTTGTTAGTCTTCACTGGAGGATATTTTTCCATTGATTTTTTTAGAGAATGGAAAGGATGTGGGGGGAGACAGAGAGAGAGAAGCATCAATGTGAGAGAGACACATCGATCGGTTGCCTCCCACATGGGCAACCCAGGTGTGTGCCCTTGACTGGAATCAAACCTGCAACCCTTCAGTCCGTAGACTGACACTATCCACTGAGCAAAACCGGCTAGGGCAGATCAAAGGACTTTGACATTTTTAAAGATATTTATCAAATATTATAAAATTTCCCTCAAGAAAGTTTGTCTATGATTATTCGTCCCTCCCCCCAGTCCTTTAAACACTGAAAACTGTCATTAACAAAAACTCAGAATAAACCTTTCAAGAATGGCCCTTGCACACATAGGAAAAAATATGTTAAGTCCTGGAGACCTTTTAAAATACAGCCCATCTCGTAGCTCAAGTTAAGTTTCAAGTATTGCAGACTCAAATGTCCCTAAAACCATGTGGGCCATAGGAGTGCCTGCTATGGCCAGGGTGGATCTGATATAGGGAGCCTGTTGCTATGTCACAGAGTCAGTTGCAGCTCACCTCTAGGCAATTGTTGCCAAATTATCCAGCTTCTCTCTGAAAATGACAGGCTGGGATAAAACCTCTCATTTTTAACTCAGCCGGTGTGGCTCAGTGGTTGAGCATTGATCTATAAATCAAGAGGTCAAGGTTCGATTCCTGGTCGGGGCACATGCCCAAGTTGTGGGCTCAATCCCCAGTAGGGGGTGTATAGGAGGCAGCCGATTGATGTTTCTCTCTCATCATTGATGTTTCTATCTCTGCCTCCCCTTCCTCTCTCTGAAATCAATAAAAATATATTTGTTTTTTTAAAAAGCTCCCCATTTAAAAAATGTTCCAGAACATTTTATACAGCTGTTTTAAGAACTTGTTATGAGCAGTGTTTTGAGTTTATGTTTTATCTAATACAGTACAATTCCACACATTTTTCATAGTGTGGTGATACAGATTGATGGTGATGTTGCACAAAGAAATATTTTAGAAGATATTTCATAGGCTTTCACAGACAACTTCATCTCTATTTAAGTGGGTAACACTGCATAAATGGTGTTCTGAAATAATATAATGGTTAAGGCAGTTGAATAGAAAAATGCGTATCATTCATTCAACATTGGAGTATCTACTTATATGCTAAGCACATATATTTATAGTATGGCATCAAGAAAAATTCATCTTTCTCTGGAATTTGAAGTTTAAGGCTTTTCTTTTTATCTTGAGTGTCCTGAACTGTTTTTGGTACTCATTTTGACCTAGATAATGCTCATCAGATGCAGATCAGATAATCCAAATAGAACTTAAGTTTCTAAAAATTCGTAATTCCATCTCCATCTCTTTTTTTAGTATTCTCTTTCAAAACAAAAATATTTTCACTTTTAGTGTTACATACAAGTTAACAAGAATTTATAATACTTTATGACTTTTGTCATCTGTAATTGTGATGTGTAGAGACCTAAAATGTAGTTTAATTTTTAAGAGTATTTGATGATTTCAATAAATGATTGAAAACAATTAGCCATCCATATGCAAAAAAAACACACCAAAAACCCTAACCTAAATGTAATACCAATAACAAAAATAAACTGAAAATGGATTATAGATCTAAAATGTAAAACATAAATTAAAAATTTAGAAGAAAGATATATTTACTGTGTGACCCAGGTACCACTCCTGTGTATTTACTCTTGAGAAATGAAGCTTTTGTCCACACAAAACCTGTGAAGTTTCATGGACGCTGCATTCATAAGCACCAAAAACTGGAAACAACACACATGTCCTCCTATGGGTGAATAGTTATAAACAAACTGCAGTGTAGACATACAGTGGAATACTGCTCCGCAATGGGAAGGAGTGATCATTAATACGCACAGCAGCTTGAATGAATCCTCAGAGGCGTTATAGTAAGAGAAAGAAGCCAGTATTCCGTCATTATCAGAAAGACGAAACTAGAGTGATGGAGAACAGATCACTAACTTCTAAGAATGCAGGAAGGGCATGCCTACAGTGAGACAGCACACGGGCGTTTTTTTGAGGTGAGAGAGCTATTTTATATCCTGATGATAGTGATCGATGCTCAGAACTATATACCCCAAGAAGGTTAATTTTACCATATATTAAAAATGAAGCAAAAAAAGACCTTTTCTTTCTTTTGTACCTATGTGAGAAGATGGGTGTTAGCTAAATCTGTTATGGTAATCACTTCACATTATGTGTAAATCAAGCCATCATGTTGTATGCCTTAAAACTTATACAATGATGTATGTCAATTATTCCTCAGTAAAATTGGAGGAAATGTTTTTTAATGGAAAATAGTATGTGATGAAATAATGCCATTGGTTTTTCCTTAAAAGGGTTATAAAAATAATAATTGTTGCTAACCTTATTGTCTAAAATGAAGCTCTCAACTTGCTAGAAATTTTATTGTATAAGTTACATGAGAATCCAAAGAAAAACATTTGTTTGGTTTTTTGGTTGGGGGGTTTTTTTGCTTGTTTTTTAAAATAGCACTTCTGATAACCTCAATTGCTATTGTGTGAGCCAAATAATAGCAAACTTTTTCACATGATATACTTTTCCTTTTAATTTAAGAATCAAATGGGCGACTCGAATATCTCCAGTCCTGGGCTACAGCCAAGCACTCAGCTCTCCAATCTGGGAAGCACCGAGACTCTAGAAGAGACGCCATCCGGGTTACAAGATAAGGTGTGTACAGCTAAAGCTCCAGCTTTGTCCAAGATAACAAAACACAGAGTAGCATTTTGTAAGGATTTTAATGCAGTACAAGTTTGATATGTCATTTATCTTCAAGGCACGTTTAGGCAGTGCATAGTGATATTCACTCATGTCATTTCCCCTCATCCACGTAACTGCCCTTTATCTCGATTTTATAGTAGTTTCTGTCTGGTTTCCAGCTTTTGCCCTTGTCACTCCCTTACCTTTTCTTAACCCAGCTGCCAGGATAATCCTGGCAAAACAAGTTAGATCATGGCACTCCTCTGCTTAAAACTCTCCAGTGGCATCCATCTCACTCAAAGCCAAGGTCGTGGCAGTGGCCCACAAGGCCCTACTTGATCTGGCCCCACACCCTGGTCTCATCTTGTATCTCTGCCTGCTCACTTGAATAGCCTTGCTGGCTCTTCTGCCTTTCCACAAATGTGCCAGACTTGCTCCCTCCTCAGACAGGCCTTTGCACTTATTGCTCCCTGGCCTGGAATACTTGCCTTCTGTGTATGGCTTGCTCCCTTTCTTTCTTCAGCTCTCAAGTATCCTCTATATAGATGAGGCCTTCTCTCACCTCTCTATTTTAAATAACAATCCTTCCTGTGCTTTATTTTCTCCCTAAGACTTCTACCCGACTAACATGGTTGTGGTTTCCATATATATTCATTGTCTCCTCCCACCAAAATGTAAGCTCCATGGGGGTAGGCAGTTAGGTCTGCCTAGTTCAGCATCTATTCTTATTAGCATCAGCATTGTAAATATCTGTTGACTGAGTTAGTTTTCTTTATAACTGATGGCTTAATGAATGAACAGATACCAAGTAAAACCCATAGTTTTTTAATTAAACTTTTTATTTTGAAGTAATTTTAGATTCACATGTAGTTACAAGAAATGATATAGAAAGATCCCATGTAGCCTTCCCCCACTCCCCATTGTTAACAGCTTGCAGAGTATAGTACGATATCACAACTAGGATGTTGACGCATCTGCCATCTAGTTCACATTTTCTCAGTTTTATTTGTATTCATTTGTGTGTGTGTGTGTGTGTGTACATATTTAGTTCCATGCAATTTTATCTGGTGTATAGCTTTGTGTATCCACCACCACAGTGAAGATACAGAAGACTTCCGTCACCACAAGGATCCTTAGTGTTGACCTTCTATTATCATACGGACTTCCCTGTCCTACCCTTCCTGCCTCCCCATTCCTCATCCTTAACCCTAAACAGCCACTAATCTATCTCAGTTCTCTCCAGTTCTATCATGTTGTGATTTTAGGAATGGATTGACTCCATAATCCGCCCCTACACAGAGATAGTACATTTCTTTGGTAACACTGCCATCTAGTGCTGAGGAGCAAAGAATGCTCTCAAGCCTTAATAGTATTAAATTCCCTGTTTCATAATTCACTTATTAGAATTCCTTTGGGACTATTTTTCTAGTAGGTTTTGTTTTGTTTTGTTTTTATTCCTATGTAGGATCCTTAAAGAATAATATTATGTTATTAAATGGATTATGCATTGCTCTGTAGCCTAATAACTGTACCATTGAAAGTATAAAAGATATGATTTTAATAATTTGTTCAA
>NW_006284347.1:359702-371999 GCF_000327345.1 Myotis davidii | reverse complement strand
TCGCCATATAGCTTTATTTTGTTAATATGAAGTAGGTTTTAAATCATTAGAAATAGCTATTTTTAAGTGTAAGTGTAGAAACATTCCAAATGTAAATAAAGGTTGTTTTAGTTTAAAAGTTGATTGATGGTCCACCAGGCAGGTAAAAATTGCTGCCTAGATCCTGACATTCTTGAAGCATAAGGTGTATTTCATGGGGAGGCTTCTCCATGTCCTATTGTTCCTTTTCTTATAACTTAAAAATAGTATTCTTACCTGGGAAAGACTTAAATTTCTGGAAAATAGCCTTGATATGGTCTATGTTTTTTAAAGCAGTTATATCTAAATGTTGGTTTCTCTCCATACATATAAATCTATATACATATATAACAGAATGTGGTGGTAAAGATCTACGTAATTTGCATCAATAAATAAAAATCAGTGTAGTTTTCCAGCACATTTTTTTGCCAGGCATCTTGATCATTTTGTTTTAAACATAATGTGTATAAAAAGGAATTAACCCAAATCAAAAATGGGCAAAGGACTTGAATAGACATTTCTCCTAATAAGATAAACAAATACCAACAAAGATTGGCAAGAATATGGAGAAATTAGAACCCTCTTGCACTGCTGGAAGTAACGTAAAATGGTGCAGCAGCTGTGGAAGACAGTTTGGCAGTTCCTCAAAAAGTTAAGTGTAGAATTATAATATGATCCAGCAATTCAGTTCATGGACATATACCCAAAAGAATTGAAAACTATGACTAAAACTGATATATTTACATTAATGTTCATAGCAGCGTTATTCACTATAGCCAAAAGGTGGAAAGAACCCAAGTGTCAATCATCAGATGAGTGAGTAAACAAGATGTGATATATGCATACAGTGTAATATTATTCAGCCTTAAAAGGAATGAAATTCTGACACATGCTACAGCATGGATGAACCCTGAAAACATGCTAAATGAAATAAGCTAGTCCTAAAAGGACAAATACTGTATGATTGCACTTATACAAGGTATCTAGAATAGGCAAATTCATAGAAACAGTAGAATTGAGATTATTAGGGACTATAGGTAGGGTGGTAGAGAGAGGAGAAAAATAATTATTTGCCACTGGAGAATTCCTTTACTTAAACAAACCTCTTGTCACATTAATTTTTCAAAATATGTTATGTTAGCTTTTAAAAATTAATAAGAATTCTCTTCATTGAGTATATTCTAAGATAAAATTGTTTGATATGAAATCTCAGTTCTTTACAGCTGGGGAGGCTCCTGCCTCTTCCTCAACAACAGTTACTTGGAGTTGCCATCATCTTCCTCAAACCTGCTCTGCCACCTCACCCAGCAGCTGACACGTCCTTCACTTGTAAACTGCCTGCATCCTCTGTCCTCAGCACTGGCCTCTTCTCCTGTTGTCTCTCCTTGACAAAGCGGGGAGAGAGAAAAATGATGTGAGAGAGAAACATTGATCAGCTGCCTCCTGCATGCCCCCTATTGGAGATGGAGCCTGAAACCCAGACATGTGCCCTGACTGGGAATCAAACCGGTGACCTTTTGGTTCTTGTGGACGATGCTCAGTCCACTGAGCAACACCGGCCAGGCAAATGCTTTGGCTTTTTTTGAAGATTTTGTGACTTGGGAGTAGAATGAGAAAGGCCTATTTTTTTTTTAATGATTACATTTGTTTTCTGATATTTGAGACCCAGCCGAGGTGCAATGCCTAGCTTTGTATCAAGAGTAGTCAAAATAAAAGTAGGATTACTTGATCAGCATTTGGTCCCTCTGTCCTCCTGAGTGTTATTTCCTTACATGTGTTACTGACATGGGGCAATAGGCACAATTAACTTTGTAATAAGGTAATTGTCCCCTCACCTCATATTAGTCATTTGCCCAGGAAAAAAGTGAACTCTAACACTATTATCTGGAGTCCCTAAAATTTGAATTTTATTACTAGTGCATGTTTTTTGTTTTTGTTTTTGTTTTTTTGAGAGACATTAATTTGTTGTTCTACTTATTTATTCATTCATTAGTTGATTCTTGGATGGTCCTCCTGACCGGGGATCAAACCAGGAACCTTGGTGTATCGGGACAATGCTCTAACCAACTCAGCTCCCAACCAGGGCTACTAATGTAGATTTCTACCCACCAACCTGGGGAGACTAGATGCATCTTGGCCTTAATCACTGGTACATCTTCACTTTGTTCCATTTTCTTATTTTCAGACTCCATCCGTCCTTGCTTCTGCACACTGTTTTTGATTGATGAAAAAGTGTGGTTACACTGGTTTGCAAGAGATGTCTTTCATTGGTGGTTTTGTTTGTTTTCCAGTCTGCTCCATCAGGACACAAACACCTGACCGTGGAAGAATTGTTTGGAACCTCTTTGCCAAAGGAACAGCCATCAGTTGTGGGTCTGGATTCAGAAGAAGTGGAGAAGCTGCCAGGAGATGCCCCTCAGAAAGAACTCAGCTCATTCCTACCATTTTCCTTTGAGCAGTCAGGAGGGACTCCTCGGTCAGAAAACCCGGGTGCCCATCCCGCTGCCCACCACTCAGCCCAACCTGAAGTCACTGCCCCGGTGCTAATCACTCCTGCCTCCATCTCACAGTCCAATGAAAAGCAGCTCCCAAGCTATGCGATCCCATTGCACCCTGGGCTCAGCCCCACTCTACCAGCAGAAGCTCCTGTACAGGTTCCCCCCTGCTTACCCCGAAACACCACCATGATGCAGGCAGTGAAGACCACGCCAAGACAGAGGTCTCCACTCCTGGGTCAGTCAGTCCCCGAGCTGAGCCATGCCAGTCTGACTGCCAGTCAGAGCCCCTTCAGGGCCCCTCTGAGCCTGACAAATACTGCTGGGACAACCCTCCCAAGTGTTGATCTTCTCCAGAAACTCAGGTTGACCCCACAGCATGACCAAATACAGACACAGTCGCTTGGGAAGGGTGCAGTGGCACCCAGCTTTCCTCCAGCAGCTGGCCAGCTGGCCACACCTGAGAGCTTCATAGAGCCTCCTCCTAAGACAGCAGCAGCAAGAGCCTCCACCGCCCTGAGCAACATGGTGCTTGCTCCTCCTCAGGTACTGCAGGAGGGTGGTGCTTTAACCGAGTGGGGGGAACTGGAAAGACCATATGCTTTTACCGATTTTAGAGGGAGAGCGATAGAGAGAGAGAAACATAGATGAGAAAAACATTGATTGGCTGCCTCATGCACGCCCCACACTGGGGATCGAGCTCCCAACCCAGCATGTGCCCTGACTTGGAGTCAAACTGTGACCTCCTGGTTCACAGGTCGATGCTCAACCACTGAGCCACGCCACCAGGGCAAGACAGAGTCATTTTATTTTATTTCATTTATTTTTAATCTTCATCCAAGGATATTTTTCCATTGATTTTTAGAGAGGGAAAGACAGAAATATTGATGTGAGAGAAACACATTGATTGGTTTCCTCCTGCACAAACCCAACCAGGGCCCAGGCAAGGGAGGAGCCTGCAACCAAGGTACATATCCTTGACCAGAATCGAACCCAGGACCCTTTGGGCCACAGGCTGACACTCTATCCACTAAGCCAAACCTGCTAGGGCCACTCCCAGCAGAACTTACACATACTGTGTTCTTTAGAAAATGGGAGCTCTTATCAGGATGGCACTGGATAACACTTTTGGCAAAGACTTCAGGATCCTGGTTTTGCTGCATAGACCAATGTTTAAAAAAAGAGAGATGAACAGATGTAGCACGTTTCAATAAGGATTTCCTAGTTACTGAGGAAAATTGTAGGTTAGCAATAGGAAACGTTAGCAACTAGTCCTAGATTCCTGATGGAAGAGGCTGGCAGGAACTTGTGACAGTGTAGCTGATGATGCAACAGGATGAAAGCTTCAAGACAGATTCTGACCCTCTTCATACCCCAAGGAGCTGTATGCAAAGCCTTAACTGTCTGAGGAAAAAACTGAAACCTGTGACTTTTGTAAGAGCTGCTGTTTCTATTGAGTCTGCAGATGTGCGAGGTCCTGGCAGCACACCTCTGGATGAGGCACTTTAAATTTTGGACAGGTAGCACTAAATGGCCCTTATCCAGAGTCACGCTTACACATGCGAAGTCTTGTCCTCATTCACTGGGAGAGAAAGAACTTCTAGTTGTAGAGCACACACATTAGAACTCAATGAAGCCCCGGCTCCTAAAATTAGATACTGCCAGGTAACTGAGAAAATACACATACATATGCTGCCCTTGAAAGGAGGCATTCAGGATTGAGGCTGCACTCCCACAGCAACAGGAAGAGTGGCAGCAAACGCATTTTAGGGCACAAGACCTGTTACATAGGACACTCTCCTTCCCCCTTGTGCTGCAGAGAACCTCAAGAGAACTGGCCCAAAGTGACAATTTAATAAGCTTCAAACCTGGGATGCTCTGTGGCACCCTAGTGTGCCTGCACAAGGTAGACACTGAATGAGGACTGAAGGAGTTGGGAGTTGAACAAAGCTTGGGATAATTTGAGTGGTCCTGTCAAATGAGGACTTCTGTAACTATCAGGCAGAAACAAACAAAAAACCCTAAAATGGCCCGGCCAGGGTCGCTCAGTGGTTGAGCATCAATCCATGAACCAGGAGGTCATGGTTCGATTCCCCGTCAGGGCATAGGCTGGGTTGTGGGCTTGACCCCCAAAGGGTCCCGGGTTCCATTCCAGTCAAGGGCACATACCTTGGTTGCAGGCTCCTCCCCGACTCGGGCTCTGGTTGGGGCTCTTGCAGGAGACAACCAGTTGTGTTTCTCTCACATTGATGTTTGTCTTTCCCTCTCTTCCACTCTCTCTGAAAGATCAATGGGAAATATCCTCAGGTGAGGATTAACAACAACAAAAAGTCCTGGGTGTGAAGTAAAGCACTGTACTTGACTGAAAAGTTCATGGCTTTCAAGCTAGACTCTCATAGATACCCTTCGTAGGCCAGGCTCCTCTGCGACCCCAGACAGTTCATTACTGTGGCCTCTGCCGACTCGAGTCATCGCTGTGTGGATGTTTTCCCTGACTGTACACGAGCAGGGTCAGCCACAGGGCAGACATTTGCTCAGTGTTTGTGAATGGGGGGTGACTGCTCAGAGCAGAGCAGCCTGCTTCTCTGAGTAGGAAATACGCTTTGCCCTGGAAGAGCTGTGATGTCCCAGTTAGCAAAGGGCAGTGACACTGCCTGCCAGTGCTCTCCTTGGCTTCCCGTTGCCCTGACGACAAAGCCTCCAGGCCTGTGCGCTCTGTCTTGTTTATCCTCCCCTGCCCCATTTTTAAAAATTGCCCTCACCTCAATTACCTGCCAACCTTGAAAATGCACTTTTTTTTTCATTTCTAAAATTTTACATTCCCATTTGCCTTTGAGCCTTTTCATTTCGCCTCATGTCTCAGATTTTACACTAAAGCCAGCTTCTGACTGGTCTTGTCAGCCAGTCTTTTCTGTAGCTCGTCCTGCTACATGGTGATTGGCGGGATCTCTCAGCCTGATGCTGCACACACAAAAAAAGCTAAGTGGCTCAGACACCAAAATTATACCCACAAAACTGTGTCAGGCTCTTTGCTATTTGTACATGAGGAGGGTGGCAGATAGAGAAATGTAGATCTCTTGTTGATTATAGCAAATATGAGAATTATTAAAACTGATTATTCTTAGCTTAATATGTTCTGATGGTTAGCCATTACTAGCTTAGAACCACATCAAAATGGGGAAGGAGGTAGAGTTAGTTTTATTTTTAAGAAATTCTATCTTTGATACCAGCAGTAGTATAGTAAACATATTGAACACTACAAAAGAAACAAATGCTATGTAACTGGATTTTTTTAATTCTCTTCTTGAAGTAAAATTTACATATACTAAAATGCAGATTTTTAGGAGTTTTAACAAACGTCTATCCCTCGAGTAACCTCACCCAATCACAATATGTAACATTGCCATCATCCCTAACTTTTTCTCATGTCCTCTTTTCAGTCATTTTCTTGCCCCCCCCTAAAAAATTTACATTTTAATTTATCATAGGATTGTTCTTTCTGTGTGTACATACCATGCTGGTTATTCATCATATTCCCCTTTAGTGATCAGACTTGGCTTCTCATAACAACTCTACAGAATTCTTAACACATAAATGGGCTCCTCATCCTTTAGCTGACACGTTTCCTAACCAGACATAAATGCTTCTACTAAATGCTTATCTGAACTTCAAATAGTTAGCGTTGGACTCTGCTCCAGTCTCCTTCTGCTTATCGGGTTATCGGGTGTTGCTTACTTTGAGCCTGGCTGCTGGCTTCTGCACTTTGATACAGTAATGACCATTGTTCCCCTGCAGGTTGCAGGTCCCCCCGTGGTTACTGCAACAACCGCTGTGGTGTCTTCAGTGCTGCTGTCCCCGAGTGTTTTCCAGCAGACAGTGACCAGGGCCACAGACCTGGAGAGGAAAGCAAGCTCCCCTTCGCCCCTGACAGTTGGAACGTCGGAAAATCAGAGAAAGCCTTCCATTATTCTCAGCAAGTCTCAGCTCCAGGATACATTAATACATCTAATTAAGGTATGTAGTCTTTGAATTTTCATTCTTTAATTTTAAAAAATTACAAGTTTTAGAAATTAGGTCAGTAAGTTAATGCAGGACTAGATGGAAGTAATGTTATTCTCTTCCTGAGCTTATAGGTGGAATAATATGTGAGTGAATTATTAATCATGGTGTTTCTGGATGGTAAGATTCTATGGGTAACTAGCTATACAAATCATTTATAACTAGTTACTCACACAGCTTTTTCCTAAGCTGTTATCAAGGATGTGAGTTCTGCCCTGGCTGGTGTGGCTCAATTAGTTGAGCATCATATGCACCAAGAGGTTGCAACCTGGTCAAGGCACATGCCCAGGTTGCTGGCTTGGTCCCTAGTAGGGAGTATGTAGGAGGCAGCCGATGGTTTCTCTTCCTCTCCCTTCCTTTCTCTAAAAATCAATACAAACATATTTTTTTAAAAATAGGACGTGAGCTCTGATGAGGTAACTGACATTACCATCTCTTCCAGAATGACTCCAGCTTCCTCAGTACACTTCATGAAGTCTACTTGCAGGTTCTGACCAAGAACAAGGACAACCACAACCTATGACTGGAGCAGAAACCAGCCTGAAAACAGAATGTCAACCTCAGAAACAAATAGGCCTCATCATGAGAACTTCTGAACAGAACATGGAGTTTCTAGAATCCTGAAATTGAGCCTATGAGCAAGAGACTCATTCCTTAAGAATGTTTCCCAAGTGACGTTCTCAGTGATAATGGAGGTTTCACTGTGAAGCATCACCAGCAGACCTTTGTTTTGACAAAAAAAAAAAAAAAAAAAGACCATTGTGTTAAGTTGTGTGGGTGTTTTCATCAGCTGTAAGCACCTGTGAAATAAGGAGTCTGAGTTTCAACTGCTTTCGCTTTCGAAGTCTTAGGGAGGAGGGTCCCCAGCCTTGCCGCAGTCAGAGTTCAGCCCAGCCTGTCCCCCCTTCCCCCTGTCCCCCCCAGGAACCTGAGCATTAGGCTGAGAGTCAAGTTTGAGCAGCGCAGAAGCCAACTCTGTGCAGTGTCGTTTCCAGTTGTAAGGATCAGAATTTAAATGGGCAAGTTAGGACTGGTTTGTTCAAGTGAAATATATTTTATATGAGTGCTCCATTTGGGCCTTTAAAGTCCTGAAAATTGTGTTTTGTTTGTAAGAGTCCTTAGTGCTGACATGCAGCAGGTTCGTTCCCATATGGTGGCGAGAGAGCAGGCACGTCACACCTCTGAAGCAAAGGCTGAGGCTGGTAAAGCTCAAATTCTATCAGAAATCTTCACGTTAAGTTAAACTCTCCAGTGGTTTTGAAAACGTTACATTTGTGTGTGAAGCATAGCCTTATTTTCCTTTTCTGTGTAAACACAGAGGTCTTTGTTGATTGTTTTCCTTAACACTTTGACAAAGGACCAGTGGACCAATCTGACAAAGCCATTCTGGTTCCATTCCTCGAGTCTACTGAGAATAATGTTGAAGCTATGCAGAAAAGGGAGCTGTTACTTACACTGCCCTTACCTTATTGTAGTATACAGAGTTCAAGCAAAGCAAATTCAGAACTTTACCAATGTATTCAGGCTGTGAGTACTTTTGCAGCCAAAGTGTGAAAATATGTAAAGATGCTTTGTTATGCTGCTATTAATCTGCCAGGATTTATATTTATTCTTTTATGGCATGTAATGGTGATTAGTAATATTTTAATGTAGATTTGGGTTTATTTCAGCAATAGTAATTTTAAGATATTCTTTGAATGAAAATGTTTTTGTTTCTATGATACAGGTCATTTTGTAGTATTTAACCAATTAAGATGCACTGCTTACTTTTCTGAGCACTATTTAATGATTGGGTAAAAACCCTAGTGGCCCAACCAGCTAGCATAAGGATTAGCTGTGAATAATGCTGACAGATGTGATAGTTCCTCGGGAGCAATCAGTTAAGCTTTAATGGTAACTCAGTCATAAGCCCATAGATTTTGTTTCCTAGTTGAGATTTTAGAAAATTACCTGTGAATTGCATACTTGTTTTAGTTTGGTCTTAGTTTTTTAGCATAAAGAATGCTTTGTTTGATTGGCTTTATTCATCTAAACATGCTTCTCTGGCAACTTTTCTGCTTCTCAATTTAGTGTCTTCTATTGCATCTACTTAGTTATTTGTGAATTGTGCAAAAGTCAGGAAAACTTATAAGTTCTCATACTCAATTAGGAATAGTTTGTTTTCAAAGGTAGTGTGTAAGTTCAGCAACCAAAAGTGAATTGCTGGTGTGTCACAGGGAAAGGGAAAGTTACAGTAGGATACAGAGAGTTACTGACACCAGGAGACTGTCCACAGAGCCACACGACTGTTCTCAGAAAACAGTTGCACCGGTAGGTTTGATCACACCCAAGAGTAGTCTCAGTGGGCTTTGGTAAGCAGAAGAATCAAGGGATTCTGGTTATAATTAGTAGACATTTGAATTGACATGGTGATTTGAGTATGTATAATATTAGGAGAGTTGAGAGAGAATATCCTAAGAGGGTCTGTAATCAAATCTGTTCATTTTCACCCTTTAACCCAAGGGAATAAATATGATAGATGGAAAAGAGAATCTGTGATAAGGTTTCCTTAATGTGAAAGTAAATTTTAAGTGCCCAAGTCATGGAGATTTGAAAAGGTGATGCCTGTTTCAACTCCTAAATTTAAATATTCAGAGCATGTATTCAAACTTCAGAAGCCAGAACTTCACCATTATGATTACCTGGAAGTTTGGGCCAGAATGAGTTCCTAAGAAAGTCGGGCCAAGCCTGGATAGTTGCAGTGAGATGATCCTGGCCCAGAAGTCCGTTCAGTTGCCTTATTCCTTTCAGGCTCACTGTCCAGAACCTCGTGCTAGCTTGGGTTGCGTGTTTACATTGCTACCGTGTCTTTTCTGGAACCTTAGTTGAATCGTAATGGACACCAGAACAGAGAGGCTTCTTGCTAGGCTTGCCAGGGGTGACCACTCTCCTGTTGTGGTTAATGTGCTGTTTTGAGTGGACTCCCAGACGACCTTACTCCTTAGGCAGAAGCTCCTCCTCACTGTGCATCTCCTGAGATTTGTAAGGTGTGACTTGGAATCCTGTGTTTTCAAATGACGGTCAGTGTCAGGAGAAGCATTCCGTGCTGTCGGCATGTGAGTGTCCACCGCTTTCCTTCTGAGGCTTTGGGTCACCGCCTGGTGGTTGAAGAGCCGAAGTTGACCTGGGTCCTCCTCTGACTAAGGATGCGCAGGCTTTGTGTAGGCTATGTCTGCCCCAGTTTTGCATGTCAAGCATTTGTTCCTTTTCCACCTATGTTTTCCTATAAAAATTGTAAACCCCATCAAATCCTCTGGTTAAATATTTTTAAACAATGCAGCTTTATTACTCTCCTCCCCAAAGAATGTAGTTGGAAATTTTCTCATTTTGGTAGTAGAGGCCATAACTGCCATTGTATTACTAATAATGCAACATGAAATTGAAGGTGCCTAACTGCTTAAAGAAACAAAATCAGCCATCATACTGTAACTCTGGGCAAATGCAGAAACACGGAGGAACGAAAGGCGGTGCAGGCACGCGTGGGCCCCGTCCGCGTGAGTGACGGCCAGGAACCACAGGGTCGTGTGTCCTGCGTTCTCGCTGCACATTTGCTGCTGAGCATGTGTTGCTCTCTTACCTGCCTTCGGTTTTCTTCGCTTGTATTCAAAGTACCTTGTGCCCTGTGTTTTCAGGTGCCTAAAATGTTAAGATCTGCACCAAGTAAAGCAGCTAACACTGGGCTTTTTGAAAGCTGTGTCCCTGAGTGTGCTGGGGCCTCAAGGAGCCTGTTTTTCAGCAAGAGAGATGTGTGCAATGTTTCACTTGGTTTTATATTTGATTTGATACCTTCATTAAATGCTGAGATGCAATATCGTTCACGTAGAGTGGGGAAGATGCAAGATTGTGTTTCCCTTTTACCTGTGTGATTCTGTGTTCTAACTGGTTTTTATTCTGTACCACCGCTTTGGCCACATGGCTGTCGTGACTTTCAGTGTCCCAGAGTCCCAGCTCCCCGAAACACTGCGGGGGAGGGGAGCTCTGGAATTACAGCGAGATTTTTGTTCCATGAGCGCAATACTGCATCATTAACATTTTTAATGGTATGAATTTTATACCATCTGTGTATGTTTGCAAATATTAAGTTATTACATGTTTTCAAATGAGCATTTTTCATCCTAAATTTTATATGTTTGCAAATATATTTTTTTAATAAAAGTTCGAAACCAAGTTTTATCACCTAATAAATTTTAATTGTGTTTTTATTTAATTTATAGAAATAGAATCTTTTGAATGAGTTGGTCCACTTTGCCAGAGCCTAATACTGGTGAGATGGGGTGGGGCGAGAGAACAAAACTGACAAAACCTTTGTCTACCTGCTTCCATCCTGTTCCAGCCCGTTGGCTCTCAGACCACACGATTCCCAGGTCAGAAGCCTTGAATGAGTGGACTTCCAAAGAATTTCATCCCCTCCTGTTTCTATCTCTAATGTGTCCCTGCCCCCAGACATTGCCCCTCCTAGGCCTCTCCCAGGCCCGGTTCTTTCCCCCAAATAGAGTTAATAGAGAGGTTCCCATCCTGCCGGCACTTCCCCACATGGAGGAGGATACAGTTCTAATCATGACCAGAAACACAGTTTATAAGAAACTTTACAGTCTGGGTCATTTCCCAAAGTCATTGTTTCATGTGTATTGAGCTGTCAATGTGTGCCAGGCATCTAGGAAGGTAAGGAAGGAAAAGGAGTGAGGAAAGTAAAATGTGATCATTGTGGGAAATAAAGAAAAGCTTAGCCCTAACCGGTTTCGGCCAGACCCTGCTCCCTGGCCCCCTTTGTGTGGGAAGCGCCTGCCTCGCCGCCCTTGGATGGAGGCCTGTGAAGGAGTGAAGAACTGTGGTTGTGCCTGTGGCCAGGCCATGCTCGGCCTCCTGCCCTTGTGGATAAGCAGGAAACATATTTACGTACCAGAATCTAAAACCCTCTTTGTCTGTAATAGCACAAATAATGCAAGACCCACCCCCCCCGCCCTAGACAGTCCCCTAGCCTCCTCCTCCCCAGTCACACATCAATGTTTTTCTCCCTTCAGCTGTCTCTCAAAATTGATAAACATATCCTCCATAAGGATTTTAAAAAATGTGTTAATCATATATCTCCCTAATAATTGTTAACATTTAATGTTTCCAAACAAAATTCTCCCTAAAATGTTTGCTATACCTTCCTTCTTTCTTAGAGCATATACTAACTCTTGCCTTATAACTATTTTTTTATAAACACACACCAGTTATCATTAATGTTGCATGCTTATTCAACAGGTAAGGATTGCTGTCTCATTTTCTGTTGTTGTTTTTTTGGGGTGGTTGTTTTTTGTTTTTGTTTTTGTTTTTTTCTCTCATTATTTTCTTTTTTTTTTTAATATATTTTATTGATTTTTCACAGAGAGGAAGGGAGAGAGACAGAGAGTCAGAAACATCGATGAGAGAGAGACATCGATCAGCCGCCTCCTGCACATCCCCCACTGGGGATGTGCCCGCAACCCAGGCACACGCCCCCGACCGGAATCGAACCTGGGACCCTTCAGTCCGCAGGCCGACGCTCTATCCACTGAGCCAGACCGGTCCCGGCTCATTATTTTCTTGATCTGCACAATAACCCATTTTAGGGAGAAGGAAGTTGAAGATGAGAGTGATTGAGGTATATGCCAAAGGTGGGTCAGGACCTGAAGCCAAGCAAACCAGAGAGCTGGTCTAGAAT
>NW_006284347.1:357767-359654 GCF_000327345.1 Myotis davidii | reverse complement strand
AGAGAGGAAGGGAGAAGTGGAAACATCAATAATGAGAGAGAATCATTGATCAGCTGCCTCCTGCACGCCCCCTACGGGGGATCGAGCCCATAATCAGGACGTGGGAATCAAACTGTGACTTCCTGGTTCATATGTTGACGCTCAACCACTGAGCATACTGACCAGGTAGTTTCTGGAATGTTTCTAATAACGTTTTCACTCACTGTTTAGGGATCCTGGATCATAGATTAAATGTTGCTAAACTTAATCTTTAAGTAAGGAGACTGAATAAGAGACTATTGAGGCTTCTGGGAAACTGTCTCAGAGAATTACCAGGAACCAGCCTGCCTGTCTCACTGACTGAAGAACTTGCATTGCTGGGTGGTCACTGAGGAAAGCCCACCTTTAGACAAAGCCAGGTCCTTGGAAGGCAGAAGGGAAGAGCAGAAATGGTCCCTCAAACAAACCCTGAAGCTCAGCTACCTTTCCACCTTTCAGGCAGCTACCACGTGCAATGTGAACAGGCCTGACAGGTTTCCAAGGAGCTGAGATCAAGACCAGGTTCTAACGGCTACCTCTCGGAGTTTGCTAAATGGATTAGGCAAGAAGACAGCTGCCACACACAGAACCAACCGGCAGTGAACCTTGCTGCCCACACACTGGCAGGAGGGCAGGGCTCCCAGCCCCAGCCAAGCCTTACCCACATCTCTCCATGTGCTCCAGGGAACTTCGCTAGAAGATGACTAGTATGAGATGTAACCACAAGAAAGAGAATGGCTTGAACCGAGATAATACCGTATGACATTCATACCATATTTGACAAGCATTTTTCAAGTTTAAGTTAGAAGTGAATTCCACAAGTAATCATAACTGACATTCGTCATGTGCTTCATGCTCTTATTTAACCCTCTCCACGGCCCTGAGGTGGAGGGGTGTGGAGACCCCAACATACAATACCAACTTCCCATCACCCTGGGACGGGTCAGAGGCACTAGCTGTGGTTAGATTGGTGTCAGTCCTTCCGCCTGAAAAGTGCCCCAGAATATGGAGCCAGGAAAGCAGCCACAGTCCACAGGGACTATTTTCTTACCAGGTCACTGTTACTCCAGAAAGATGGATCAGGCGCCACCCGAGTCCCTGCAAAGCTCTAGGAGGCACCTTCAGCAAACCACCCCCCGTTTCCTATGGACTCTCAGAATGTTGGCAATGGAGCCCTGGCTTCTGAAGCAAGTACAAAACACATTTTGCTGCCCAGGTCCCATTTTGCTGTTTCTATCTCTGATGTGTCCCTGCCCCCAGACGTTGCCCCTCCCAGGCCTCTCCCAGGCCCGGTTCTTTCCCCCAAATAGAGCTAATAGGGAGGTTCCCATCCTGCTGCCATTGAGAAGGATGGCTTCTGTTTGACCCCCGCTCCCCCAGGTAGGCCCTCCAGATGGGAAGGGGAACTCAAGCAATGGTGTGCAGTCAGTGGCCTCCACTTAACCATGGGATCTGCACCAGGGGTCTCTACCGCAGCAGGTGCCTCGTCCCCTTTTAAACAAATATTTTGTAATTCCACCTTTACTATCCTGAGCTGGAATTTACAAAGAATGTGACCTATGCCTGCACATACAATGCTAACATACCCTACGTGTCACATCAAGAAGAAATGTCAGAGTACTCTATAATGAAATGCTCCATATTAAAGAAACACACAACTACAGAAACTCTCCACATGCCCCTGGAGAGAAGCCTTTTCTTCACTGACACTTGTCCCCACCATACCCAAAAGGTGGCTGCTGTCCCACCAAGGGCCTGTCCAGAACCCAACACCCCGTGAATCAGCCTCCCCGACCCGCCACGGCCCACAGCCTGGATCTCAGCACTCACCGCCTTGACTCACCTGGGCTCCCCCCAAAGGAGACCCAA
>NW_006284347.1:351384-357729 GCF_000327345.1 Myotis davidii | reverse complement strand
GCACTCCAGCCCAAGACACGAGGTTATTAATTAATGCTCCCGGAGGACTTTGGAGTCCCTAAACGATGGCTCAGTGCGATGCTGGAGGCTCAGCCCCTGATCAGCCAGCCTCTCAGGGAGAGGGCAGAGCAAGGTGGGCTGGAAGGTGGAAGGAGACACATGCAGGTGCTGCCTGTTAATCTTCATCCGAACCTTGGGCTGGGGGCAGCAGCTATTCTGTCCCAGACAGTGTGCTTGACACCACACCCGAACCCAACACACCCATGCGCGCGCACACCCATGCACTCGCACACCCCCTCCCTCTCCCATTAGATTGTGACCCCATGGGGAACCGGGACTGCTTTCGCCCCTCTGTGTCCACAGTGTGTACATAGTAGAGCGGCCTGTCACTACTTGGGGAATAGAGTGAATTTCAACATCAGATGAGGGAACTGACGATTGAGTAATTTGCCAAAGGCAGTCAGTCCAAGTTCACCCAGACAGAGCTCAGCAGAGGCGAGAGCTGACCTGGACGTGTTCAGACCCCTCCCTCTGGGCTTGCGGGACGTGAAGGAAGCCACTAGGTCCCTGGAGAACTGCGAAGAGCATTTGTGAAATGACAGCAGCATTGCTCCCTGTGATGGGGCAATGGGCCGATTCAGGGTTTGCTTCGCCTATTGTGATTATTCCCAATTACCCCTCGCAGGTGTAGCTCTCAGAGAACTTTCTCACCCCGAGACCAGAGGAGGGCAAAGGAGGCTCAGAGGCGCCCTGCCAGGACACTGATCAAGAAGAGAAACTGAGGCCCAGGGTAGGAGGTGGGTGGGACCCAGGGTAGGAGGTGGATGGAACCCAGCACCCTTTGTCCCATTACAGCTGTTGCTGCTCTCCAATTCAGTGTTTTCAAATTCGAAATGGATTCACTGTCTCAGTCCCCCTCACCCATGCCAGCCCGCGAGGTACAGTTTTGTTGCAGGGAATACTGTTATTTCAAAACTTGTTACCCATGGTCACCTCCTCCTTGGAGCCTTCCCTGATCTGCAGTCTCAGCAGGCAATTCTTCTGCACAGATTGCAGCAGGCAATTCTTTTGTACACACAGCCCCTGCCAGCCTGTGACCTTTGGCCTCTTCAGAACCAAGAACCCTAACAGGATTGTCCTCCCTGAGCCTCTGGCACAGCACCGGCACCTGGGCCTTGGTAAATGGAACAAGCAGATGAATGGATGAGTGAATCAAAGAGTCAGTGATGGCAGAACCATTTCGCTGTCCTGACTGGTGACCACCAGCAGCAGCAGCACCTTTCTGTTTTGCACAGTAGCACAGAGCAATGCTTTACCAGGCCTGGTCCAAGTCCCCAGAATGAGAGGTCAGCTGGATTCCCTTGCTAATTCTGGGGTTGGGGGTGGGGAGAGAGATAGTAAAAGCCATTGCATTTAGAAGGCAACTAACCTGGGTTTGGGACCTTTTGCATCTCCTGACTAATCCTCCCACCCTTAATGGTTCTGTGTTTCCCTGGAGGAGCTGTTGCTGGGGACAATGAGCAGCCCCTCTATGTACCTGTCTCCAGAGTGCTTTAGTCCACCCTCAGTAACCATTCCCTTCAACTAGTGAACATCCACCCAGAGAAAACCCACTTCATCTCCCCACAACAAAACAAACATGTGCATCTTCGATATCCACGGGAACAAAGGAGCCACCCCACCGCCCCAGCTTGCTTAGGGAAACTCAGGCGTTACAAGCAAAGGGGACAAGGGTGAGGATCTCTCCCCACCCCATCCTGCAGACCGTGCAAGGTGCGGCCCAACCGCCGTAAAAGCGCCCTGTCAAGGGCACTGCCCCAGCGCAGGCTGGCACAGCGCCCCTGGGAAGGAGCTGACAGGGGCTGTTGAGGCGGCTCCCCGCTCCCCGCCCAGGGAGGTGCCCAAGTTCCACTACTCAAGTTGCAAGCTACAATGACTAGGCACCTTTTCTTTATGCGCGAGGAAAGTAGGCCTGGCAGGGCTGGGCTGGGCCCAATACTGGTGCTCACCTTTCAGGAATACCAAGGCCATCCAGCTCCAGGCCTCCTGGGTGACTCGGAGAGCCCACCACCCAGTCTGGTCCCGGGATTGGCCAAGGACACACAGTATTGACTGGGGAAAGCCCTCTTTCCGGGAAGCACAGTGCTGGCTGGAGCGCAGGCCCAAGTATTGTTTGTCACAGGGGAATGCAGCAGGAGTGCCAACGTCCAGCCAAAGGGAAACAGCCATTGCCCTTCCTCTACGCCAGGAATAATTCTGGGGAGGAAAGCACGTAGACCAGAATTATTTTCGTTGCTACTTCATAACTGTCATGTTGCTACTGTTATGCATCGTAATGTAAATATCTGATATGCAGGATGGTCTTAGGCGACCCCTGTGAAAGGGTCGTTTGACCGCCAAAGGGGTCGCGACCCACAGGTTGAGAACCACTGAGACTCTGTGGGGAAGGATTTCAGATGCACGGCGATGTAAACAAAAGCAAGGCAAGCAGAGGGTGCATGGCCTTACGTAAGATATGCATGTTCATGGATAGAAAGGGAGAGAAAAAAATCACTGGAAGGAAATGCCAAAAAGTTGTTCATGGTGAACTCTGGATGGTGGGGTGATGGCGGATTGACGTTTTCTACTTTGTGTGTGTATCAGCCAGGGTTCAACCAGACGAGCAGAACCCATAGGTCTATATTAGGAGGTTTGTTGCAAAGAATTGCCAAGTCACAAACCTGCAGGGCAGGCTGTCAGGGTCACTCTGGGCTCTCGGCATAGGCCAGCAGCTGCCACTCCAAATCGCTCTTCTTTTTTTTTTAATCGTCACCCGAGGATATGTCTTAATGGATTTTTATTCATTTACTTTTCAAACCATGGTTTGTTTGTTTTGTATGCTTGTTTGTTTTTGGTTACTCCTCACTGGATATTTTCCCCCATTTATTTTATCTTATTTTTGTAAAGATGTATTGATTTCAGAGAGGAAGGGACAGGGAGAAATAGAAACATCAATGATGAGAGGTAATCCTTGATCGGCTGCTTCCTGCATGCCCCCCCACCAGGGATCCAACCTGCAACCCGGGCATGTGCCCTGATCAGGAATTGAATGGTGACCTCCTGGTGCATAGGTCAACACTCAACCACTGAGCCACACTAGCCAGGCTCCATTGATTTTAGAGAGTGGAAGGGAGGGGGAGAGAGTAGAGAGAGAGAAACATCCATGTGAAAGAGCCACATCCGTTGGTAGCCCTGGACATGAGTCAAGGAAAGGGCTCTGAGAACTCAGGCTGGGATACTGGCTCACTGCAAGCCCTGTGCTGGCTTGTGGCCCATGATGCTTAGCGCAAGTGTGCCCCCGAGCACACACGTAGGCTGACCCTGCCAAAGCGATGCCTAGCGCTGTCATTCAGGAATGCAGCTGCTCAGGGCCTGTTCATGCCTCATCGGTGCCCACTCTGTGGACATGCAGGAGCACATCAGGATAGCTGTGCCCTGAGTTGCATGCGGATAGCAAAACAAGGGCAGGAGGAGCCCTCACCCAGGGGCTTGCTCCCAACCCCAAAACACCCATAAGCAGCCCGGCTTATGAAACACAGGGGCAGCTTTGCATAACCATGAGAAGTCAAGAAAGTGCATTCATAAAATTGCATCCTGCCTCCCCAGTCTCAGCAGTATTTATTTCAAGATGGAACTTTGGTTTTGCTTTTTTCCGAGTATGTTCACTGGCAAAAGTCATGTTCATTGGCACTGAGTTCCAACAAAAGAGAAATGTGTAAAATAGCAACTGAAAGCCCCCCTCAGCTTCACCCCCACAGCTTGGAGCCTGCCCTTTATCCTCTCTGCTTTGCCCATGAAAACTTAGAAACAGGCACATACCCGGGCACACACACGCACACAAGCACACACCTGCTTTTATTTATTTTTGACAGAAATAGGATCACGCTCCCCACTGTTTTATTTATTTATTTTTAATATATATTTTTATTGATTTCAGAGAGGAAGGGAGAGGGCGAGAGAGAAACATCAACGATGAGAGAGAACCACTGATTGGCTGCCTCCTGCACACCACCTACTGGGGACTGAGCCTGCAGTCCAGGTATGTGCCCTTGACTGGAATTGAACCTGGGACCCCTCAATCCGAAGGCTGACGCTCTATCCACTGAGCCAAACCAGCCAGGGCTCCCTGCTGTTTTATACCTTGCTTTTACTCTGTCGACAACAGATCACATCTTCCCGCCATGCACTGGACTTTCAATGCTTTACCTGCCACACTGCACTAGGTTCTGTGGGGCACCCAGCAGGGCACTGAACTCAGGTCCTAAGGGTCTGCCCAGTGTTTTCCTCTGGAAAGTTCTGAGAACCTGCAACAAAACTGCCCGAGGGTCTTCTTAAACAGGCAGAGCCCTAGGCTCCACCCCGGAGATATTGATTCAGAAGGTTGGATGTGCTGCCCCAGGATCTGTGTGTTTAATAATTGCTCAGGCAGTTCTGTGGTCATTGGGACCATTAAGGAGCTACATTTCCTCTCTCGCCAGTCCAATTTCTGTCTCCAAGAGCAAGACCATTTCTCAGTTGTTTTGGTCTTCACACTGATGGGGTAATGACTGCTCAGGACCCCACCAGCCTCTGCCCTCTGCTCTTGTGGACATGTTCGCAGGTGGAGCTTCCCTCAGGATCATCTCAGAATTCCCCGTCGAAGGGCATGAGCATGGTGGGGGCCTTCGGGTCCGGGGGTCTGGCTGGATGCCCAGGGCTGAGCAGCCGGAGGAGCTGGGCCTGGGCTCGCCCTGTGCTAAGGCGAAGACACACAGGCTTTGCTGCAGGCCAAGCAGGTGCTATGGTGATGCCACCCTGCACTCTCCAGGATGGACTGGGTCTCATTCACTTGGAACCCTGAGATGAGGAAAAGCGACCCCAGGGGTCACCAGAGCCCCATGGTATGGCTGATGAAAGGACATTTTCTTTCCACCACAATGGGTCCCCAGAGCCACAGCGAACCCCGTGCCACCATCCAAGAGTGGGTGCCGAGGGGCAAAGATGAGGCCCATCAGGCAGATGGGGAAATGGAGGTTTGGAAAAGGAAACCACTGCTCCCAGTGGTGCAGAGCTGGAAGGCACAGAGCTTCCAGAGGGCTTCAAAGGTGCGTCCTCTTCTTAGTCGGTGAGCAGCTTGAGGGCATCAGTGGCATACCCCAGGGCTACCTCACTCTGACCCACCCTGCAGTGCTGGCCAGCGTGGGGGCCAAGCTCTGATGGCTGGGCCAGCAGGAGCCAAGTGCTGGAGGATGCTACACGTGGGATCTGGCTGGGCTTCTGGGAGCCAGGCCAGCAGAGGAGAAGCTGAGGAGCACCTACGGGTGGGGTAGTTGTCCCACATGCTGCAGAGCTCTGAGTATGGGCTATGCAAAGGACACAGAGGGAACACAGGCAGGGAGGGCCTGGCCACTGGTGCCTCCCATGGCTTTCCCCAGGGGCTCAGCATGAAACAGATCTGGTGCAGGCCCCTGCTCAGGCACCGGTTTGAGGAGCCTACCTTTATCTCTCTCCGTATATCAGAGCTTCCTCCTGTGTAAGACATGGCATTGACCTCACCGGGCATGTGGGTAGACAGTGTCTGTGATGAAGGTCCCCTTCCTTTCCCTACTCTGGGGACTCCCATCCCCCTGGGGGCCAGGAAGTCTGGTAACAGCAGAGTTGGGTGTTACTGTCCCTACAGACTTGGGACCAGACCCAATAAATCTCCCTAAGCCGTGTTATTAGGCCCTAATAACTTGTGAAGGGCCTGCCGCTAGTACGTTCTCAGTTAACATTAGCTGGTATGATCATTACTATTACTCTCATTTTCGTAATCGCCATCCCCTTTCAGGCCTCTACAGTCCTGGGCTCATTCACTTGGGGCCAGTGCTTAAGGACGGGGCTGGTCGGCCAGGACAGAGCCCCACACCCACCAGCCCTGTGACCTCGTTGGCTTTGCCAGTCTCAGTTTGCTCACATGTAGCAAATTGACTCCCAAGAAGCTTCCCGGCTCTATTCCACCCAGGACCGGGCGGAGGAAGGAGGAAGGAGACCCAGTGGTCTGCAGTGAGCAGGCAAACTCTGAGCCACGCCTGGAACCTGGAGCTCTTTCTATTTGTGTTCGGTTAATACCGCAAAGCAGTGCCGCCTGAGACAGGAGCCGGGCAGCGCACAGCTGCCAGCAAACGTCGGAGCTGGAGGAGGCGGAGGTTCGGCTGGCGGATAGCATCCGGCTGGGTCTCCAGGTGCACCCACTAACCAGGGCTCCTGCTACCTGATCCGAGCCCGAGGGCTGAAGCGCGGGCCGCTCCCGGGGGCGGGGCAGCGGGCCGGGCGGGGCTTCGGGGG
>NW_006284347.1:324802-351090 GCF_000327345.1 Myotis davidii | reverse complement strand
GTGGCTCAGCTGGCGAGGCCACCATTACTGCGCTGTCGCGGAGAACCAGACCATGTGCCTTGCGCCCTGCACGCGCGGCCCTCGGGACCCTTTCCACACCCTGAGTGGGGAAACCGAGGCTCGGAGTTAAGTCAGTTGCCCAAGGTCACACACGGCGAGCGCTGGAATTTGAACCCGACCTGCCCAACTTGAGAGTATCTTGCAGGGATCCTTGGGCCTGGCCTGCTCTCCACCTCACACTGCCCCTTCCCGTCGCCACCTCCCGTTCCTGCCACCTAGGTTTAGGGTCCGACTTTGCAGCAGGGGACTGCTGGGACCCGGGGCTGGCGAGTGGGATGGGGGAGTGTGTGTGTGTGTGTGTGTGTGTCTCGGGGGTGGATGGGGAGGAATTCGGCCACGTGGATGCAGAACCCTGGCACCCATTGTGAGGTCTTGGGTCGGACTCGGCGGGAGGTGGGGGTAAGGGTTGGGGAAGAGAGGCTTTCAAGGCTAAAAGAACAGGCCTAGACCCCGGGCCAGCAGCCAGGAGCGGGACCAGGCCTGGAGGCGGAGAAAGACTGTTGATCCCAAGAAACCTCCAAGGTAAGTGGCTAGTAGCAGGGACAGCGATAATAACGGGGCCGCTGTACAGCTGGAGGCTTTCAGTGGGGCAGTGTCTCCTACTCTGAAATGGGGACAATAGTATCTCCTACACACTGGGCGTTTCAAGGATTCCAGCCGCTCCCTGCGGGCCTGGCCTGAGGTTGCAGAGACAGCAATGTGCTGGGTTCATGAAATGGATTTGGGGGCTGGGTGGAGGTGATTGCCAAGAACCATCCCAACCGAGCTGTGTGCTTAAAACAAGGACAAGATTCTAGCTTCTGGCCAATTTTATACAGGACACATTATTAATAAGTACACTTTTTTTTTTTTTTTAACGTTAAGGGTGAGTGTGTGCCTTTAAGACACCCAGTTCTCAGAGGGATTAGACCTCTCTTGGCAGGTGCTTTCCTTCCACCCCACCCCCATGCACACTTTGGACCTATTATCTGCTTTGGGTTTATATGGGTCCTACCCATTGTGTGGAAATGCCTGCCCAGGCAGGGACCCAGCTTAGTCTCCATGCCCCCTTCCCCAGCCTGGAACACAGTAGGTCTGCACACTGTGTTGCTTGCTGGGGACTATGGATCCCTTCCCTTGACCATTTCAGGGAGTGATTTGACCTGCAGGGCCTTGTTAAGCCCTACTGTGTGCTAGGAGCTGTCTAGCCAGGCTCCTGGGGGTCTAGCTGGAGAGACATAGCAGTTACCATCTCAGTAGTGTTACACTCTGAGCATCTTACCTGGCCAGATGAGAGACCTGCAGACAATTACAGGATTACTGAGCCTAACTGGTGTCTGCTGTGACACAGAGCGTTCTTTATGGCTAATATTGTCGTGCATTCCGAGAATGACCCTGTGAGATAGATGCTATTACAGATTTTATAGAGGAGGAAACTGGCTAGTATATTAACTGAGCTGCCTAAGCTGGTCATTGGTAGCTGTTCCATGCTGCCCGGTGAGGGGCTTGCATGATCAGGATGACTTCTTAGGCGGGCGGGAGAATGGAGAGAAACTGGAAATGGGAAGATCAGGTGGATTGATGGTAGATATCAGTTTGAAGGCACTTTGGGAAATGAAACGTTTACAACTATGGGGCTCCCAGAGAGAGCGGCTGTAGAGTGGGTCTCCTGGGTCTTTGTTAGGTAATTAAACTCTTGATTTCTAAGTGTGTGTGTGTGGGGGGGGCGGGGGTGAGATACTATGTAGCAACTGAGACTTTACACCCAGGTTTACATTGTAGTCTTAGGGAGGAACTCACTTAACTCAAAATGTCCCTATGCAAAAAGGAAAAAAAAAGTATAAAAGACTGATTTCTTCATGTTTGCGAGTGTGGTAAAAATTGCAAGGAGGAAATACTTAGAGAAAACATATTTTGAAGACGGAAGTAACATTGCTGTGCAACCCCTGTCACAGATTTTGAAAGGTGTTTAACAAGAGCTATGTGTGTGCACAAAAATAGTTCTGGGGGGCTTGAGATCAGAGGAGTGTTCTGGTCACCAGACGTTTGGGGGCTCACTAATTACCGCAGGGAGTGAGTTCCATCAAGTGAAGGCTCAGTCCTGAGGCCTTGGCCCCGTGTGGGCGGCGGTCAAAGGAACCTGATCTCCCTGTCAGGGTGCCCCTTTTCCCGGGGACTGGTAGAGTCTTTCAGGGCCACCCACACAGGCTGGACTCAGACATTCTATCTACCAGTGAGGACCCACCCAGGCTGTAGGTTCAGAATTCGGTGAGGTCCTGATTTCTCAGTAGCTTTCCCATTCCTGTGCCATCACTGGTCCCATTCCTGTGCCATCACTGGCCCTGGTCAGTGGACCTCACCAGGGCCCAGGGAGCGAGGACACTGGCTTCTGTGTCAGGGGAGCTGAGGGACAGAGGGCTCTTTGTGCAGGCAGCACCCACAGTGACCCAAGCTCCTCCGGGGTCATCTTTCTCCACGTGCTGAGGGAACCGTGGCAAGGGTCCAGCTCATCAGGGTTTAAAAAAATGAAACCCACTGGCTTTATCAGAAGGGCCCTGGCCGCTGGGGCTGGTGGTAATGATTTTGTAGTTTTTTGTAATTCTCACTGACCAGGACTAGACTGTGGCATTGTCCCAACAGGGCTAAGTGTCACCCGAGGACAGAAGCGGTCCTGAATCGGGGAGGTGTGGGCTGTGCTTTTAACGTGTCCCCAGGGCTCTGACCCACAGCCTGTAGGGGGGTACTTGGGAGCTAATGGCTGGTGGACTTGGAGGCAGGAATTTAACCCTGGCTCCAGCCCCATTCCGAGGGGCTATGCCCTTGTCAGGAAGGACCTTCCCATCCAGGGCCTTGATTTCCCCACCTTTAAGAGAAGTTCACAGATGGGTGGTTTTCAAACTGGGTCTGTCTGGAGTGCGACAGGGGGAGCAGAGTGAGCAAGCTTGGGGTCCTACCCCCTGCTGTTGTAGGTTTAATTTTTTTAAAGAAAAGTATGCATTTTGTATTTTCTAAATGCATGTTTTATATTTTTTATTATTATCTGAAATTAAATAAATACCTGTTTCAAAGTTACCATAATGGATGCTGGGGATTAAGAGCTTTATTTAAAAGCCCTACTTCCTATTCTACTTTTTTAAAAGATTTTTTAAAAATTGATTTTTTAGGGAGAGAAGCCGAGAGAGGAAGAAAGAGTGAAGCATCAATATGATAGTGAGACATTGATTGGCTGCCTCCTGCACACCCTCTTCTGGGGATCGAGCTCCCAACCCGGGTATGTGTCCTGACCAGGAATCGAACCGTGACCTGGTTCATAGGTTGATGCCACCGAGCCACGCCTGCCAGGCTGCAGGTTTCGCATCTCGGTGACCCATGTGACTTTGAAGTGGCTGGAAGTACATCCCTGTACTTAGCTCTGGCATATAGGGATGCTTTGGCTGAATGCACAGAGCTCCCCTTCGTGGCCCAGGCCCCTTCAGGTCTCTGGGCAGAAAACCATGCGAAGTCGGGGGCGGGGGGGGAGGGGGGCTGCTTCTCCATTCTGGCTGCCTTGCCCCCATCCTGAATGAGGCAAGAGTGATGCCCGTTGAGATTGCTCCAGCAGCAGCGTTTCCCAACCGGTGTAAAGACACCTGGCTGCCCTGTGGGGACTCGGTCCTCTGCTCGGGTGGCTCTAACTCAGCAGGGCTGATGGCCAGTGTTTCCTGGAGCTGAAAACTAGGTGCCGTCCCTGGGTTAGGGTCTGGCTGAGGTGTTCTCATGAGCTGACCACACTGTGGCCCTGTCACAGCTCTGACCCCTAGACTCTGCTGCTTTAGGCAGGCCTGTTGCCCCTAGAGCCTGCTCCCACAAATCCGGGGCTCCCCATTGCCACAGACCAGAGCCGCGCCCTTAGGCAGTCTCTGTTCTTACCCTGAATCGTGAGGTGAAGTCCACTCAGAGGGGTGGACGGGCGGGAGTCAGGGTGACCTGGCTCACACTGTTGGGGCTTCCTGCTCACGAGTCAGTGGCACCCATGGGCTGGATGTAACCTCTGAAGGCTGCACAGCTGGGCAGAGCGGTGTAGACACTAGAGAATTTCCTCAGCTGGGCTCTCAGCACCTCTTTCTTTTTAAAACAAATCTTTAACGCTCTATTAAGGTCTAATTTGTAAATCATAGCATTTTAAGTTTACAGTTCAGTGGCTTTAGTAAGTGAGCAGCGATTTTTACAGTAAGTTTGAGAGAATTTACTACGTCTAATTTAGGGCAGTTTATACCTCAAAGATCCCTGTGTGCTCATGTGTTGTCACTCCCCATCCCCACCTTCAATCCCAGCCCCCAGGCAACCACTCATCCCCTTTTTGTCTCTATAAATGGAACTTTTCTGGGCATTTCCTGTAAATGCAGGCAGGCAGATTGTGGTCTTGGGAATCTGGCTTCCGTTTAGCATGACGGTTGGACAGTCACACAGGCCGTAGCATGAATCTGTACTTCATTTCTCTTGACTGCCAGCTGTTCCACCGTGTGGATGGCCCACATTCTGCTTATCCCTTCCTCAGTTCCTCGTTTTGCTCTTGTCCTAGCTCTTCTGCGGGCAGACTGTGTGACCTTGGGCACGTCACTTCCCCTCTGTGGACCTTGCAGGGCCCATCCTCAGAATGAGGAGGTTAGACTTCATCTCTGGTATGTGAAGAGCTAATATTGACTGAGCAATTGCCATTTGCCTGGGCACTGTGCCAAGCTCTTTACCCACACGACCTCCTCCAGGCAGGTTCTATTAAGGTCTCCGTTTCACAGTGAGGAAACCGAGGCTCCTAGAGGCCACGTCCCTAGAGTCTTGGAGCCGGGATACATCATCCATTCATTTGTGCGCTTGGTGCAGGTGCTGTTAAGGCCCAGGGAGACAGCAGTGAAAAGGCTCAAAGGCCCTCCTGCCCTCTTGGAGCTCGAGTTGCAGTAGGATAGACGGACAATAAGTAGCCTCATAAGGTCAGGTGGTGGCAAGTGTGGAAGTGTGGTCAAGGAGGGCTTCTTGGAGGAGGTGGCATGGGGCAGAGCTCTGAAGAAACCTTCTGAGGTATGGAGGCGGAGTTTTTCCAGGCAGGAGTCAGGGCATTTCAAAGCCCAAGGGCTGCTTCTGAGGTTCACTCCCTCCCTGGCATCCTGGGACTCTAGCCTGAGTGTGTGTGTGTGTGTGTGTAATCAATATATGCATTAAAAATATAATATAAATACTGTACATGCATTACAAGTAATGCACCTGTATGTACCTACCACCAGGCTTAAGAACTAGGACGTTACAGCCCTGGCCAGGTGGCTCAGTTGGCTGGAGCATCGACCCATATACCAAAAAAGTGCAGTTTGATCCCCACATACAGGAGGCAACTGATGGATGGTTCTCTCTCTTCCTTTCTCTCTATCTAAAAATCAATAAAAACACATCCTCAGGTGAGGATTAAAAGAGAAAAGGAACTAGGACGTTACAGTACATGAGGAACTCCTGGGCGGGCACCCTCCTCCCCCAGAACGAATTACACCCTGAATGTTGCATTATCAGTCCTTTGTTTTCCTTTTTTGTAACATTTGTATGTATTGGTCAATAGTGGTCTTTTCTGCTACACAGATCCTTGTTCAGTGCATGTTGTTCACATGTATTGGTGAGATAGTGTTGATGTTGGGGCTGTGTAGTTCGCTTATTCCCACTGCTGCCTAGTACTTACTATTGAAGAGATTGTCAGTGTCTGTTCTGTTGGTGGACAGTGGTGGTTTCCAGGTCTGGCCATCACACACCATGCAGGGACCTTCCAGTGTGTGTCTCTCATAGCTGCGTGACGCACATTCTAAGAGCCGAGTTGCTGGGCCTTAGGGAATGTGCATCTGTGGCTCTTGATTTGGTTTCATTGTAATGGTTAAAAGAGTACTCAGGTTTTCTATTTCTTGAGTCAGTTTTGGTAAGTTATTTTTTCCTTTTTTACATTTTTTTTGTATCAGGTTGTTCAGAGTATTTTATCGTCTATTGTTATGCCCGCTCTTTCATTTCTGGCGTTGTCTTTTTCTTTTCCTGGATCCTGCCTTATCAGAAGTTTGCTAAATTTTAGTCTTTTTTCTTTTTTAAAGAATTAATTCTTGGCTTTGATTTTTTTAAAAAAATATATATTTTATTAATTTTTTCAGAATCGAACCTGGGACCCTTCGGTCCGCAGGCTGACGCTCTATCCATTGAGCCAAACTGGTCAGGGCTGATTTTTTTTTTTAATTGTATATTCACTCCCTATATTTCTGTTCCTTATCTTCTTTCTACTGCCTTTGAGCCCACTTTATTTTTCTAACTTTTTGATTTGGATCTTAGCTAATGGTTTTCTGCTCTTCTGTTTTTTATTTACTTTCTCCTTAAGGTACTTATTTCTTCTACATAACAGGTTTTTTTCTCCTTTATTTGTAAGCATTGGGGTGACCTCACTGGGGCTTTTGGAGGTGCTTGGCCTTCCTGGTTCGTTCGTTTGCCGAGAAGCCACGTGATAAGTCCCTGTGACTCAGCAGCGTGTGTGGTGGGAGCTGCCAGCCTCCATTCGTTAGTTTGTTAGTGGAGGCTGACAGCTCTTGTATCTTGAGAACGGAGGGGAGCCCAGCAGAGGGGTGAGGGATTTTCTCTCCACTTTTCCTGCAGGGACACCTGTGAGCAGGCAGAGTGAGTGCTAATGAGATGAGAGACACCCCCTTGGCCAGGGAACATCTGGAAGGATGTGTGCCCTCCCCCCAGTGGGGGTGTCTTTGAGAAACGTAATTTATTTAGGCCCGGCTCTAAGCTCAGCATCACCCTCAGAGACTGAACTAGCTGGCACTCTGAGTGGATTGTTCAGGCCAAGGCAGGGGTTTTGAACACACTTGTAACTCCCATGTGTCTTGGGTAAAGTACCCTGCAGTGCCCCGCCCTGACTCCACCCCCACTTGTATCCAGCCAGTGTGTGTCCATGGGTGTGGCATACGGGGCACTTTGGAATGGTGCCTCCACCTGGGGGAACGGGGTTGCAGGAAAAGCTCAGGCCCTGAGGCTGCAGACTCAATACATTGCCAGCCATGAAGGCCCTCTAACAGGTTGAGTGTAAAGTAGCTGTTATACTATTTTTTTATTTTTATAATACAAGTTCCCTTTTGTCCTTGGTCAGATTTAATTTCTCTTTTCTATTCTTATGCCTGCTTTAGAGCTTTTTGTTGTCTGGGCTACATTAGAATTATATTGTATGTGAGTTTTCCAGATATTAGCCCTACATTTAGTCAGTTTTGTATATGCAGCAATGCATTTCACATAGCTAGTGTTTGTTCAATTGAAGTAAATAGTATGTTATACTTTAAAAAAAACAAAACCAACTGCACTTCCTGTGTGCCCAACACTTTACAGTTTATAGAGCCCTGTCTCAATCCTTGGCTCATTTCCTCCCTCCTGCCTGCCCTGTGGTGGGGATGGGGGTGGGGGTGGGGGCACAGTCCCAGCCTGCAGATGAGGAGGCTCTGAGAGGTTTGGCATCTGGTCCTGCAGCCGATGGTGGAGACTGGTGAACCTGGGCATTTCAAATGCATTCTTACTGGGACTCCTGGACGGGCGCCCCTCCTCCCCCAACACACACACACACACACACACACACACACACACACACATCGCTGTCCCATTTACAAGTGAGGAAGCTGAGCCTTGGGGAAGTGAAGCACTTGCTCAGGTCACAGCTCAGACCTGCACTGGAACACTTGGCAGAGGAAGGTCCCTGAAAGAGCGAGGGGGACGCCTGGCCCCTAAGATCCTTTATCCTGTATGTTTGTGTTTGGTGGGTGTGAGGGTGTGAAGCAGTGTGGCCAGATGCAGGCTTCAGAAGGGATAAACTATTGCAGCTCGCTCTCGCCACGTGCAGAGTGTGCCTGTATCTCGCCGTTCATCTCTGACAGCAGTGCGGACGTCACCCGGGAGCACCGTGTGGACAGGGCAGGCAGAGCCGCTCACCTGCCTTTCCTTCTCCTCAGAGCAGTTTGGCCCACTCTCTACCCACATCCTTCCCCCACTGCTCTCGTAACGGGGTCAAGACTTGTGAAACGGGATTCCTCAGGGGCAGGGCTGCTCTTGGAGGCAGGAAGGGCGGGAGGTCAGCCTGACCGGTGTTGACCGTGATGTCCTCCTGTGGGAGTTTGGCACAGGGGACGCGGCGTTTGGGTCTCTGCCAGGCAGAGAAGTTTCTCGTTTACATTCCTCACCTCCCTCTTTCAGGTCTAGTGTCTTTTCCCCATGACCAAGGAGCTCGTAGAAATGGTTAAGTATGAGACGATTGTGTGCCGGGAGTGTGGGTACTAAACCAGCATGGACAGTTCGGAATTTCTCTACTAACGTGTCTGCGCTGGCAGTGACACTCACCCCTAACCCGGTGCAGGATGGGGGCGGGGGCGACTGGCAGGGGAGCAGGGAGGCATTTGTGAGCTCCAGATGTTGCATGTGCCCTTGGATTTGGCATTGGACGTGTTTTAACGTGAGGACCTCGTTGAGCTGCATGGTGGAGTGATGTGGGGGCACGTTCCCTCGATGAAACTGTGGGCAGGAGGGCTTCAGTCAGGGTTAGCCGGGGATTACCATGTCCCAGCAGGAACGCCGTCCTCTGGCCCCATTCCTGGGGGCAGTGACTAGAGTAGTCAAGTGGGTCCTGAGAGACCTGAACCTGCACATGTCTCATCCCTGGGCTGTAATGCTGGCACGTCCTTCATATTGTTCATTCCTTTGCTCAGTAGCCATTCAGATAGCTGTGCAATTAATAGGACCCAAGGGGACTCCCTGGCCCCACCACTCCAGGGCTGGAAGGGCAGCCCGCCTCAGCTCTTGTCACGGGCAGAAGGGATTTTTATATCTGTATGAGTGTAGCTTTGCGAGATGAGATCGTGTGTTTTACCTTTTAAGTTCTGCACTGAAGCATGGTTCCTAATGGCTACCCCGGCCCTCAGAATGCCATTAAAAAGCTACCAAGTAGCCCGATGATGCTATCGGGAGAGCCTAGAGCCCGAGTTGTCAGACTACCAGGCCCGTGAGGCTGCTGGGAGGTTTGTGGTAATTCCATGAGCCTCAGTGCCTTACCCCTTGCCTGTGGCCTCAGGACCAGCACCCCTGGCCTTGGGAGGGCAGAATGATGGGCAGTCCCACTGGGATATAACTCACCGGTTAGTCGCAGAGGGAGCACAGTTGCTCAGCTGCTGACCCCTAACTCCACTAAGAGCCACAAGGCCAGAACGGGGCTCCCCCAGCATCGGCCACACCTCTGCCTTACACTGGGTCTGCGCTAGCCTGCCCAGTCTCCTGGGTCCTCCTTTCTTACTCTAGTCTAGCCCCAGGTGTGAACTGTTGTCCCTGGGAGGGTGCGACCTCCAGGCGGCCAGCAGCTGCCTCCCTGAGACCCTGTGTCACCCTCCAGGGAGCAGGGGCATGTGGCTCTCAGTGACTCCTTGGGACTTGCACCCCCAGGCCTCTAACATGGGTGAGCCCTGTAGGTCAGGGGTCCAGGGCCATAATGCACGTGTCCGTCTCTCTCCTGGGCCACAGCCACCCCACGTCATGCTGCAGCGCCGCGGAGATCATGTCTGTCCTCTTCTTCCACACGATGCGCTACAAGTCCCAGGACCCCCGGAACGCTCACAACGACCGCTTCGTGCTCTCCAAGGTAGGAGCCCAGCCCGCGCCTTTCACCAGAGGTGGGTGTTGTGGGCCCTGAGAAGGTGCTGGCAGTGAGCCATCTCAGAGGGGACCCTCCACCCACGTCAGCCCAGCCCTGGCCCCCCCTCCCCTCAGGCTCCATTTCCACACAGCAGGCCCAGCTGGTAACTTAACCCAAGTTATGGAATAAGTGACTGAATTCATAGGGGACCATGGAAGTGGTCTGCTGGGTGCAGCCTTGTGGCTTATTTTTTTTTTTTTAATATATTTTTATTGCTTTCAGAGAGGAAGAGAGAGGGAGAGATAGAAACATCAATGATGAGAGAGAATCATTGACTGGCTGCCTCCTTCCTGCACACCCTTAACTGGGGATCGAGCCTGCAACCTGGGCACGTGCCTTTGACCGGAATCGAACCCGGGACCCTTCATTCGCAGGCTAACTCTCTCTCCACTGAGCCAAACCGGCCAGGGCTTGCGGCTTTTGCACACGTTTTTCTGTGCTGTGCCAGCACCCCTGGACCACAGCCTGCTCCCTCGGGATTGGTGGTGTGCTGCAGCAGGGTTTGGGATGGGGCACCTGGTCCTGCCCCTCCTCCTGCACGAGAATCGCAGCCATGCCACAAACCCTGGAATCTGCCAGTACCCAGGCCCGGCTCTGTGGCCTCTTGTCTCTTGGGGCATCCTAGCTTAGAAGTCTGTCCAAGCCTCTTCACACGCCAGAAGCCAGGGATTAGGGCAGCGAGCTGCCTGCTGGGGTGTTGGCGTCTGCCGGCCTCACAGCTGTGCTCTCCCTGCACCTGTCCTGGGGCCTGTGCGGCCTTGGCTGGAGAGAGGATGAAAGCGGGGGAAGTGGCCTTCACTTGGTTCCTTCCTGGAAACGGATCCCTGGGCCGGCAGGCTCGCCAGGCCCAGGTGTCAGTGTGCGGTGGGCCCAGCTCGCCACCTGACCCCTCCCTCCACCGTCCATCCCTGGCAGGGTCACGCAGCTCCCATCCTGTACGCCGTCTGGGCTGAAGCCGGCTTCCTGCCCGAGGCAGAGCTGCTAAACCTGAGGAAGATCAGCTCCGACTTGGACGGGCACCCTGTCCCGGTAAGTGTACCCCACCAGGAGCCACACAGGCCCATGGCTCCACTTCCTGCTTCCCGAGGCGTGTCGGAAGGGGGTGGGGTGCCCACTGAAGAACCGGGGGTATTAAAAGGTAGAGAAGGGCATTGATAGGAGGAAGGAAAGAAGCGGGTGTTTGGGGGGCTCGCTCCATTCACCCGAAGCTGGTGCTGAAGGGTGAGGCCTTTCGGGGTGCTCTGCGTCAACTGCAGAGATAAACTCCTGAAGCACCAGGCGCCTGGCTTCCCTTCCCCTGGCCCCCCTGGCCGTATAGACACCGCGCGGGAGATGAGGTCCCGGTGTCAGGGAGGGGGTTGCAGGGTGCTGGGGTGCACCAGGGAAGGGACCCAGTTTGCTCCTTAGGGTGCTAATCCCTGCGGATGTTTGAAGTTCATGGGTTACCATGGGAACTCACTCCCCCCACCCCCATCTGGGCACCCACTAGGGCCAAGCATTCTATCAGTTTTGTCATGAATTCTGGCCGCTGTGTGTGAGCTGGACGAGTGGGTTCCCTTTACCCATGAGGGAACTGGGGCCCAAAGAGGTTCAGTCTCTGGCCTGAGGTCACACCGCCTGGTGGCAGAGCCATATATGAACCTCAGTCCTACTTCTGTTGGTGGAGGCTGCCCTGGGGCAGAGCCTTCTGCAGACCTCGGCGCGTGGCTACGCCTGGGTAGGCATGTGGCGCTCAGACAGGCTCTCCAGGACCCCGGGAGGTGAGCTGCTGTCCCCTCTCTCCCCTGTGAGTGACTGTGGCTCTCTGTTGTGACAGAAACAAGCTTTCACCGATGTGGCCACTGGCTCCCTGGGCCAGGGCCTTGGGGCCGCCTGCGGGATGGCCTACACGGGCAAGTACTTCGACAAAGCCAGGTAATGCTCCCGCTCCCCACCCACCCTCAGGAGTTTGGGGAGGGGTCCAGCCCTCACTGTTGGCACCAGGCACTCCCTCTTACCTGAGTTGGAGCTGAGTAATAGTACGTGTGTGGCCTAAGCTGGCCCATGACCAGAGAAGGAAACAGGCTCCAGGGAGTGAAGGGACCGCCCTCAGTCCCTTGAAGTGACTGATGGGGCCAGATTTGAGCCCAGAGCCCCTGCTCCAGGCATGTGCTCTTTGTCCAAAGTGCTTTGGCTGGTGAGCTCCTGTGTCACCCCCAAGCCTGGTTCTCGGACCCTTGAAGTCTCCGTGGGCCCCACCCTCGGTGTCTGAGTGCCACAAGCTCGGGCCCCGCTGTTTGCCTTTGCGTTGGGAAAGGAGATGTTGGATTCTGGAGGGTTCTGGGCTTCCCTGACCCCACCTGTCAGCCAGGGAAGACACAAACATTGGAGAAGGGGACCGATCACAGAGATTTGCTGCTTCAGTGCCAGGTGGTGCTGGCAGATTTCAGCCACAAGGCTGTCTCCGTGTCCCCATAGGACCTGCAGCCGGTCTCTATTGGGGGCGGGGGGGAAGTGTTGGCTGCAGGCTTTAAGGAGATCACTTGTCAGCTGGTTTCTACACCATTCCCGTCGGGGGCCTTGCACTCAGTGCTCAGAGCTTGGTAGGTTTTCACCTTGATAACCCCCCCTGCAGCCTGAGTGGTGACTGAGCAGAGTTAGTCCTCCCACCGATGAGGAAACTGAAGTAAGGTGTGGTGGAGGCTGGATTTAAACCCAGGGCATGCACCCCTGCTTCCTGAGTCCTTATTCAGATTCTCAGACTGTTCTGAGGGTCCCGAGCAAAGCCTAGGAGGTTCAGGGAGCCCAGTGGGTAGGACGCTCCCTACAGGAGGGGCTGATGGAGCCTGGCCTGCAGGTGGCAGGAAGGGCCCAGCTCTGCAGCCATGGCTTCCCCAGTGCCCTACAGCCCACCCCTGGCAGTGGGAGGTGGTGGTGACCACAGCCCTCCAAGGACAGGAGGCTGCAGGGAGCCTGGTTGGATGCTACACTGCGGTGAGCACCTACTGCGCGCAGGGGAAGGGGCTCCTGAGACTGCCCTTCAGGAGGTGGCTGGGGCTGTGAGGTGTCCCAGACCCTCCCAGGCCAGTGTCACCTGGCAGCACAGCCTCTGCCTTCAGTCCCCAGAAGTGATTCACTGTGAAGAAAATCACAAGGAATGGGATGTATGTTTAAGAGCATTTTGGTGGCACAGAACCAGAGATGCGAGTTAATTCATCCCAAAAGCTGCTTGAATAATTCCCCGTGAAGGGTCTTTTCCTCGCCCTAACGTAATGGAATGAGCCGGTGTCGGGAGAAGGGGTTCGGCTGGGCTCCCAGCAGCAGGCCTGGCTCAGGCTCAGGGCCCAGGACTGTGCGTGGAGGAGGGGGTGTGGGAGAGATAAGGGTGTCGAGGGGACTATCAGGTCATGCCAGGCTCCCGAGGCCGTGTCCTGATAGAGCGCACCTGGCCTCCAAGCATGTTGCCCAGCCACCGGCAGGGACCATGCATCACACTGACTCTTTCGTTTCTTTTTTAATGGTTTTGTTTTGATTGAAATGCTCATTTGAAAAATACAGAAAAGCATTAAAAAGAAATGGACATTTTCTTCACTATTTCTTAAAATATGTTTTTATTGATGTGAGCGAGAGAGAAGCGGGGGGAGAGAGAGAGTCATTGATCGGCTGCCTCCTGCTCACCCCCTACTGGGGATTGACCCCACAATCCAGGCATCTGCCCTGACCGGGAATCCAACTGGTGACCTCGTGGTGCATGGGTGGACGCGCAGTCCACTGAGCCACGCCAGCCGGGCTTCTTTATTCGTAACCTCTCCCCCTTTAAATCTCAGCGAATCGTATTTCCTCCTCATTATTGTGAGAAGAAACTTGCAAATGTGCAGCCCTAGACATTCTGCTCTTTAGAAAAATCTGAACATTGTGAGCCCTTTCTCACAGTGATTGCTGGCCGTTGACGTTCCGTGTTATGGGCCTGCTGTACCCCGTTCGGACAGTCCTCTGGTTGGACATTTGGGGAGGTTTGCCAACACCTCTGCCACAAGCCGCCCTCTGTTGAGGGTCCCTTCCCCGTGTGGTGGTAACTCCGAGCTTGGGGTGAGCCTGACTTCTGTGGGGCTCCAGTGTCTTTCCCCGGAGCCCAGGTTGCCCTCCTGACTGGAGCCTTGGCCCCAAAGGCCAGTCGGGCTTCCTTGGAAGTGGGTGTGGGTTGGGAAAGCAGCCAGCCTGCTTCCCGGGAATTCCTTTCTGGGGAAGCGGGTCCCTGCAGGCCTCTGGCTCCGCCCCATCCGCCTGGAGACTCCAGGAGCTTCTGACCCAGGGCGCAGCTTCAGATAAGCCCCTGAGTGTGGGCCCCGGGACCTTCTGCTCCCGGCCAGGGAACTGGTGGCCTGGCCTTTTGGAAGCCACAGAAGGGAAAAATGAGGGGGACTCCTTCTTAACCTGCTGGCCTGTGGAGGTGCTGAGTCATGCTGACAGTGCCATGGCTGTGCCCACCCCTTCTCTGGCTCCAGGACCGGTTCCTGCTGCAGCAGCAGGGCAGCTGTGTCCCCTCTGAGCCCAGCCAGGAACCAGCCTCACTCCCTGGCCTTGCAGCTGGACACTGGGCAAGTCCCTCCCTCCATGCCTGCCTCCCTAGACAGCAAGCAGTGGACAGTCAGACCTGTGTTTGAATCCCCGCGTAGCTGCTCCCAACTGCATTTCCTCTAGACGAGTCCCTTCACATTTGAGCCTATCTCCTTGTCTGTGTTCTGGGAATAACAACTGCATTTACCTTCCCTGGCGGGTTAGTGAGTATAGGGCCCAGCACCTTGCTAGAGCCCCCTAGGAACCGTAGATGCCACATGCCAGCCTGTGGGTGGGGTTCCTGTTTCAGTGCCTGTGGCTGCTGCTCCTCAGCCATTCCCTCACATCTGGGAGATGTTGGGAATGGGGGGGCGGGGAGGTCAGATCCCTGAACTGGTCTTCCTACCTCTAGCCTCGCCCCATTGGCCCCACCCTTCCCCAGATCCAGGGAAGTTTTGGTCAGCTGGGTAACACCCAGTCCAGCGCTCTTTTGACCATGTCACTCTGCCTTTGAAAAGACCGTGGTTGCCTCTGTTAAGGGCAGGAGAGGCCCTGGGGTGGAGAAAGCGCAGGCCTAGCCGCTCCTGTCTTGGGCAGGAACCAACCTCAGACGCTTGGGGAGAGGTCACGTGAGGTCATGTCGCAGCATGAGTCCCCTCGGGAGCTGGTGCTCATTCTTTACGTGAGGCCTCCCTCTGGGGTGCTGCTTGGCACACCTCCCAGGCTCCCCTCTCCCCCCCAGGCCAGCTTCTTCAAGCAGAAAGGCCCCCTTTCCCTCTGGCCCTCCAGCGAGTCCCGGGCTCCCCCAGCACTCCTGGTGCGTGGGAGGGGGAGAGGGAGGGAATGGGCCCCCCTGCAGCGGGCAGTTGAAGGCCCTCCTGCCCGTGCGAGGCCTTGGCCCCGGTGGACATTCCTTTTCCTTGTGCCCTGACAACCCCGATGCCCTGCATCTTACGACCAGACTGCTGCCTCTCGGAGCTCTGTCTCAGCAGCCAGTACTCTGTGGCGCTCCTGACAGCTTCCTCCACAGCCACCTCCTCACCCGTGGACTTGGCGTGGGCATCAGGCACCTGCCGGCGTGATTGCACATCCTGGGGAGGGGGGGCTCCTTGACCCAGAGCGCGGGCTCCTGGGGAGGGACAGGCCTGGAGCGTGGTGGCCCAGGGCAGGTGCCCGCTTCATCCCCACCACCTGTCTGCAGCTACCGTGTCTACTGCCTGCTGGGAGACGGGGAGCTGTCGGAAGGCTCCGTGTGGGAGGCCATGGCCTTCGCCGGCATCTACAAGCTGGACAACCTCGTGGCCATCCTTGACATCAACCGCCTGGGCCAGAGCGAGCCGGCCCCACTGCAGCACCAGCTGGACGTCTACCAGAAGCGCTGCGAGGCCTTCGGGTACGTACAGGCCGTGGCCGGGCACCCCCAGCCTGGGAGCCACGGTGCTGGAAACTTGCAGGTGCAGGGGCTGAGGCCGGAGGCGAATGAGTCCCTTTTTCAGGTTTTGACACAATTTCAGACTTTGGGCATTAGGGCTTAAAGTGGCAGCCCAGGCCACCTCGTGGATTTGTGGGCGAAGGCCCAGTTTTAAGTGAGTTCCTCTGTGTGCCGTGCGGCACAATAGCTCTCAGAGACTGCACGTAACGTCTCACACATCCTCACTTTGTTCCTGGGTGGGTGGGGGTGCATGGTGTGAACCACACTTGCTCGTGAGGCTAAGGGGCGTGAAGGGGTCTGAACCTGGGTCCGCTGGCTGCCTCCTGCACCCATTCAGCCAGCCTGTGGGAGAGACCAGCCTCCTCTCCTGGTGAAAGGGGAGAAAGGGTTTGTGAATTCAGTCACATGTTACAAAGCAGGGAGGTCCATGTGAGTGGGTGTCAGCCAGCGGGGCCCTCACCTCAAATATAAGGCACTCTGCAGTTAGAGCTCGGAGGGCCCAGGGCCAGGGCTCAGTCCTGGCTGCGGAGACTGGACTCTGGGCGGGACTGTGCAGGGCTCTGAGGGCCCTGTGTGGATGCGTTTAAAAAGTTCCAGCACCACACCCAGTATCTGTGGAGTGATCAGACAAATGAAAATTAGGCCAAAAAATTCATCAAGAATCTGACAGATTCCAAACCCAGTGCATCATCCCAAAAGCAGCTCTCAGTAGGAAATGAATAGATGAGGAACAAAAGAGGCAATAATTGGACTAAGCTTTGAATGACTTAGGAGAGAGGAAAATCTGTACCAAGTGAACAAGAGGAAGTGAAAGGATATGAAAAGAGAAAACAGGAATGTTTTTGACTCCCCAGCTCCCCAAGGCCTTCCCCTGGGAGCCCCTCGGGGTCCCTGGGCACTGGTCCTTGCCTCTCACAGCCCCTTCTCCGTCCCCAGCTGGCACACCGTCATCGTGAACGGACACAGCGTGGAGGAGCTCTGCAAGGCCTTTAGCCAGGCCAAGCACCAGCCGACAGCCATCATTGCCAAGACCTTCAAGGGCCGAGGGATCTCGGGTCCGTATGCACGTGTCTCCCTGCCACCCCTGGGAATGGGCCCTGTGGCTAACTGAGTGGGTGGGGGTTTCCACAAAAGGGGGCCATTCTCTAAGATCATGTGTCTGGGGAGCCGCAGTAGTGAGTGCACCCTGGCTGGGGACTCAGTGGTCAGCATGGCTGAGCTTAGGATTCAAATCCAGGCCAGGCTGGCCTTTGCTGAGGGCATGTGTAAGCAGAAGGAGTGGAGGGACCGGGAAGGCCTATGGGTAAGGGGAAAGGAGACCATCCCACCTCCCCTCCTGGCTGGCACTCTCAGAGCACCCTCCACAGCCCCAGCTGTCTGCCCTGAGCTGATGGGCCAGGAGGGCCCTGGGAAGACCTGGTTCCCCCAGGTGAGGGTGGGGGACAGCCCTCCGGCCGTAGATAAGGGCTGAGCAGAGGCCTGTGCGGGCAGAGAGCCTGGAGGATCTAGAAGACGGTTCCTGTGCCAGGCGTGAGCGTGATGCCGGCATGTGGCTCCTTACCACCCAGGTGGGGAGATGGGGCTAGAAGAGGTCGGGGACTTGACTGTGGACACAGGGAGTCTGTGGCACTGGAGGCCTAACTGCAGGCTCTGGGCTGGCTTCCTGTGGTAGGTGCCCTGGCTGTGCCCCCGCTTGGGGGGCGTGGCTCCTCTGGAGACCTCGGAGCTTCCGAGGGGAGACCTGGGGGTCCGTGGGGCTGCCCAGTGCTGCCTCGGGGGTCAGTCTGTGGCTCCGCCCAGCTGAGGCGACCTCGGAGGTCCCCGCACGGTACAGCACCTAGTGGTTCTGGCGGGCCTGCCCCATGGCTCACAGCTGTTCCCGGGACCTGGCAGTGCTTGCCCTGCTCTAGGCCTCAGCTCTCCCTCCTGATGGCCAGGATCCCAGCCCGGCCAAGAAACTGAGTAGGATTTCTACAGCATGTGCCTCTCCGTGGGCCCGGGCTGGGGCGGTGGCACACCTGGCTGTGAGCTGCTGGAGGAGGAGGTGTCTGGTCTGTGGGGACGAGGCATGTGGAGTCCTGACCCCCGTGGTGCCTGGCACAGGGCTCTGCTTGACTGTGATGACACTGTTCCTCCCTCTCCCCTGACTGTCCCTTGACGGGTGGGGGGGCCAGGCCCCCGGAGTAGCTTCCTGGCCCTCTGGGAGTATCCGTCTTACTTGGCCCTCTGCCCTCCTACATGGCACCTGCAGGGGTAGAAGATAAGGAGTCTTGGCATGGGAAGCCCCTCCCCAAAAACATGGCTGACCAGGTCATCCAGGAGATCCAGAGCCAGATCCAGAGCAAAAAGAAGATCCTGGCGACTCCCCCGCAGGAGGACGCGCCCTCGGTGGACATCACCAACATCCGCATGCCCACCCCACCCAGCTACAAAGTTGGGGACAAGGTAGAGTCCGGCTTCGCTTTTCTAGACTAGCACGGTGGGGTGGCCGTGGTTCTTCGGCTCCCCAAGGTTGGGGCCAAGATGGGTCTAATCTAGAGGAGAGGGGTTATTTCAGGGTGAGGAGGACCCTGCAGGGCTGCTCCTGCCAGTTCCTTCATGGAAATAACCAGCTCAGGAATCATTTACCTGCAGAGGCTCAGAGAGGGCAAGGGACTTGCCCACAGTCACACAGCAAGCTACAGACATCACTGGGATCAAAGCACAGCTCCTGAGTCCCCCTCCCTGGCCCTCAGCCTTGGCCTGAGCTCAGGACTGGCCTTTGTCTGGCCTGGCAAAGGCTAGGGAGGCCTGCCCTGCTCTGGGGCTTCCCCTGGGGGAGTCCATCTGTGCAGCTGGCCTCAGGCTTCCTGACTCCCAGACTCTGTATTCCTGCCCAGAGTGGGGCAAGTTCACAGTCTCCCTCATGTGCAGAGGGGGGCAGGGAGGGTGCTATTAGGACATCTTTTGCAGCACAAACCCCTCCGCTGGGCTGGCCAAGAGACTGCAGGGACTCCCAAGTTCGTTGTAGAAGTTAACTTCACAGGGTCGTGTGTTGTTGATATTTCTTTTTCTGCCCCAATTCTTTTCCTCCCTAAAAAGTGTCCCCCAGAGGCTGTGCAGGGTTCTAAGCTGCACCTCACAGGTGCCTGGGCGGTGCTCAGCCTTCCCACTCTCCTCCCCACAGATAGCTACCCGCAAGGCCTACGGGCAGGCCCTGGCCAAGCTGGGCCACGCCAGCGACCGCATCATCGCTCTGGATGGGGACACCAAGAACTCCACCTTCTCGGACCTCTTCAAAAAGGAGCACCCCGATCGCTTCATCGAGTGCTACATTGCCGAGCAGAACATGGTGGGTGCCAGGGCGGGCAGGTGGGCACAGGGCCAGTCACCACCTTGGGGGAGAGGTCTGAGGGGTGCAGGGGCAGGGCTAGAGCCCTTCTGCCCCTTTTGGGCAGCTACGTTGGCTGTGCCAGGCACCTGCTAGCTACCCAGGGAGACCTCAGAACAGCTAGGATTCAGCACTGACCTTGACTTCAAGTAGCCACACTTTGTGGGGCGTGCCATGCCCGGGTGTAAGTGTCCTGGGTGAGTGTGCACGGAAGAGCTGAGTGGGCTCAGGTGTGCACAGGAGTGCTGCACGTGAGCCAGGTGGGGTGGATGGGCTCTCGGGGCAGAGGGCCTTCCAAGTGGAAGGTGGGCTGGAACACAATGGGCCCACCAGCCACGTCTGCTGAGCCCTTTTGTGCACAGGCTCTGGGCCCCTGCCATGCACACAGTTGGGTTAGCAGCACCTTATCAGGAACGGAGGTGGTGAAATAGGAAGGATGTTTTGTCCTGTTTGTCAAAACATCCGCTTCTCCTGGCCGAGCAGCCCAGCCGGGCCTGCAGGCCTTTAGGGACTGAGAGCTTCCTCCTCTGGAGGCTCCTGGCTTCACACCAAGGTTTTTCCAGCAAAAACTGAAGTCCTCTCTCTGTGGTTTCTAGCCTTGGCAGCTGCAGAGTCCGGCCTAGACTGGCAGGATGTGGAGGCTGAGGGGGCCCAGGATCTGGGGGAGAAGGGCTCTCGTCAGCGGTGGGTTGCTGAGCTACGCAGAGACAGCCAACCTGGAACCAATGCCTGTATTGCTGCTGGGCGGAGCCTCCACTGGCACTCAGGGTTGGAGGGCTGGTCTCTGCAGAGGCCTCGGGGTTGGCCAGGAGATGGGGGAGGGGATTGCATAGGTTGGGAAGATGGACCATCTGCACCCAACTTGACTAGCCTGCTCTGGAAAAGGCTTTGCTTGCTGCTCGGGGGAAATGTTCCCCAGGACAGTAGTTTTCAGAGAACTTGTGAAATGGTTATTTCAGCCCTGGCTGGTGTGGTTTGGTTGGTTGGAGTGCCATCCGGTGCATGGAAAGGTTGCCGATGAGATTCCTGGTTGTGGCACATACCAGGTTGCAGGTGCAGGTGTGTACAGGAGGCAATGATCGATGTTTTTCTCTCTCTCTCTTCCCCTTCTTCTCTCTAAAATCAATAAAATATATCCTTGGTGAGGGTTTAGGAAAGACAAATAACATGGTTATTTCAAGTGGAAGGAGTTGTGTTTGGAAACAGACTTGGGAGTCCATGGTGTGCAGGCATCACTTGGAGAGGAGGAGAATTACATCACTAAGATGACAGAACCCCTAGCCACCCTCTCCTTGCTCCGCCCCCAGGTGAGCATCGCCGTGGGCTGTGCCACCCGCAACAGGACCGTCCCCTTCTGCAGCACCTTCGCGGCCTTCTACACGCGAGCCTTCGACCAGATTCGCATGGCGGCCATCTCCGAGAGCAACATCAACCTCTGTGGCTCCCACTGCGGCGTGTCCATTGGTGAGTTGAACCGGGGCCAGGGTGCTTAGCCCCTGGACTTTCCCTGGACTTCTGGGCCAGGTGGTCAGGGGAAAGGTGGGTCCATGGAGGGGGGGGGTCTTGCTTCAGCATGTCCTTTCCCACGTCCCAGGGGAAGACGGGCCTTCTCAGATGGCCCTGGAAGATCTGGCCATGTTTCGAGCAGTCCCCATGTCCACTGTCTTCTACCCAAGTGATGGGGTGTCTACAGAGAAGGCGGTGGAACTAGCAGCCAATACAAAGGTTGGTCACATGCTGTTCTGTTTTCTGCTGAGAGGGGGGTGGGGGCGAGGGGGGCAGAGAGGCCAGCCTGCGGGCACAGTGCTGGCCGTTCACTGCCCCAGAGTGGTGTGTCCTGACCTTCCCCTGGAGTCTGTAGCTTGTAGAAGTTAGACCAGGAACAGTGAAGTACTTGCCATCCTTCCTGCCACAGGACAGGCATTGTAATTGATCACCATGCTCTTTCTCCACTGAGAATCCTGGCAGCCCTGCTAGTGTGGCAGGTGATGCCTGTCTGGCCTCCCTGAGTTGGAGTCACCAAGACATAATGAGCAACATGGTCCCGACCAAGAGCCGCACTGCCCTAGGCCAGAGGGCCGGGGCTGGGACCTGCTGGAAGCATCCCGGGGAGCAGCCCCACTGGGTGGCCACTCTGCCTGATGGAAAACTCATTTTCCGTCTGGGGCTTGGGGCTGGCAAAGTCGTTGGCCACTGTCCCTTGGGAAGAGTGTTTGGAGAGGTGCACGCTGCAGAGGGCAAGAGTCGTTTTCCTCCTGGAGGAACAGTCGCACGAGGTGACTGACAGACACCTCCATGGGGGTGGAGGGTGGAGGACGTTTGCGGGTGGGAGGTGACAGCCTTCTAGAACAACCTTGCTGTTGGAGGTGGGATGGCTGCGTCCCGTAATCCTCGGTTACTGTTTCATCCCAGGGCATCTGCTTCATCCGGACCAGCCGCCCCGAGAACGCCATCATCTATAGCAACAACGAGGATTTCCAAATCGGACAAGCCAAGGTCAGTGTGGTTCGTGCCCGGGGAGACCCCACAGAATGAGCCCGAGGCCAGGGCCCACCTCAGGCCACCCATCCCCGAGCCTCACTGGCCCCGTGTCACCCCCAGGTGGTCCTGAAGAGCCAGGATGACCAGGTGACTGTGATCGGAGCCGGGGTGACCCTGCACGAGGCCTTGGCTGCTGCTGACCTGCTGAAGAAAGGTGAGGACGGAGGGACCCACATAGTCTTAAATCGGGCGCTGACTGCATTACTAGGTCTTGGGGGTAGGAATTAATTTCATCCTATTAAGTGGTAATATTCATCCCATGAGCATTTGCTTTGTGCCCGGCATGATGCTAAGTTCTGGGGCTGCAGTGGCCACAGTCCCTGCCCTGCGGCCCTGGAGTCGAGGTGCCCAGCACAGTAGTCAGATCAGAGGCCCTGGGGCCTGTCAGTGGGGTGGAACTGCCACTCAGCTGGGCACTAGTTAGTAAGTTATTTAGCATCGTTGTGCCTCCTTTTCTCATCCGTGAAATTGAAATACTCTCACCTTCCCCGTGGGGCTGTCTTGGGGATTCAGTAAATAGTAACCTGGTGTTATTATTGTTATATTTTTATTGATTTCAGAGAGGAAGGGAGAGGGAGGGAGAGAGAAACATCAATGATGAGAGAGAATCATTGAACGGCTGCCTCCTGTACAACCCACACTGGGGATCGAGCCCACAACCCGGGCATGTGCCCTGACCAGGAATCAAACTGTGACCTCCTGGTTCATAGGGTAGTGCTCCACCACTTAGCCACACCAGCCAGGCAACCTCTTATTATTTTTTAAAAAATATATTTTTATTGATTTCAGAGAGGAAGGGAGAGGGAGGGAGAGAGAAACATCAATGATGAGAGAGAATCATTGAACGGCTGCCTCCTGTACAACCCACACTGGGGATCGAGCCCACAACCCGGGCATGTGCCCTGACCAGGAACCGAAACGTTAACTCTGGTTCATAGGTCGACGCTCCACCACTGAGCCACACCAGCTGGGCAATCTCTCATTATTATCATCATTAAGAGCTTGAAAATGTTAACTACTGGTAACGTAGGGGAGACAGGCATTAGCCTCCCCTACGACAGAATCACAGTAGATGTCACATCTCATGCTGAGCATGAAGGAGAGGCCAGATAGGGGCATGCTTAGGGCAGTGACCTCAGATACGCAAAGGACTGATGAGCAAACAGGAGCGAAGAGGCCCGGGCAGAAGGAACTGCATGTACAGAGCTCGGAGGAGCTGGAGGAAGGCAGGGGCAGGAGCAGGATGGGCTGGAGAAGCCGGGGAAGCCGGCCCCAGCAGGGATGGAAGTCCGGGGGAGGTATGAAGAAGTCCTGGCGGAGCTGGACTTGTCCTCCCGAGGTCATTCTGCTGGTCGTCACCTGACCTGACACCGGGCTGCCTGCCTGCAGCCACAGCTTCATCCCCGACATCCCATGAGTACATGGCTTATCTCAGATCAGACACCTGGAGCTCTCTGGCTTCCCCTCCATCTGCAAGGGCATCTGGAGGAGGAAAGGAAGCTGTGTGGGCCCCACACTTGCCCCTCGGTGTTCTTGACCGTCCAAGGCCGAGATCCTCTGGCCCTGGGCGTGAGGGAAGAGGGACCAGCTGCTCCTGGAACAGCGGGGAAGGCTCCCGGGAGGAGGGGTGGGTGCCAGGTGCTGGAGCACTTGGCACCACGTGTCAGCAGAGGAAGGGGACAAGCTCTGGGGGTGGTAAGCATGAACAGTGGGAACAGGACCGCTGGCCCCCAGGACAGGGGCTGGCCGCAAGCTGGGACAGCTCTCAGGACACCCCAGCCAGTCCCCCTCTCAGGGCTCATAAAAGGGCAGACCCACAGCATCCAGCCCGTTTCCCTCAGCACGTCCCTGCATCTTCTGCCCTCACAGAGAAGATCAACATTCGCGTGTTGGATCCTTTCACCATCAAGCCCCTGGACCGGAAGCTCATTCTTGACAGTGCCCGGGCTACCAAGGGCAGGATCCTCACCGTGGAGGACCACTACTACGAAGGTGAGGGGCCCCGCCAGAGAGCCAGGGCCGCTGGGGCAGGGGGTGAAATGTTAGCTACTGGTAACGTAGGGGAGAACTCTCAGCTCAGCTGCTGGAATCGCTCCACGGAGGCCCTGCCCTTGGGGGAGTACCATCTCACTGCTAAGAGTGGAAACAAGGTGGCCTGTGTCCCGGAAGTAGTTACCATGCAGAATCAAACTGGGAAAGCCACACAGTTTCTGTCTCATGAGTCCTTACAGAGCAGTCCTCCATAACCCGCACCACCTTCTCTCCACAGGGGAGGAGATGGGCCTGGACTCTGGGAACAAGGGCAGACGCTAGTCCATTGGTGACAGCTGCCCAGATGATGTTAAAATGACTCAGATGCCACATTTGGGCTTATGAAAAGAAAATATAGTGATTGATTCGTGAAGTCTGTTATGACCACTGTAGGGGCGAAGGGGTAGTGTATATGCCGTCTCTGTAATCGTTGGGTTAGGGCCATGGTCGGCAAACCGCGGCTCTTGAGCCACATGCAGCTCTTTGGCCCCTTGAGCGTGGCTCTTCCACAAAATACCACGTGCGGGCGCGCACGTACAATGTGATTGAAACTTCGTGGCCCATGCGCAGAAGTCGGCACAGAAGAGCCACACTCAAGGGGCCAAAGAGCCGCATGTGGCTCAAGAGCTGCAGTTTGCCAAGCCGCAGTTTGCTGACCACTGGGTTAGGGAATAAACTCAGGCTGGCAGAGGAGCAGGGGACCCCACCCACTGCTCAGCCTGAGACCGAATCCCCTGACTCCCTCCCTTCCCTTGGCCCAGGTGGCATAGGTGAGGCAGTGTCCTCTGCAGTCGTGGGCGAGCCCGGCGTCACCGTCACCCGCCTGGCCGTCAGCCAGGTTCCAAGAAGCGGGAAGCCAGCTGAACTGCTGAAGATGTTTGGCATCGACAAGGATGCCATTGTACAAGCTGTGAAGGGCCTTGTCTCCAAGGCCTAGGAAGGGGCTTCTACACATTCCTGAGAGATTCTGGCAGGTGCTCAAGATGCACTGAGAGGAGTAGCAAATATATCTTTTGTGAAAAATCCATCAGCCTCTGAAATGTTTTCTTTGTGGATGCAGCCAGTGCTGTTTCTGGGGCAGAAGGGTAGAGGGAGAGGGGGGAGGTCGGCACCCTTGGCTCTGGGCCAGGACCTGGTGTCCCAAGGCCTTCTGCAATCAGCTCCCCTGGCACCCGCCTCACCCGCCACAACTGCTGCTGCCACCGCCAGGTGACACTGGACTGCAGTCGGCCTTCCGGCCCAGAGGTTGCAACCCAAACCACTCACACGCACACTCAGCTGCCTGCCCCAGGGAGGCTGGGAGCTGCCACAGGCCTGGGGTTGTCCGGGTGCCTTAGGGCCACCCCACCTTCCCCAAGGACCCACAGCCCTGCAATCAGAGTTCTCCACGGGTGGGGAAGCGCATTTGCTTATTGTCCCTACTCCTGGCCACATCCTCTAACCGGTGACCTCAGAAGCAGAGGGGCACAGGGCAGCCCCGTCCTGGGGAAGAAGGTGACCCTCAGGCTGGCCTCAGAGCTGCAGGTGGCAGGTTACCAAGAAGGTCCAGCTCTCACCTTGCACCATAGACCGGAAGTCAATCCTGAGTGTGCAGGACTGCCCCCCTCCCCTTGTTAAAATGCAGGTCCCTGGGCCTTGCTCTCAGAGCCTGGGACTCTGCCCTGGACCCTGGGCCCAGGAGCTTCTGATGTCACACAGTGTGCAGGCCTCAGCTCCAGCCCCTGCCCGCTGCTGGCTCCCTCACTCCTGTGACCACAGCCCTGCTACCTGGGCTCAGTCTGAGTCAGTTCTGTTTGTGGCCAACTGCAGAGACCATTGGACTAGCCTAGGACAAACTAATGCCGGAAAAGAGGCTGGATGCCGCTGACCACTGGTGGGGTCCCCAGGAAGTCTTCAGAGCCCTTGGGGAGGGCAAGACACATTGTAGACATGTCCACTTGTCCATCTGACACTCTGGACAGAATGAACCAGTCCAACCCTCAAACAGCAAGCTGCTTCCCACTCCGCTATTGATTGGTCCAGGTTTGGCTGTACCAGGGCCTGTGTGTCTGCATTCAACACCCCACAGCGGGCAGGGGAAGAGCAGGGATGGAGAAGAGCCTGGGCTGGCAGGCTGTTTGCCATTCACCTCTGGGCCAGGGCTCCTTGGCCTGCGAACACTAGCTGCAAGTGACTTCAGCACTAGGCCTGGGGGTCTGCATGAGCTCCAGGGACCCCACAGTGGGAGGAAGAAGGGAATGGGCAAGCCCTCTCTTCTGCATGAGCCAATGGGGGTGGGAGGGCACAGCTCTCAGCCAGAGCTCTGGGTCCTGACAATTACGATGCCCCTTGTATAGTCATGCGCTGTATCGCATTCGGTCAGCAATGGAATGCATATGACAGTGACCCTGTAAGATTAACGGAGCTGGAAATTCCTGTCACCTGGTGACATTCATAGCACAACAAATTACGTGTTTGTGGCGATATGGGTGTAAACAAACAGAGCTGCCAGTCATAGAAAAGTATAGCACATAGAAGTACAGTAGTACATCATACTATTTAGGTTGTGTAAGGACACTCTGTGATGTTTGCACAACGTCAAAATCACCGAAGAATGCATGTGTCAGAAGGCATCCCTTTAA
>NW_006284347.1:309931-323298 GCF_000327345.1 Myotis davidii | reverse complement strand
CGGACTGAGGGGTCCCGGGTTCGATTCCGGTCAAGGGCATGTACCTGGGTTGCGGGCACATCCCCGGTGGGGGATGTGTAGGAGGCGGCTGATCGATGTTTCTCTCTCATCGATGTTTCTGACTGTCTATCTCTCTCCCTTCCTCTCTGTAAAAAATCAATAAAAATATATAAAAAAAATAAATAAAATAACAACAGTAAACCACAGAAGAGGAAGGAAATGCACAAAGGTCTATATAGGCAGCAGTCCTGAGAGAGGAAGCCAGAGTGTGTGCCGCCTGGTGGTCTACCCTGGTACTGCAATGCCTGGAACAGCCTCCAGGTGGAGCTGAGAGAGGGCAGTGGGCAGGGGCTATTGTCAGGACTGGGCTGCAGCCAGCAGGGAACGGAGCAGCAGGACTGGGAGGTGAAGGTGACATGACTGAACACCTGCAAGCCAGTGCCTTTGTGCACACGTCTTATTTAGTCCCCACACCAGAATTATCCCCATTTTACAGATGAGCTAGAACTGAGGCTCAGGACACACCAGCTACCCCAGCCCAGTAAGGGACAGAGCTGGGATCGAAACCCGGGTCTCTATTACCCCAGAGAGCCCAGCCTCTTTATTTCCTTGGGGCCCCTGTAGAAGGGCCTTAGGTCCTACAGGGTGATGGCCATGGGGAATGTGGACGGAGCTCAGATCCTGTGTAGGACCATCAGGCAAGTCGCCTGTGGTCCCCAGAGCCTACAGGCCCTCGCAGAGAAGCAAGTGGGGACAAGAGCACCTGAACCATGGGCACAGGCCCCGGCCTGTGTGGAGGTGAGGGTGGGCCTGCTGGGCCTATGTACCCTGGGCAGGAGGGGCAGCTGCCCTCACGCCAGCCTGCCCGCCTCATAGGCCCACACAGCTGGTGAAGGAGAAGGTAAGGCCTGGGAGCGCAGGCCAGGGGGGAGTGGTAATACTCCCAAGGCCCGTGCGCAGTCACCCGCAGTCCTGGGACAGCAAGCACACAGGAAGCTGGGACGTTTAGGGATCCAGGGGCTATGATGAGACCCTGAAACTATCTTTTTTTTTTTTTCTGCTGAGAAGACTTAGTGCAGAGTACACCTGGTGCAGAATGTGCTAGAAGAAAGTCAGCTGGGCCCTCATTGAAGTTGGAGGAACCTGTCATCTCTCCCTCAGCAGGGAAGGCAGGCCAGAGTGCCCGAGGATCTGCATGGTCTGATGCTCAGCCAGGCCTCGTGGCTGAAGCAGCCGAGTGGGAGGTCAGCATGGCCCGGCAGCAGCCTCAGAACACACTTTCCTGGACCCAAAGAAAGGCCCTCCCCACTCAGCTGGAAGAGGAGAGACCAGAGAGAGCCCACCTTTTCTCACACCACCACACAGCCGTGCGTGTGACGTGGCCATGGAGGTGTGGGGTGTGGGTACCCTGGTCACTTCTCACAGTCCCAAGCCACTCAAGGGAGGCTGAGCCTGGCAGGGAGCAGGAAGGGAGACGGGCAGGGCGGGAGGCACCTCACAGAGCTCCACAGACCAAAGCTCTATGGAGTAACCGAGTTCTGATCCCACCGTCACTGATCCACTCGGTGCCATTGGGGTCCACAGCGGCCAGGGCAACAGCTGTTGTTTTTTTAAGATAGAATTCACTTATTATAAGTGCACAATCTAAGTTTAAACCCCACCAAAAATTTCATTTCAGCTGGTCTCAGGGACACAGGCCTCAACAATTAACTGGTCTCTTCATCATCCTCAGGGGCCCAAGTTGCAGTGGGCAGTGGCCCATGTGGAGGAGAAACCTAACCCTACCTGTAGGTCTAGGGACAGGTGGACTCATGGACCAGAGACCCTGGCTGCGGTCACACAGCAGGGACATTGCCAGATGCAGTTACCCATGAGCTACTGGACAGGGCTCTCTCCCAATAACTCCAGGTCCTGTAGATTTTATTTCCTAAACCAGTGGTTCTCAACTTTGGCTGCACATTAGAATCACCTGGGAATCTTTTTAAAATCCTGATTTCTGGGCCTCATCCTCCGGAAATTCTGTTTGTTACTAATGTTGTGGCCCGACCCCATAACAAACAGAATTTCCGGAGGATGAGGCCCAGAAATCAGGATTTTAAAAAGATTCCCAGGTGATTCTAATGTGCAGCCAAGGTTGAGAACCACTGTCCTAAACCAGCCCTGAGCAAACTACCGCCCATGGGCCAGATTCGGCCCATTTGAAATGAATAAAACTAAAAGAAAACAGACCGTACCCTTTTATGTAATGATGTTTACTTTGAATTTATATTAGTTCACACAAACACTCCATCCATGCTTTTGTTCCGGCCTCCGGTCCAGTTTAAGAACCCACTGTGGCCCTTGAGTCAAAAAGTTTGCCCACCCCTGGTCCTAAACCATCCCAAATGTGCCCCCTTCTGCCCTCCTCTCTGTCCATATCCCCATCACCTGCCCCGCACAGAGCAGCAGTTAATGACCTCTAGCTGCCTCTTGGCCTCGCCCATTCTCTCTGCAGCAGCCCCAGGGAACCCTTGAGAACCTTATACACCTCTCTGCTGTTCAAACACATTCCCTCCCCCTCACTCATTGGATTAAGCCCAATCTCTGCTGAGGCCCTGAATGGCCTCCTGCCCCCCTCCAGTCTCTGCTTGCCGAAAAGGCCCCAGGTCAGCTTCTCTCAGTTCCTCCTCGACTCTCCTACTTCCTCTTCTGCCTCCTATCCCTCCGCAGTCTGGGCTGGTGGTTGGGCCCTTAAGGCAGAAGAAAACACAAGTCAGTTTGGCAATAGGAAGAACATGGGGACCAAGGGGAGGGGGATAGCTTGATGGGGGCGGCAGGGGAGGGGATCAGAAGACACTGAGAAGAGGGCCTCTAGGCCAAGCCTTTGGGTGTAGACTGGTTTTAATATGTTGTTGTTTTTATGATTTGAGAGAGAGGAGGGGAGTGGGAGAGAGAGAAACATCAATGAGAGAGAATCATTGATCAGCTGCCTCCTGCACGCGCCCCCACTGGGGATCGAGCCCGCAACCCGGGCATGTGCTCTGACCTGGAATCGAACCGAGACCTCCTGGTTCATGAGACGACACTCAATCATTGACCCACACCGGCGGGGCTAGACTGGGTTTTGACGGAGGGTAAGCTGCATGTGTGTGGGCAGCGGGCCAGGGCCTCCAGGAGGAGGGCACAGCCACCTGGGCGGGAGTGCACCTCCAGTTTGACTGGAGAGGACCTGTGGGGGCTGGGGTGATGCTTCCTTCATCATTTAGGCCCCAACTACGCCTGGAAAGACTTTCCTTTTCACTTTTGCAGGAAGAGGAGCTTCTCTTTTTCCTTCTCCAACCAATGTTTTATTGAACGCTTTCCACGGCCCAGGTCATGGCCCAGAGGAATCCAAAGACGAACCAGCCCTAATTCGTGTCCTCCAGGCCCGGGGTTTCCCAGACCGGGCTGAGGACCAGAGTGGGAGATGGCCACGGGTCCCAAACCCCACCTTCCTGTGGCTTTTCTTAGCCAAGACAAGACGGGCTAAAATCCTCCAAGAAGGGTCTACTAAACCAGGAGCAAACAATGGAAACCAGCTCCTAGAGGACTTGAACTAGAAAGGCAGTCAGACTTTCCACAGGTTCCCAGGCCCCCTCTCAAGCCGAAAACATAGCCTTTCTGTCCTCCCCAGAGAAACCTGCATGCAAGCCCAAGGGCAGTCACAGTCTCCAAGGCCTCCCCTGCCCCCACCTCCCCTGCCCCAGCCACTCCCAGATATTGTTCATCTGGATTCCAATCTAGACCAAGCGTGTCAAACTCATGGCCCGCCTCCTTTATTGATCTAGACATTTTATGGCGCAAGGGCTCTTCCTCGGCTCTGCCCTGCACATCCTAGGATCTGAGCGCTGTCTTCCCTCTCCCTCTCTCCAGTTTCAAACACAGCAGAGTAACAGAAAGGGGGGAGGAAGCAGAACTTTTAGTATTATAACCAGAAATTGAATACATTTTTATTGATTTCAGAGAGGAATAATGAGAGAGAATCATTGATCGGTAGCCTCCTACACGCCCCCTGACAGGGAATCCAACCAGCGACCTGGGCATGGGCTCTGACCTGCTTCATAGATCGATGCTCAACCACTGCGCCATGCTGTGGGGCCAGAAATGTAACATTTTAATTAGAAGTTGCCAACAAGTGACAAATAAGATGCAGCCTTTCTTCCCTACATACTAGTATTTCTAAATTCTCCGCATTATTAACTGGTACACCTAGTATTTCTAAACTTAGTATTTCTAAATTCTCATGCTTCTCGGAGGGTTACGGAGGAAAGGCCCGCAACCTTCCATCTGGTTGAGAGAAGTCTCCCTCCTGTGTGTGTGTTTCTTTCTTTCCTAAGGCAATTGTATCCACCACCTTCTGTCGTGGCAGTCCACTGTAGATTGGGAAATCCTTAAAACTTCAGGGGTTTTCTGGCTCGTTGGCTCATCTTGATTTCTCCACACAGCCAGCTGAAGATTTCCTGCATTTCGTTATCGCCACAGAAACAGTTTTCCTGCCCGTGGCCACCCCGATGGCAGTCATGACATTTACTTTGACAAAGGAATGTCCCGTCATGTGACCTCCAGAGGTGGTCTGCCGGCCCCTGCAATTCCAGATAGGAGTTCGCCCACATGGTGACTGCTTCTGGTGCTTGTCGCTCCTTGGGGCACATCTGCATTTACATCTGGAATAATGTTCCTTCTGCCTGAAGGGCTTCCTTCAACATTTTCTGTAGATGCTGGAAATGAGTTATCTCGGGTTAGACGTCTGAAAAACTGACACCCGCGTTGGCCACCTCATGATCCAGGGCCTCGTGCAGAGTACCCAGCGGGTGCTGCATCCGAGAACAAAGCCCAAGAGCATTTATGGGGATACAGAAAGTATCTGGCACCCAATCGGGCAAAATTCACAATGTCTGGTGTCCAATCACAAATTACCAGGCATAAAGAGAAACTGGAGAAATGCCAACCCATTAAAACTGACCCAGAGCCGACACAAACAGTAACATTAGCAGACAAGGACATCAGAACAGCGATGATGACTGGATTCCATACGCCCCCAAAGCTAGTGGAGGGTGACGAAGGGGCGCTGTAGAATTCTGGATGGGCTCTGTGTGTTTTCTTTCAGTATTTTAAAGATTTGCCCCCACTGTGTCAATCGTATTGTTTCGAAAGAAAAATCTGTTGTCATTCTTATTTTTGCTCCTCTCTGTAACATGTTTTCCTTAGGTTCTTCTAAGATTTTTCTCTTTATCACCATTTTTTTTTTTTGGCAATTTAATTATGATGTGCTTTGGTGTAGTTTTCCTTGTGTCTATTATGTTTACGATTCATTGAGCTTCTTCGATCTATACTATAGGTTTTATAGTTTTCATCAAATCTAGAAATTTGTCTTCCATGATTTCTTCATTTTTTGTGTACCATCATCTCTTCTGCCTACAATTTTTTACATCTGTATTAGAATGCTAAAAATTGTACCATGACTCACAGGTGCTCTGTTCATTTTTTTTTAAATTATTTTTTCCCTCTGAGTTCCATTTTGGATACTGTGTATTGCTATCTTTGAGCTGACTAATCTTTTTATTTGCAATGTCTAATCTGCTGCTAACCCCATCTAACATATTTTTTTATCTCATAGTTTTCATCTCTAGAAATGTGATTGGGATTTTTATATCTCCATATCATTGCTTAACTTAAAAAAAAAAAAAAGGCTCTAGCCCTGGCTGATGTGGCTCAGATGGTTGAGCATCATCCCACGTACTGAAAGGTTGTTAGTTCAATACCCAATCAGGGCACATGCCCAAGTTTCCAGCTCGATCGCCAGGAGGGGGTGTGCAGTAGGCAGCCAATTGATTTATCTCTCTCATTGATGTTTCTCTCTCTCCCTCTCCCTTCCTCGCTCTAAAAAAAAAAGTCAATAAAAATATAGGCTCTATTTTTTAGAGCAGTTTTAGGTTCACGGCAAATTGAGTGGAAGGTAGAGTTCCTATATACCTCCTGTCCCCACACATGCATAATGTCCCCCGTTATTAACACTCCTCACCAGAGCGGTACATTTGTTACAACTGAGGAACCTACACTGACCCGTCATCATCACCCAAAGCCCATAGTTTACACGAGGGTTGAGGCTTAGTGTTGTACATTCTCTGGGTTTGAACACATGTATAATGTCATTTATCCATCATTATATACCCACCGCATGATACAGAATAGTTTCACTGCCCTAAAAACCCCATGTTCCCCTTCATCACTCTCTACTAGCTTTTTGAGCATATGGGATACAGTTATAATCACTGTTCTGATGTCCTTGTCTGCTAATGTTAATATTTGTGTCAGCTCTGGGTCAGTTTTAATGGGTTGGCATTTCTCCAGTTTCTCTTTATGCCTGGTAATTTTTATAGATAACTCTTTTTTTAATATTTTTTATTGATTTTTTACAGAGAGGAAGGGAGAGGAATAGAGAGTTAGAAACATCGATGAGAGAGAAACATCAATCAGCTGCTTCCTGCACACCCCCCACTGGGGATGTGCCCGCAACCAAGGTACATGCGCTTGACCGGAATCGAACCCGGGACCCTTCAGCCTGCAGGTCGACGCTCTATCCATAGAGCCAAACCGGCTACGGCAATGCCTGGTAATTTTTGATTGGACATCAGACATTGCGAATTTTACTTGATTGGGTGCCAGATACTTTTTTTAAAAAATATATTTTATTGATTTTTCACAGAGAGGAATGGAGAGAGATAGTTAGAAACATCGATGAGAGAGAGCCATCAATCAGCTGCCTCCTGCACATCTCCCACTGGGGATGTGCTCGCAACCCAGGTACATGCCCTTGACCGGAATCGAACCCGGGACCCCTCAGTCCGCAGGCTGACGCTCTATCCACTGAGCCAAGCCGGTTTCGGCTACCAGATACTTTCTGTATCCCCATAAATGCTCTTGGGCTTTGTTCTCGGATGCAGCACCCTCTGGGTTCTCTGCACGCTGGCCCTGAATTACGAGGTGGCCAGCCTGGAGCTGAGAACAGGCACTGTTCCCGCCCCGGGTGAGCTGAGGCTTGTTCCCTCGCATCCAGTCGGATGCTTTCCTCCGGCCGTGGGTCTCCTCACCTGCTGCACTGATGAGCCCTCAGCCGGGCCCTGGAGGAGGCCCCTCTGCAGTTCTCTCCTCGCCAGTGGCCTGCGCTGTGAAGTCCACCGCCCTGGCTTCCCTGCACTTACGGCTCCATCTTCTCAATGTAGGGAGTCCACTGGCTCCACTCCCTGGCCTCGGCATGGACACTGTCTCCAGGCAGGAGAGCTGGGGCACTCCTGGGGCTCCCCTCTTTGCTTCTTGCTCTCAGAGAGTTCCTGTTGTTGTCTGATGTCCAGCAGCTTGAGAACTGTTGTTTTGTTGTTTCTATTTTATGGGTGTGTGTGTGTGTGTGTGTGTGTGTGTTTTGTTGTTTTTTGGCAGGAAGGTAAATATAGTCCCTTTTACTCCATCTTGGCTGGAAGCAGGATTCTACATCACCCTGATGTGGTAAGTTTATGGGATGGAATATCATACAACCGTGAAAAGGAATGCCTTAACCAGTCACAAAAACTACATATTGTGTGATTCTGTTTTTATGAAATGTCCTGAAGAGGCAAATCTAGCGATCAGAACGCAGAGCAGTGGTTGCCTAGGGCTGAAGCTATAGGGAATTGGGGGGAGGGGGCAGTGGTGACTAAGGGTATGGGGTTTCTTTTGGGGGTGATGAAGCAGTTCTACAAATCTGTCAATAGTTGCACAGCTCTATGAACACACTGAAAACCACCAGCATGTACACTTTAAATGGGTGAAAAAGAAAACAAATGCACTTGAGATACAGGACTTTGCAAAAGTCAGTTTCAAAAGCATGCCAAGAGGATGGAACAGACTGACATACCTCGATGTGGGGTCGGGGGGACGAGAAGAGATAAACCAAAGAACTTATATACTTATATGCGTAGCCATGGACACGGGCAATAGGGTAGTGAAGACCTGGGGGAGTGGGCAGGGGCTGGGAGGAGGTCGGAGGGGGGAAATGAGAGATATCTGTAATACTATCGACAATAAACAACATATTTAAAAAGTAAAAAAAAAAAAAAAAAAAAAAATCGCCCTCCCCCGCAAACCAAACCAAAGCATTCCAGGAGGAAATCTGGAGGCAGAAGGATTCCCTGAGCAGATACCTGTTTACAAGAGGCTTAAAGCATGCAACCCAAGCCCCAGATATGTTCAGGGGCCTCTGGCCCGGGTGCAGAGGAATGCTCCCCACGCCAGGCAGGGCTGGTTCTCTCCGGAAGAACACAGAGGAAATCAGGGCTGCGTGCTGGGCAGGGGGCACGGAGGGTGGCACGTTGATCGCTAAGGTCTCACTCCTCAGTCCGGGCAGCATCAGTCTATGCTCTGCTTCACGTCTAAGAGTTTTCTTAACAAGATCACTTGTCGGATGACTCACTCCGCCTCTCCCCTGACGTCGGGTCCCGCCTTCCCTGGGCCCGCACAGCGCCCACGGAGGAGGACTTCGCACGGCTGATGCAGAAAGCACCCGGATGGCGTTAGGAACAACTTCCGGAAGCTTGTTCTGGGCTTGTCCCAGAAAAACGCAACTTTCCCACCCCCCTTGCCCATGCTGTGCCTCCCCATCTTCAAAAGCCCGAGGAAGCCTACGGGCAGCTCCCTCGGGGCCCCTGTGCCAGGCTCTAACTACCCGCACCTGCAGGCCACAAGCCAGACACTGACTAAGCCCATACCTTGCTTCCTGCGAGAACTCACGTTCTACCAGCCTCACCTGGGCCTCGGACAGGAGGGGAGCAGAGCACCTGTCCCAGGTGACAGGCTGGAAGCACAGAGCCTGACCCCCTAACCCCTGACCCCTGACCCCAGGCAGGCCAGGGCTGAGAGCAGGGCTGCCCTGGGGAACCACATCCCTGGGCTCCCACCATGGGCTCCGCCCGGCTCCCAGGCCTTGGCTCCTGCTCCTTCCTCTGCCTGGGACGCTTCCCTGACCCCAGCCTCTCGCCTACTCATTCCTTTTAACTTTTAAAAACTGTGAAATGCCACCTCCATAGAGAGAGCACATAGAACAATGGACAGGGCAACAAAGCATTTTAAAGGGGTGCTGGGTACCCAGCCGTTAGGTCAAGAGGCAGAACGCCTACTTGCTCTTTAAAAAACACCTTTTAAAAGTTATGAAACGTTTTGACCATAAAGCACAGAGATGAAAACAAGCATCCAGGACCCTCCCCCGAGCCTAGGAGCCTCTCACGGTTTCCCTTACCTTCTTCAGAGTTTGTCCAAGAGGCAGAACATTCCAGAGGGAGCCCCAGGCCTTTTCTGCACCCCCGTCCCCTGCTCTCTTCCCCCGGAAGAAGCCAGAGTCCTGGCCTGGCGTCCTCGCCCTGCAGGTCTGCACACTCCACAGAAGTTTGCCCCCCTGGGGCCGAGCAGGCCCTGGTGCACGAAGGAATGCATGAGTTCGGAACAGAGCCCGGCACCGCTGCCCCGCCCACCGCCTGCCCGCCTGCCCCACAGGTGAAACCAACAGAAAGCCCAACGCCCCTCAGAAGGAAAAGGAAAACACCTCCTGAGCAGCAAATAGGAGGGCCTTGGGGCATGCATCTCAGGCAGGAAAGGAGAGGCTGGGGTCTTCCAAGGCCCTTCGGAGGCCTGACTCGGGGGCTGTATTAAACATCCAAGGACCTAACTTGCTGAGGCTACAGCTAGTGAGCATTGAATGCAATCAGGTGAAAGACCCAGGGAGGGCCTCGGGCCCCAAACCTCATGACTCAGGCCTGGCTCACACATTTGGGAGACTTTCTCTGCCCCCTCCCCCTTCTTTGCTACCAGGTTCCGTGTTTTCAGTTGTGTGCATCTCCCCCCTCCCCAGCCCCAAGGAGATGAGGTTCCTGGGAGGGTGGTCAGGACTCAGAGAAACCAAAACTGTCCAGCAGCCTCTGGCCTCACACAGGACCCTATCTGAGGTCACCTGCTGGGCTCAGTCAGGATGCAGGAGGGGGCCGAGGAGGAGGAGGGGGGGGAGGAGGGGGAGGGGGAGGAGACAAGTGCCTGCTGGGCTGCAGAAGTATAAACCCCCAGCCGGCAGGAGTGAGGCCGAGGCCATTAGTGCGAGTCCTGAAGCCCACTAGCCCCTCCCACCATGGCAAATGCCGCACACCCCCGTATTTCCTGCTATTAAAGCCAGCAGAAAACAGGGACCTCCCAGCTCATATCAGTTATTCCCACCTTAAGAAAGAATAGATCAAGGAAGTGCGACTATAATGTTGGGTGAGTGCCAGAGAATGGGGTTGAGATACGGACTAGCCCAGAGAGCCTCTTAAATGTTAGGGGAGCTGTCTAGATGTGTCACCTCGCGTCTGAGTCTCTGCAACATGGTCCTCCAGCAGTCCCTTGCAGGAATTTTCCCCCCAGGCTCTAATGACAGGAGATAGATGAAAAACCCAGCACTATATCTGTGCCAAGCGAGTCCTCCGGGGCCTGCGTCCTCTGGCCACCAGAGGGCGCTGCAGCCCGGCACACACCTTCTCACCAATCTTTGGCTAGTGGTCAGCCTAGGGCAGGGGGCCCCCGGGTTACATCCTGCCCAGCACAGGGCCTGGGCGGTGATTTCGCCTTGCAGGCTGTGGCCTGCTCAGAGCAATATTTCTTGTCTTCACCTGGAAGACTGGGCAGAAGGCAGAGTCCCAGTCTCACCCACAACTGGTCCCCAATCTTGGTGCAGATTGGGCCCTGCCCAGAGATTTAAAAAGACAGATGCCTGGGCCCCCTTCAGAGATCACCATGTTATTAGACCTGTGCCACCTGGGCATTGGGTTCCAGTGTACAGTCAGGGCTGAGTCCTGCTGGCTAGGACCTGGCAGGGTGGACATGTCCGTGTTGCTCTGCCTGGCACACATTTCAGATGGGGGGGATGCTCCCACCAGCCCTGCCGGGGGGCCAAGCTCACTGGTTTTCCCTGTACCTACGCAGCAGGTGGGGTGGGGCAGGCCCGCCTGCTTCCGGACCTCGGATCCCAGTGAAAGTGTGGCTCTGGGCCAAGCCATGAGAAGCATTTCCTGAGGCAGCCGGTCAGGCTTGGCGCCTGCCCAACTCTGGGAATAGGCCTGGAGCCGCCCAGGCAGTTCGTCTGGGTCCCCCACAGCTGCGTCCCCAGCCCAGGCTGCTGGCCTTTCCTGGGCTTTGCCGGGCACCACAGGGTACCCAGCATCAGGCCTGACGGGGCGCCCGAGCCAGGCGCCCCTTAAGCAGGCAGGGGTTAATGATCCTGTTTCACAGATGAGGAACCCGAGGCCTGGTAAAGAAGTGTATGGAGGCCCTAGCTGGTTTGGCTTGTGGATAGAGCGTCAGCCTGGGGACTGAAGGCTCCTGGGTTTGATTCCGGTCAAGGGTACTGTACAGAGGATTAGATGATCTGAAAATCCTGAGAAGAATAAAGATGGAGAGACTGGGTAGTAGGAGAAATGAAGCAAGGCAACTGACCGGTATCTCTCTCTCCCCCTTTCTCTCTCTCTAAATATCAGTAGAAAAATATCCTTGGGTGAGGATTTTTTTTTTTAAGAAAGAAATGTATGGAGGTTCCACAGAGTGTGAGTGACAGAGTGGAACTCAATCCGCCATAGGCACCATGTTCTTCCCACCACCCTCCACTACCTTTGGCTGATGAAGCACTCATTTCCCCATTCTTCCCAGGAGACTGGAGCCTCCGAGCTGCAAGGAGGGTGGTGAGAGGCTCTGAGTGCAAACACCCACCATATTTTTGTTCTAAACTCTCTGGACAGCCCCAGTGTGTGTGTGGGGGGGGGGGGGCTGTGTGTGCTGCAGCACAGGAAGGGCACAGGGGTTCCAGGGGCCTCCTCTGGGCTCCCCCAGTCCCAGCATCGCCCAGGTGCCCAGGCCGTGCTGCCCTCCCTGAGGTTTGCATTGCTCTCTGCACAGCAGGGATTCAACCCGTGTTTCCTGAGGGTGGTGGGTGGAGAGGGGAGAGGGACATTTGATCTCTGGGGAGAACTGGGCTCCCTCATCCTCAGTCTCCTCCCCAGGCCAGCACCAACCCAATTCATCCTGCTCCTCTCCAGCTGTGGAAACTTGTGCCTCAGCCCAGAAAAGCAAACTTGCTGGAAGTCAGCTGCTTTGCAGCTGGGGCCAGCCAATCAGGCGCGAGGGGCACCTCACCCATCTCTAAGGACAAAGGGCTGAGGGCTGGACCAGAGGGGCCGGGGTGGGGGGGCCCCAGGGGGAACATGCTGCCTCAAGGCCTATGCCCCAGGGACAGAAAGAGGGAGCAGAGAGAGAGAGAGGTGGAGAGGAGTAGGAAGCAGGAGAGGGGACACACAGAGGTGGCAGGAGGGACTCTGTAGGCCAGGGGACCCTGGAGCATGGCTCTCAGCCACTTGGCATTTTCTCACCTTTTCCTCCTACCCTGCTCCCCTCCCCTTCTCCAGGAAGGCAAGGGCTCCTGAGAGGTAGCTTCTAGAACTCAGACACAGACGCCCCTGTGGCAAGGACAGGGATACACAGTAATGAGATGGGAGTTACATCTAACATCACTTGACCTTGTCCCCATTTTACAGATGAGGAAACAGGCTTAAAATGATGGACATGCCAACGTCTTGTGGCCGTTCTGCAATTTGAATCCAGATCTGCTTGAAGCTTGAGCTGCATTAACTTTCTCTTCTCTGTCCTCCTTTCTAGTCCGGCAGCCTCTAAGCCTTGGCACATGCCTTCCGGCCAGGCCTTCACCTCTCTGCTTTTCCAGATCGACCCCTCACCCCCCTGAGACACTGTCTGCAAGCACCCCCTCCCATCACCCCATGAGTCACCTGGGCTCTGTAAGCCACCCAGAGACCCAGGGCCCCAGAGCCGGGGGAAACCCATAAATACAAACACATTTGCATGAAAGCACAGGGTGTGTGCCTGCAGCTATCAGCTCAGTTAGCTTCCAGGACACAGCAGCCAAAAGTGGGAGCAGCCACAGCTTCCTGGGACAAACAGGTCCCGACAGCCAGGTTGGTACCAGTTGGTGTTTATTTAGACACACAAATAAAAGAGCCTGGTGGTTCAAACAGCTTGTGCTCCTTTTTTTTTCTTGTCATATATATATTTTAAAAGATCAACACATTACCCCAAGTTTTTTCTCTCTACTGAGCAATATATACAGCTTGCTATATATATGTGTGTGTGCGTATACATATATATGCATATATATAATACATTTTTTTCAATAGATAACTACATTCAAGTAATGAAACACAGGATTTACAGTTTCCCTCCGAGGGCAGAGGAAAAGCAAATTCACACTCAGTTCACAGAAGAAGTACCATTAAGAGCCCAGCCAGACAGGA
>NW_006284347.1:281443-309886 GCF_000327345.1 Myotis davidii | reverse complement strand
GGTGCTGATGCACGGGGGCCAAGCCTGCTCTGCCCGGGCTGGGTGGGCAGGCAGTGCTGATGGACCCAGGCTCCTTGGCTGGGATGGGTGTTGGGGTGGCGTGTTTGGGAACCTCAGTTTTCCAAGAGCCTCTCGAATTTGGGATTGATGAAGGAGAAGCCAGAGAATGCTGTTTGGTCCATGGAGTCGATGAGGTTCTTGTCGCTGTAGGAGAGGCGCGGCTTCTCATTCAGGAAATCCTGGTCGAAGTTGCTGTAGTCTCCAGGGGATTTCTGTAGGCACAAGGTAGGGTGGGTGAGCGGGGCCCAAGGGGCAGCCTTCCAAGGTTCCCACACACCTCGGACCCTGTCGGGCTGGGCAGGCCAGAGCTGTCCTTCGCAGGACCAGAAAAGGGAGTCTTTCCCGCCAGCCTGAGAGAGGCCCGGCCAGAGCGGCCGCTGTGTCCAAGGGCAAGGGAAGCCAGCAGGGAGCCTGCGCCCGGGCCGGGAAAGGGCAGTATGTCCTGAGCAGCGTCTGGCAAACCGCAGCCCAGGGCCAGGCCCCGTCCACCACCTGTCTCTCAGCTCGTGTTGGGCACACAAGCTCAGACTGGCTATTATATTTTTCAATGTCTAGGAAAAAACCAAAAGCAGAATATTTCATGACATGAAAATGAAATGAAATTCACATGTCAATGTGCATAAAGCTTTTTGCTTTTAAAAAATATGTTTTTATTGATTTGAGAGAGAGAGGAAAGGAGAGGGAGAGAGAGAGAAACATCGATGCATCAACATCAATCATTTGCCTATTGCACACCCCCTGCTGGGGATTGAGCCCACAATCTGGGCATGTGTCCTGAATGGGAATCGAATCCGGGACCTCTTAGTACATGAGTCAATGCTTAACAACTGAGCCATACCGGCCGGGCAATAAAGTTTTATTAGTACACGACCACACCCACTCATCGACATATCACCTCTGGCTGCTTTGAAACCATCTGCCCTGCAAAGCCTAGAGCAGCGGTCACCAACCTTTCGGACCTCACGGGCCGCCAGTGGTCCGCGGCCCACCGGTTGGCGACCACTGGCCTAGAGTATTTACTATGGGGCTGTCCACAGGAAAAGCTCGCCAGTTCCGCCTCTGAGGACACAGAGAAATGGTGACAGAGATCTTAAGCTGGTGGCCTCAGGCCAAACCGAGCTGGTGGCAAGTACATCATTTTGACTAGCAGTGGGTTTTAATGGCCTTTGAGCCAATATTTTTAAATTGGGCAATTTGACATAAAAACCCAGATTTCTGGTCTTTTGGGCCCATTTCTGGGCCCATCCTCTCCCTGGCGCTGAGGCCTTCTTGGGCCACTCGCCACAGGCCCACCCTTTCTACTGACGAGCTGCCAATCGACACCCTGCCTGCAATCTGTAGGCCCGTCTCTCTGTCTGTCATAGCGGGTCTGAGACAAGCTGCTGATCCTCCTGCAGCCGGCCTCGCCTGGGAGTGACGTGCCCAGCCCAGGAGGCACCAAGTTTGAGCAGTAAAAGTGCTCTGTGACCTCCAGGCACAATGATGGACACATCACCTCACACAGGTTGTCCAGCAGGACAGAGCGTCCTGACGGAGGAGGGGAGGCAGAGAGAAAAGGAGTGGGGAGGTGGAACTGAGACCAGAGAAGGGCCATTGAGTCCAACTCCCAAGGGGCTCGGGGTGCTCAGAATTCTGGCCCCAGCCTTTCTCCGCTCTCCTGCTGGCTCCTTGGTGGCCTCTGCGGTTTTGGGGCCTTTGTGTGAATCACCCCTTCTCTACCTGAAATGCCTCCCAGATACCCCCAGTCCCACTTCCTCTCAGATGCATGCCTTCTATGCATTCTGGGCTCCTGCTGACAGACCCGCCTGATGACAGCTGATCACGTGTGGCCTTGTAACAGCTCTTAGCTCTTGTCCTGTTGTGTCATATCATGAATGGTCATCTGTGTTCCAGTTTCTTATCTCTGTGGAGCTGGGCCTCCTCCAGCTCTGGGACTGGGTCTCCCACTTTGCTGAGCAGCTCAGCACAGTCTGCACCCTACAGGCACTCAGTGTTTCCAGTATTGATTGGAAAATGGATTGGATGGATGGAGGGACGGAAGAAGGGGAGCCTGAACCCTGATTTCCCTGCACACAGCGGCACTAAAAAATATAGGTAAAGGAATGGCTGGATCCAGAGTTTCCAGTGTTTGTTGAATGACTGAGTGAGGGGAGAGAGGGGGAGGCTATCAGGGTAGAGGCTGTGACTGAATGTGCTAGGGAGGACGGGAAGCAGGTTTGCTGGAAGGAGGGGGAGGAGAAAGCAGGTGAACGACACAGGAGAGAGGAGGGCAAAGGAAGTGCCCACCCGAAGGCAGCAGGCAACACGGAGCACATGGCCCCTACGGAAGGAAGCTGGGTCACGTACCACTTTGGGCTTGAAGGGCGGCTCCACCTGACGCTTCTCCAGCAGGGTCCAGTTGATGGTCTTGAAGAAGGGGTGGGTTTTGATGTTCCCAGTCACTCCCAGCCTCTTGGCTGGGTCTCTTTCAAGCAGCTGCAACCCAGCAAAGGGCCCCGGTTAGCACCCAAGGGCGGTAGGGAACTGGACCCTCAGCACACACCCAAGCAGACCCAGGGCATCCGGCAGGGTGGCTCAGCCCAGCGCTGCTGCCCAGGCCACTGGAGCTGAGGGTGTTGTCTCTGGCTCCCAGGTCCCCCCAAGACCACAGGCTGTGGATGGGGGCTGCCGGGACTTGAGTAAAAGCAGGGGCTGTTTACTGAGTGTTTGCTGTCTGACTGGCACAGACCGGAGCAGCACACATTTATGATTTCTTCCAACAACTCGGGTTCTTGCATAGCTCCATTGTGCAGATAAGGGGACAGACTGAGTGTTTAGCCTCAGGTCTGTCTGTCTCCTGACCTAACTCACTGTCACCATGACAGGCCGATTCAGTGCCGGCTGCTCAGACCGGAGCTCCGGCGAATGCGATGAGAGAGCAACCCCCACACGTCAGGACCGAAGCGTCAGTGAGGATCCCGGCATTCCCACGATCCCGTATTTACCAGTTCCTGCCCCGAGCCAGCCTTGCCCAGGCCTCCCACCTTCTCCAGGATATCCTTGGACTCCTTGGTGATCCAGCGGGGATAATGCGGCGTGTCCACACGGATGGACTCGAAAAGCTCGTCCTCATCGTCACCGTGGAAGGGGGACTGGCCAATGAGCATCTCGTAGAGCAGGACTCCGAAGGACCACCAGTCCACGGAGAAGGAGTACTTCAGGCCCTGCAGGATCTGGGCAGGAGAAGGTGCGGGAGCTGAGGGCTGGGAGCAGGAGCCCGGCCAGGCCTCCTCACCCTCCTGGCTGGTACAGACATCGTCATCTCAGGGAGGCCCTCCTGGCTCCCCCTGGTGAGATGAGGTGCCGGCTGGAGGCTAGGCGGGTGCCGGCTCACCTCGGGGGCGATGTAGTCGGGGGTACCGCAGAAGGTGCTGGCCTTCTTATCCGCGAAGATGTTCTCTTTGCACATCCCGAAGTCGGCGATCTTGATGTGGCCGTTCTGGTCCAGCATCACGTTGTCCAGCTTGAGGTCCCTGAGGGGAAAGGAGAGGGAGGGGTCAGCAGGAGTCAATTCTGCTCCTGACCCAGCTCCCGTTTTCAGTCCCGTAAGAACTCTTCCCACGCGGACCAGGGCAGGAGGAAGAGAAAAGGCAGCAGGAGAAAAAGAGGCACCAAAATAGGTACTTTGGGCGAGCCACCCACTGTGTGTTACAGGCTGGGCACACGCCGACCTGCTTTCCCAGCCCCAAATGAATCTCAGAGAGGCGATGTCACTGGCCCAGGGTCGCCTCACTGGTTGCCGTGGAAGTGGCCTGGGTTCAGCTCTGTGTGACTCCACAAGGGCAGGGACCGTATCTGCTTTACGTAGTTGGTTGTTTGAGTAATTTATGCACATGGTGACAAGTACCAGGAAAAGGTGAACAGCACATACAGTCCACCTTCCACTCACCTCGATGGCCAGGACCACCCTAGAGTGAGTCTAAGTATGGCCAAAGCTCATAATAAACCCTCACTGGTTTGGCTCAGTGGATAGAGCATTGGCCTGAGGACTGAAAGGTCCTGGGTTCGATTCCAGTCAAGGGCACATGGCCGGGTTGTGGGCTTGATCCCCAAAAGGGGGCATATAGGAGGCAGCCAATCAATGATTCTCTCATCATTGATGTTTCTATCTCTCCCTCTCTCTTCCTCTCTGAAATCAATAAAAACATATTTTTTTAAAAAGCTCATTATAATACCCATCTTACCTCACCTTTTAAAACATGAGCCCTAATATGCAATATACACTGTCCCATGGCTGGCTATCCACCTGACAACCTATCCTGACTTCACCCCACATTAGGGCATCGAGCAAGGCCGAGACAGAGAGACACCAGTGTGCAAAAGACACATCGACCGGTTGCCGCCTGCTCGTGCTCCGGCTGGGGCCGGGGATCAAACCTGCAACCAAGGTACGTGCCCTTGACTGGGAATCAACCCGGGACCCTTTTGTCCTCGGGCCGGTGCTCTCACCACTGAGCCACCGGCCTGGCGGCCTCAGCCGTTGATGAGTGCACAGTAATCTGCTGTCGGATGGGATCGTATTCACTGGGTGGGAATTTGTGGAACCAGATCCTATTGGAGGAAGCTGACAGTGCTCCGATGGCTTCAGCACCGACTGCAGGGAGACACTGTGCCACTCGGTACCGCGCTCCCGCCAATGGGCCGGGTATGGGGTGGGCAGTGAGTTCCCAGCCTCTGGAGCCATGCCAGCCTCAGCTGAGGGGCCACCAGGAATCCTAGCTATGGAGTAGGAGGTTTAGGCAAATACCCAGTTAAACACTGACTCCAAGTGGAGATGGGGCCATAGCGGGGCCGACTCCACTCAGAGCGTTACAGAGGGTTCGAGCTTCCCTTCCTGAAAGCTGCCCTCACCCCACACCCCCACTCCCCCGCTCCCTATCACCCCGTACCTATAAATGATCCCTTTGCTGTGTAGAAACTGGAGTCCACAGATTATCTCAGCAGCATAAAACCTGGATATGAGAGAGAGACAAAGTGTTCTGGAATTTCTGCTGACCAGCCCTTGCTTCTCCCCGGTCCCTCATCCCCACCTCCAGGGGCAGGAAATGCTGCAAATAACTCCATGGACAACCTGGGCCTGATCGAGCACATCTTGTATCAGGCAAGTGGAGGCTAGCAGCCAAGGCAGGAAAGAAAATTATGAAGGAAATGCTCCAAATAAGACAATTTTCTGTAAGAGCGTACGCATTTATATTGATGTACCTATGTATGTACATGCATGCGTGCACACGCACACACACACGGTTAGGGGGTGCATGCTAGCCTGGGGGTCACACCAGCTCCTGTGTTGTGCAGGATCACTGAGTGTGAGGCTGCCCTGGCTGAGGTCCACGGAGGGGACAGGAGCCAGCATGTCTGTGCTGTGCACCCAGCCAGAGCTCACCCACCACCCAGGTGTCCCATACAGTGGAACCCGGCTACCCCCAGTCTCTTCACCCAGCTCTAGCCCAGCGTGGCTTCTCCAGGGAGAGGGAACAGTGAACAGAGGGCAGACCGGCAGTGGCTCTTCCCCCGACTGGGCCCGTACTTACATGGCCCGGTACAGCTCAAAGCGGCCTTTGTCCTGGATGTGGTACATCAGGTCCCCCCCGTTGAGGAACTCCATCACGAAGAACAGGTGCTCCTGGGGTGGGGAGGGGGGTGAGCAGAGGCACAGGAAGGGGAGGGCCGCTGCCCTGGGGGACGTGAGAGGGGGAGACACCGCCCTGCCCGGGGAGTAGGAGGCGGGGACATGACCCTGCTGTAAGGGGCTGAGTGGGAGGCTGCGGGGAGCGGTAGCCCCTGCGGCAGTGACAGTGGGAGGCCCCGCACCTTGGTCTGGAAGGTGCAGTAGAGGTGGGTGAGGAAGGGGTTCTCCCAGGCGAGCGCCAGCACCCGCTTCTCCACCATGGTGCACTCCACGTCATCGTCGATCAGAACCACGTCCTTCTTGAGGGCCTTGATGGCAAAGAACTCCTTTTTGCCCTTCAGCTCCGCAAGCAGCACCTGGCGGGCGGGCGAGTGGGACTACTGAGCAGGACAGGCCCGGGCCCAGGGCCAGGGCACCAGAGCCCCACCCGACTAGGTCCCTGGAGCTGCCTCAGGACCACTGTCCCCTCACCTTCCCGAAGCTGCCTTTGCCCAGGACCTTGTGGAAGGTGAAGTGCTCGATTTTGCACTTGGAGGTGCCCTCCCAGATCTTGCCGTAAGTCCCAGAGTCTGCTGGAGAGATGGAGAGGGCACTTCAGACTCAGGTCTCCGGCTGCGGAGTCCCCTCCCCGGGGAACCAGGGGTGGGCTGGGTAGGGGGCCTCAGAGAGGAAAGGGCTCCTTTCCCAGGGTGGTGGGAGGGAGCCGGGCCCCATCCTGGGCCCTAGTGGGAAGTAGGGACCTTCCTGGGGAAACAGGCCCTTTACCTAGGGAAAAATTTCCCATGAGTTCTAGTTTTTTCTCAAAAGTCTGGTAGATCCCAAAAGGCTCTGCAGACTCCGTCTCTGGCTTCCGAGGGGTTTTCTGGAAAAGGGGTGACAGTTGATGGGCCAGACAGTTGGCCATACCAATGCGGGACCCCCAAGCAGTACACACACACACACACACACACACACACTCACACACACTCTGCCCGCGGCACAGAGATGCCCGGTGGTCTGGAAGGCCGTAATTACAAACAAAAATTTTGTAAATTGGATACCACCTTCCCAACCCGTTACTCAATAGATGTTTGTGTTGCCTCCACTTGTGATTGATTCTAGAGTTTTACCTTAAAGTTTTGTGGTAGCCCTTGAGCCCCACCACACCCAACACACGCAAAAAAAACACACACACACCAAGGCTTTGTTTCAAGTGCTTCAACCTTGCATCCCTCCGCCCCCCCCCACCCCCCCGCAGGTTCACGCTCAAGCACAGAACTGCTGGAATAACTGATTTCTAAGGGGGTAAGCCACCTCCCTCTGCTGCCTCATCCTGGAGCTGGACCTTCCAGAAGCGGGGTCTTGGGCATCAAGCCCCCCACTGTGGCTCCCCAGGAGAGGGCGTGAGCCCTGATCCCCAACCCCACAGCCCTCTGTCCCGGGTCCCCACGGCGCTGCCCACCTGGCTGACTTGGTTCAACGCTTCAGCCAAGAGCTTCTGGTTGATGCCACAGAGGTTGGCAACCTTCTTCTGGCACTTATGGTGCACGTTCATGCCACAGTCTGGGGCGAGGGAGAAGCAGGCCCGTCAGGCCCCTGTCCAGGCAGGGCAGCCAGCGGACCCAGCCAAGGGCAGGGAGGCGTGGAGGAGAGGACGAGGTGGGGAGGGGAAGGCTTTGGTGGGGGCTGCTGGGTTTCCTGTCTTTAGAAGAAAATGTATCTAAAGCCACTTCAAATCGTTCATTATTTAAAGAAGAAAAAAATCAAAGATATGGGACCTAATTCTGACCCTTTAAATAATGTGCGGGCCGACCTGGAAAAGTCCCCTTTCCCGCAGGGATCTCCGGTTTCTCCTCTGCGTTGGGGAGCACCCGCTCTCGGCAGCAGTGACCCTGGGTCTGACTCTACGAGCCCCATGTGACACCTGCACACCTGTGTTTGCAGAGCTCACAGAGGTGGGCCTCCTGTCCAGGGGTCACACAGCAGGTAAATGGTAGAGCCAGTCGGGCCAGGGGGGAGGGCTCCCCAAGGCCTCCCCCTGTGAAATCCCCCAGCGAGAGGGCAAAGGCAGCAGCAGTTAAGTGGAGTTTATGGGGTCCAGTGGGTAGGCACAGCTTGGAGTATCCCCCCCACACCCCCCCACACCCCCCGCAGGCCAAGAGCTGGTGGCACGCACCTTCACACTTTAACCCCTGCTTCACCAGCCCCCACAGCAGGCTGCCACAGTGGTCACAGAAGGTGGGGCTCATGTAGTTGTAAACCTTGAACCGGTGCGGCATGTCGATGTTGAACCGTTCTTTCTGGAACTGGGGTAGAGGGACCACAGGTCAAGGGTCACAGGGCAGCTCCAGCCCCTTCCTCAACCCCTAGCTCTCCCCCAACCCCATGCATGGCAAGATGCCAATAGGACTCCACTGGGGACTGGGCAACCCTGAGATCCAAGGAAGGAACAAGAAAAATGGGGGGATGGGCGAGCCCCACAGGGAAGAGAGAGGGAGAACCCAAACCCTTCCCACCAGGCCAAGCCCCCCAGACCCCCGGACCCCCGCCCTGGACCCAGCCTCACTATGGTGTCCCGGCTATTGGTCGCGGTGCCGGTGCACCGGCCGATGATCTTGTCGATGCATTTCTTGTGGATGGCGGCGTTGCATTCTTGAGGAGGCGCAGGCCCAGGCGGGGGATGGGAAGGCACCGGGAAGGGCAGAGTCTGTGAGCAGGCCCAGTCCAGCCCCCTACACAAAGCCACTGTTCTCCCAACCGCCCACACCCTCACCCCACAGAGGCCTCGGCCCAGAGCTCGGTTTTTTTCTCCTCCTGCCAGCCCTCGAAGGAGGGGCTGAGACGGATGGGGCAGGAGGATGGCCGATCTCGTGGGTCTCAGAGTTTAGGAAAGGGTTAAGGGGTCCCGATGGGCAGGGAGGGGGGCAGAAGTGAGGGGCATGGAGGATTGCCCCCATTCCCTCTCCTATGCGCCAGGACAGCAAATAGCTCCTAAGCGCTCTCTCGTGCACATGCATACACGGACAGATGCACCCTAACTCAGACATATACACACAGCATGTGCAATCATGACAAGGCTTCTTACATAGAATGCTTACCATGTGCCAACCACACTTAAAACACAGCTCTACATATTTTAACCCTCTTGATCTCCACAATGGCACTATTATCCCTATTTTATAGATGAGAAAACTGAGGCACAGAGAGGTTAGGTAACTTTGCCTAAGGCCCTACAGCTAGGAAATGGTGCAGCCAGATTCAAACCCAGGCAGTCTGGCTCCAGAGCCTGTTCCTAACGACCAGCCCGCACTGCCTGGTGTATGCACCCTTGTGGAGAAAGGTGTGCTCACTGGTGGGCACCGAGATGCACACACGTCTAACAGAAGCACAGGTGCAGCCAGGGGCGTGCTGGTCAAGGCCTGACAGCCTCTCCGGGGGAAGAGGGCCCGGATGTGCAGCAGGGGCTGACTTCTCTGTGAATTCTCCACTGTGACCTATTCCAGGCTACCAATGTGATGTCACTGAGTGCAAAGAGTTAGGAAGAGCTACGCAGAATGGGCTTCCGAACTGGAGCAAGCCAATTCCTGCACTCACGGAACAGAGCTATCGTTCCCACGTGCACACACTGGAGACACAGGCTCTCCTGTGATCACACCCAGGCACCGCCAGGCACACATGCACACACATGTACATACAAACCAGATTGTGGAGACACTTACGCCTACATTTGTAGCCTTGCTTGTTGAGACCCCTGAAAGGCAAATCCCCAGGCAGGGTGAGAAGGGGGGGCTCTGGGTGTGGCCCTCCCTTCCCCCAGCCCCCTGGTGGGCACAGCCAGCCCTCACCAAACAAATTCTTTGCACACAGAACAGAAGGTAGGCTGCCTGAAGAAGGTGGCGATGAACTCGTGGTTCTTGATGTAGTGGATCTTGGCCTGTTTAATGGCTCCACGGCGGTTCATTGTTGGGAATATGGATTCGTCTTCACCCCGCAGAGACTGCTTGCAATCTGGGGGCCATGGAATGGTGAGGTCAGCCACAGCCACAGGGGACAACCCGCAGTCCCTCCCAGGTGGCCATGGACGGATCGGTGGTGGGGGCTGCTTCTCTACACCTCTGTCCTGGCTCTGGCCTCTGAACCTACACCCCCAGCCCAGGTAGGGCAGGTCTTACCTCCGTCTTCCAGGAAATACTGCACAGACATCAACACCTTGGCCTGGGGTTGCAGGTCCAGCTGCAGGGGTGAGGGTGAGGGTGGGGGAAGGAGTGGGGGATCAATGAGGGCGGGCCCGGGCCCAGCCCGACTCAGAACCCGCCCCCATGGTTGGTCCCCCAAGGCCAAGGGAGTCCTGGCCGCCTAGCAGGGCACCTGTCTGCCTGGTGTGGGCAGGGACAGGCCCCGCCCCTGAGCCCCGCCCCCACCCCCGACTCAGGGGTATTATTACATTTGGGGAAGTGAAAGGATCCACCCCACACCCAGCCTGGCCGCCTGGCCTGGGAACAGAGTGGGAAGGGAAACTCCCCACCCTCAACACCACTGCCCCTTCACAAGGATATGAGAACCCAGACCCGCGTCCCCCTGCACAAGCAGAGGCACCGACACCCGCCCACTTTCACACGTGCTGGCTTTCCGTCTGTCAGGGCTTCTGCATGTCCGTCTCCTCAACAGACTGGCTGGTTCTAAGGGCAGGACCCTCCCCTCCCCAGAACCCAGGCCTGGTGACTGACATTGTCCCTCCGGGTAGTGGACAGAGAGCTCAGCAAGTGCCGCTGCCTGACTGGCCAAGGGTCAGTGCAGCCCTGAGTCAACTCTCTTGGCCCAATGCCTTCAGCCCTTCCTGGAGGCTGATGGTCACAGGTCTTTTTCTAGTGGGGACAGCTTGGCGGCAGGGGACCACATGTGACCCTGGGGGGCGGAGCTTCTCTGCCAATGTTGGCACCGGTGGCCACAAGGGCCACATGTGTGCGCGGAGTCCTGATTTGGCAGGTGAGTGGACCCTCAGCCTTCCCCTTCTCGCTGTTGAAGACCATAACTGCTGTTCCCGAGTGCCTGCCTGGGCCTGGAATATCTGCAAAGATTCCCAACAGCACTGGGAACAACGGGTGCCTCCGAGAAGGGAGCCTGGTGCCGGGGCTAGGGCCAGACTCACTTTTACCTTCAGTGTGGCATGCTTTACTATGGGCACATCCTACCTTCACAGAATCAAAAGGGAAAACGGTCGTTTCAATAACAAGGCTGGCTCGCGTCAGCACCCACCCTGTGCCGGCTCTGCGATCAGCCCTTTACAGCAGCTGCTCGTTTCATCTGAGCCACCGACACTGAGGTAGGGTCTTTTAGCAGCTCCTCCTTTTTACAGAAAAGCCAGGATTTGGTAAATTGCAGTGCTGGGATTCGAACTCAGCGGTTTTAGCTGCAAAGCTGCACCCAGCAGCCATGCTCACTCCCCGTGTGCGCACGCACGCACGCACACCCATGCATACAGGACCGCCGCTCACGCGCCCCTCACCCAGAACTCGGCCTTGCCGTTGTTCTTCTTGCAGCGCTCGGCCAGCACGGACACTCCCACTGTCACCTCGGAAATGGGCTCCTCAGCTGCCCGCATCAGCACGATCTGGATGACGCGGCCCTCGTAGATGTGGGCGTCGAACGTGGACTTCCACTCAGGGTACATGGTGGGCTTCTTCTGCACCAGCGTCTTGCCGCGCTCTGCAGTGGGGCCACGCCAGTCACCTCAGGCAGGGGCCCCGCGGTCCCTCCCGTCCCAGACTTGCCAGACTCTTCAGCCTGATAGAATCCGCCTGGCTCTCTCCCGATGGCCCACAGGGCTGCCCAGTGTCCTTGGGACTGAGTCCCATTGCTCAGCCTGCACGACTGTGCTCTGCTCACCTCACCAGCCTCCTCCTCTCACAACACACGCCAGAACACAGAACTCTGGCAGCTCCTCATGGGCGTCCTGCCAGGTCCCATCGCCAGGCCTTTGCTTCCTGCTGTTCCCTCTTCCTGGGACCCTCGTCCTCCAGTCCTACCTAGCTGTCCCCTTCCCTACGCACTTACTCAGTGAACACGTGCTGAGAGCTGCCACATGCCAGCCACTATACTGGAGACAAGGAACATGGCAGAACGAAAAGCTACACCTGGTACCTGCCCTCCTGGCGCCTCAGTCGCAGGCAGAGACATGGGCCAGCTCATGCCTCTAGTAAATGTTAGATCATAGCTGTCATGGAATTGGAGTGGGTAAGGCCGGTTCCAGACCCGCCCGTGTAGGGGACCTGCCCCGGCCTAAGGGGTGGAAAGGCTCCTGGAAGAAGAGACAGCTCAGCTGAGACCTAAACGATGAGCCAGGGCTCACCAGATGAAGGCAGACGCAAGAAGGAATGGTCTTCTCTCCCAGGACCACGTCCCTGACTCCAGCCTGGGACTGTGCCTACTCTCAGCTTCCCTTTCACAGGACTCATCGTCTGGCTCCCCCACCTGAAGGAAAGCCCCACGAGGGCAGGGCTAGGCCATCCCTGGAGCCCTGTGATGTCCTCGGTGCCCGCACAGGGCCTGGCACATGGACGTGTGGAAACTGTTGGGTGAGGAGGAGCCAGAGCCTCGAGCCCAATGAGGGCTCCATGCAGCCAGTGCCGGAGGCCCACAGGCACGAGGTGGCCTCCGCTGTCCTGCATCCATAGCTGGGCTGGGCAGGGAGATGAGGATGAGGAAGGATCCCTCAGAGGTTCTGGGGGCACAAGGCTGGGCCTCGCCATTGCCTCCCACTAGGCCCAGACTCCCAGCTCCACCGGCTGCTGCACCTCTCCAGGGTCCAGCCTCCAGCCCTACCTGTGCTGAGTGCCTCCTTCATCTTCACAGCACAGAAGGGCTGGCTTGCCTCGTCCGCGGCCGGCAGGGAGCCCAGCTCATAGGTGTTGAAGGCGATGCGCAGGAACGGTGCCATGCTGGGGCCTGTGCTGGGGTTGTGTAGAAAGAATGAGTGAGGCAGGCCAGCAGGGCAGAGCCAGCGGGAACAGCCCTGGTCAGATATCCACTCCCCCCAGAGCTCTCACAGCATTGAGTGTGGTCCACATGGCGCTTAAAACGTTAAAGCTGAGAAGTTTTATGGAAGTCAAGATTTGTGGCATCCCTGGTAAAACTAGAAGTGGGACAGCAGGCAAAAGCTGCTGGCACAGCCCCCTTGGTTGGGACCCCCCACTCCAGGCGGGGACCTCTTACTGCCTCTCCAAAACCATTTGTAAAGTCATTCAATGCCTCCTTTAATACCCAGCTGAACACATCTACTACTATGTGCCTGGTACCCAGCATGTGCTGGCCAAGATGTGAAGGACAGTGCCCCTTCCTCCCACGCCCTGCCACACAGCCCTTCTTGGTTTTCAAAATTTTTTGCTCCTAAATACCCAGGAAGACAAGCAGCGCCAAAATGACCACATCCACTTTTCAAATGGGGAAACAGTCACTGTGAGGCCAAGCCAGAACCTAAAGTTGGAGTTCCACTGATGAAGCGCCCACTTCGTTCAGAGGCCGGGGCAGTGAAAGGCCCCGCACACAGCACTGTGCCTGACCCTTCTGAACAAGAGCCCCTGGGGGTCAGGGGCCTCTTGCCTTCCCGGAAGTTGGCCTGCACTTTCAAACAAATTATCTCCTAAATATAAAACTATTTTAATGTTCAATGTAATGCTGAGTTTGCTTTGTAAACCACACAAGTTGGCCCCACGCTCCTCCATTCCTCAAATCAAGGGTCACTTCAGGAGATGACCCTGAGGGTCTTCCAGGCTGTCATGATGGATGCTCACATGCGCAACCCACGCTTTCACACTCATACACCTACTTGGACACTGGCTCTGGGTTTAGGCACCACATAGGAGGGTGCTCCCTAGCCCTGGCTGAAGGAACACTCACTCATGTATGTGCACATACATATATGTACTCCTACTCCATCCTGAACTCAGGCCGCAGAGTGGCAGACTCAGACACTGACCCCTACCCATGCACATGTATGTGCACACATGAAGCAGCCACCCTGCCCCGGGATGGCTCCCTTGGCTCCTCCATAGGCAGCCAGAGCAGCAGCGGGTCTGCTGGGAGCTCCCAGCCAGATGAGCTCACAGGAAACACTGACCTCAGCCTGCAGCCCAGCCCAATAGCCTGGCCAGTCCTCTGAGGCCAGCAGCCATAGCAGAAGCCATCATGTCCCCTGCCTGGGCCTGGCTCCTACTCAGAGGGAATGAGGGGGGAGGGTGTGAACTCACATCTGAGCCCAGGCCCCAAAGCCTTCATTCATCCTGAGTCCAGCCAGGCCAGCCACCATGACCTCCCAGTAGAAGGGAAGAGAGCCAGCTGTGGGCTGAGCACGCATGAGTGTGCGAGCTAGTGTGTGTGAGGGTGCGTGTGGTGTGGCTGCACAGCTGTGGAGATGTGTGTGCCTGCGAGGACGTGGAGTGGGTGGCAGGTGGTGGGCACTCAGGCAATGTTGATGTAAAGAGTGAGCTGCATGGGTCTGGCTGGGAGTGGGTATAGGAGTCTGGGTGAGGGTCCCAAACCCCCAGGAAGAAAGGACATCATGCCCCTCCTGCCACCTTGCCTGGCCCAGCGTCCAATGGGTGGAGCAGCCAGGTGAGTGCCCCCTGAGAGTCCAGAATAACCAGCAGGGCCCCTCCCTGTACAGCATACACTGCTACATGTCTGCATCCACTTCCCTGGGTCCGAGCCCACCAGACATGGCTCAGCCTCATGCTTCCTCATAAGACAACCTCGAGGACTAGCTGGGGCAATAACCTGGAGACCCAGCTGGGGCAATAACCTGGAGACCCAGCTGGGACAATACAACTGGAGCAATAACCTGGAGACCCAGCTAGGGCAACACTGGACTTTCTGAGTGACTCAGGGAACGAGGGCTGAGTAGGAGGTGGGCAGGGACAAAGGGGCTTGGCTCCTGGGGGAGAGGAGGCCTGGCCAGGCCCTGGGGGGTCAAGCTGCCTGGTGGCAACACCCTAACACCACTGCTGCCCTGGCTGTGGGACTCCATGCAGGGTTCTTGGCCACCTTGAGGCTCAGCCCTCATTCCCAGATGAGGAGGGTCCCTTAGTGCAGGACCATCCTGACAAGAACTTGTGTAGGACAAGAGCCAACATCAACCCCACGGGCCTCAGGTGGGGGTCTTTTTAACGCTACCACTACTTCTTGCCGGCAGCACCCATTTCTCACCCGTGCACCTCCCTTCTCAGTGCACAAAGCACTCACCGCCCCCCTCCCCCCCGCCTCTATTCCACCCACCCACCAGCCTGGGAAGACAGTCCTGAAAAACGAGCCCACTTCTCAGTCAGGGCAGCCAAGTCTCCAGGAACGCGGAGCTGCTCGCCCTGAAGCAGAGAGTGTGCCAAACACCTGCTGGTGGCTCCTCCTCCCACTGCCTCCCCGTGAGGCCCAGCCCAGATGGCCCTCAGACTCCACGACTCCCGGGCCTCCAGGTGGCCCGCCAGGAGCTGTCCATGGAGACCACCCAGTTTCACGGAGGAGAGAATGGGGGTCTCAGAGCCCGGGCTGAGCCTCTAGCTCTCTGCAGCCACACTCAGAGCAGCTGCTGGCTCACAGTTAGCTAGAAGCCACCAGGGGAAAACCACAACCACAGTGGGCCCTGGCCCCAAACCTGTACCACCAGGCCACAGTGCCACATGGAGGGAGACCTCCTGGGCCTCGTTGGCAGTAACCCTATGGTTAGGTCATCACGCCCAAACTTCCTAGGTCTAAAACCAGAGCATGGGTCCTGCCAGGCTCTACCACCTCCTCTACCCCAACTTTACTGCCCGGACCCCAGGAGGGAGAGAGACCCCATGAGCCGGTATCTCCTTCCATCGCTGTGTGACGCTAAGGGGCCCCGGGGCCCTGCACACCAGTCCCCCACTGCACAGTGGAGCCAGGGTCGCCCACCTACCTCACAGGGCGTCTGAACACTGGTGGGAAGGCCAGGAGGTAAAATAACGGCACAAAAGCAAGGTGTGCCAACTATTTATAGCCCCATGCAAATAGGCCCAGGCTCACAGGAAGGCCACTGGCTCAGCCTCATCACCGCTCTGCAGGGCCATGGAGGTGGCAGGGGCTGGACCCCGCACAGGGCTCCGTGGGGACCATCTCCTTGGAGCCAGCGGAGGCCAGCCAGGCCTTTCCCGGCTGCCTATGGGCTCTGAGTCTCTATGCTGCTGCTTCTCTAACCTAAAGTGAAGGCAGCCCAGTGAAGCAGAGGGCACTGGACTTGGAGTCAAAGCGTCTGGGTGCCAATCTCAGAGCCCCCACTTATAAGGACTGTCATTTTCTGAGGCCGTGTAATGGCATTCACATCTTCTATCCCTGTGCAGGTCCCGAGGATGGGTATTTTACTGATGGAAAAACAGGCTCAGTGAGGCTCAGTGATTTGCCTCAGATCACACAGATAGGAAATGGTGGAAGGAGGACTTGAATCCAGGCCTGCCACCTTCTTCCCAGTGTGCCATGTCAGAAAGAGGAGATGAAGGGAGAAAGGGGGCAGAAGTGGAGAAATAAATGGGCCAGGGGCAGCACACACAGCACACTCATGAAGACAGAGAAAACAGAGAGGTGAGGACAGCAGGAGACAGGTACCTGTGCTTGATCAGAGTCTATCTACCCAGCCCCCGGCAGGCTGGTCCTAGGGTGACCTGGAGGACACCCCCTTCTATACAATGAGGGTGGTACAGACCCTGAACTGCTGCCTTCCCTCCTGTCCCAGCTGCTTGGGTCAGCTTCCCGTTTTCAAAACAGGGGAGGCCTGGCAATACTGGATTCCAGTCTCAGGGGGGAAAAGGCTCCTCACCCTGGCATAGACCAGCACCAGAGAGAAGAGGTGGTGCTCGGCCAGGCCAGAGCAGGGCACCTCCTCAGGGCGATGGAAACCTGCTGCAGCCAGTCTGGGGCAGTGGGTAAGGCTGGCATTGAGCTGACCAGAGTCGGGCTGACTGGTTGGAGCGCCCAGGACACAGAGGACAAATACCCATGTTACACATCCACATGCGTGCACATGAGTGTGTTCCAGCAATGGAGGCGTGGAGGGGACATAGCCTGAGGGGTGGCACCACCAGGAACAGGAATGCATTTTCTAACTGTTCTACAATTGTGTGTAAACTGTTTGATAACGACTTTGTTAAAGGGGAAAATAAAACCCGGCAAGCCAAACTATCTCCAAGAGATGGGCCTTTAGAGACTGATGTGAACGTATAGACAGGGAAACCAAGGACAATGAGGGTCCCCCGACCCGCAGAACTGACCTGGCCCCTCCACCCCAGCCCTTCCCTGGCATTTGATTCTGCCTCACAGGCCACAGGGTGATACCCACTGGACAGAGGAGCAGAGGTGGCCTGAGAAGAAAGGCCTTGGCTAGGCTTTTGGAGTGTGTGAACTTGGAGGGAGGGTCCCTTAGAAAGTGTGCCAGGCAAGTGAGAGGTGGCCGGCAGAGCTCCAGTAAACCAGGGTGAGGAGACATCAGCTGAGGCCCCCTGGGGGTCTGAGCTCTGCTCCCTTAAACAGACCCCTGAGGAGCAGAGATGCCCCCTCTAAAGCAACCCTCTCCTGCCCAGCCTTGGGGCGGCACCTGCTGCCTACCCACAGAAAGCACCACCAAGACTGGGTGGCGGTGGTGTCAGACTAGGCCAGTGATGGGGAACCTTTTGAGCTTGGCGTGTCAGCATTTTGAAAAACCCTAACTTAACTCTGGTGCCATGTCACATATAAAAAATTTTTAATATTTGCAACCATAGTAAAACAAAGACTTATGTTTTTGATATTTATTTTATATATTTAAATGTCATTTAACGAAGAAAAATCAACCAAAAAAATGAGTTCGCGCGTCACCTCTGACACGCATGTCATAGGTTCGCCATCACTGGACCAGGCCCTCCTAGAGACGCAGACCCTGCTTGGACCTGCGCAGTCCAGTCCACAAAGGCCTTGAAGGTTGAATGAAGGAGGGGGCGGGGGGAAGTCACACGAGGCCCAGGCGGTGGAAGGAAAGAGGAGTGAGCGGCAGTGTGATCAGCAGCAGGGAGCGGGGCTGGCCCTGGCAGAGTTGCAACAGGGCAGGGGCCGGGTGTGGCGGAAGCTGCCAAGCTGGGCAGGCGGGTAGCAGCCTGGCTGGGAGGACGGCCTCCCCAGGCGGCCTTCCCCTACGGAAGCAAGTGAGGAGGCCACAAGGGTTTCACAACCCAGGAAGTGGGCCCAGCGAGAAGAGCAGGGGGTGGGGAGGAAGGGTAAGCAAGACCTTCCAAGGCCCCCACCAGGGCCTGTACGCCAGCCTCTATGTGCCCAGTCCTGTCCTGGGAGGAGGACCAGCTATGAACCCACAGCAGGGGGTGCTCCCCACACCTGTTCCTCCCCAAGACAGGGGCCTCATCCCCAAGGCTCCTTCTCATCCGCTCCCTCGCCCCATCTACACCAGCCACTGCCTAGTCCAGTGATCGGCAAACTCGTTAGTCAACAGAGCCAAACATCAACAGTACAAGGATTGAAATTTGTTTTGAGAGCCAAATTTTTTAAACTTAAACTATATAGGTAGGTACATTGTTATTAACTTACTTAGGGTACTCCTAAGGCTTAGGAAGAGCCACACTCAAGGGGCCAAAGAGCCACATGTGGCTCCCGAACCGCAGTTTGCCAACCACAGCCTTAGGGCAGTGGTTCTAGAACAGGGATGGGCAAACTTTTTGACTCGAGGGCCACAATGGGTTCTTAAACTGGACCGGAGGGCCGGAACAAAAGCATGGATGGAGTGTTTGTGTGAACTAATATAAATTCAAAGTAAACATCATTACATAAAAGGATACGGTCTTTTTTATTTTTAGTTTTATTCATTTCAAACGGGCCGGATCCAGCCCGCGCGCCAATTCATAACAGTAGCAACATTACAGTTATGAAGTAGCAACGAAAATAATTTTATGGTTGGGTCACAACATGAGGAACTGTATTTAAAGGCAGCCAAGGTTGAGAACCACTGCCTTAGGGCATCTCTCTGAGCATTAGCCTGCCTTGTAGTTAAGGTCAATGGAAAACTACAATAACTCAATCAAAACAGAACTGCTAATGGCCTACCAGTGGTCAGCAAACTCATTAGTCAACAGAGCCAAAGTATCAACAGCACATGGTATTTTGTGGAAGAGCCATACTCAAGGGGCCAAAGAGCCGCATGTGGCTCGCGAGCCGCAGTTTGCCGACCGCTGGCCTAGACTCTCCTCCCTTTCCCCAGAGACCCCTCCTCCCTGCCACCACTCCTGCCCCTTTCTATTCATTCTCCCCACAGCTTGGGAGCTCCTGGCTCCCGCTGACCTTGGAGAAAGCCACTGCCTCAGCCTGTGCCCCACTTTCAAGCCTCCTGATTTTGCATATGCAGTGCCCTCAGAATGTCCTCCTGCATTCCCATGTATCCTTCCAGACAGTTCTAAAAGAAGCCCTGGATCCTTCCCCACTTCCCAAGAAGCCAGGTGCCCCCTGGCACCATGCCCAGCGCCTACTCCCCCCCACACCCACCCACGCATCCCAGCAGGGACCCTGTGCAGGTGTCTGGGATCCCGCTCCTGCAGAGGACTTGGGTCTGTTGTCTGGGCAGTGTCTCTGCCTCTAGCTCACCCTTCTCAGCCCATAGAAAACACCTAACTGTCCCAGGGACATTCAAAAAGTCCACTGTGGGCCCAGTCCACTGGAATTAGAGGGGAATCCGTGGAGAGGCGTGGGCAGCGTGACTGAAACTTGCAGTGGCAAAAGGGGTGACTATACCTTAAGAGCCAATGAAAGACCTGGGCCCTCTTTCCCAGAAAACACATGCATGTGAAATCTGCACATGATGGGGGGCAGCCCACCCCAGCCCCAGGCCGCCCCAGCTCTCCGCACCAGAGTGACAAGACATGCCAGACCCATAGACCTCACAGCTTGGTGGGGACAGTCACATGAACATGTACTTAGAGGAGGCTATGACCACTGCTCAGGCAGTGAGCAGGATGAAGGGAGGGAGAGGGGCTAGGGCAGCATGGGAGCTGCAGGTCCTGTTGGCTGGGGGGTCAAGGAGAGCTTCAGTCTGAGGATGAGCAGAGGTGCCATGGGGCTGCCCAGCCAGAGGGTCTGGAAGAGTCTGTGAAGCAGGACTTGGAACCCTGGCTGGCATGGGCTCACACCTGCTCTTGCCAGCATGTGTGTTTGTGTGTGGGGGGGGACCTCCTCAGGGGCATCGCCCACACCAGGCACAGGTTTTGAGTTCCCCAGCTAGCCGTAGGATTGGGGACGCCCTTGGCTCAGCCACAGGGAGAAACCCCTGAGGACCTCTGAGAGAGGAAGAAAGGCCCCTTCATGGCAGGACTGAGGACAAGGGGGCCTGTGTGAGGAGCCAGGGTGGGGGCAGGTCAGGTCCTCTCCCAGAATAACCACACACATGGCACACGTGGCACACCCACCAACCCAAACACAGTTACACACGAGAAGCCTGCCTGCAGTTGGACACGCACACAGACAGCTGCAGCCACAGGCATATACACACGCCTATGACAACTCAAGTGACACACACGCTGAGAAACACACCCAACTCACTGGCTCTCAGGTGTCGGCAGACATCCAGGCCCAGGCAGACCACACAGGGCATTACCACACTCCTGCATTTATCGCACAGAGACCCACATGCTCAAAGATAAGCACAAGCCTTGAAGGACCCACACTTGTCTGACTAGGATCTGGCCTCAGGAAAGTCCAAATGTAGCTTTTCTTAAGGCAGCTCCTGGGGCACAGTGGCTGGGAGATGAGGGAGAAGGGAGGGCAGCTGGGTGTCGGGCAGGCTGGGCTTCCCCACTGAGGGAGGCGGAAGAAGTCCCTGCTGGCCCAGAACAAAGTCCAAAGTGGGCCAGGGAAGGAGTGGGAGGGTCAGGGAAGGAGTAAGGAGGTCAGGCGCATTGCCTTCTTGCCCCCTGTCTGAGGGGAAGTCAGCAGAGGCTGGAGGATGAGGATGCGGATGAGGATGAGGCAGTCACAGGCCTGGCACACAGAAGGGGAGGGCTTGAACCTGTGCAGGTGGGATGGCTATGCCAGGCACCCACACATGACCTTCACTGGGCAGAAACTGACCAAGAGAGGTGGAGCAATTTACCCAAAGCCACAAAGCCAACAGGGCCGCTCCGGGGGAGGCAGAGAGGGACCCTCTGGTTCTCTAGCCCCAGCACTGTCCATCTGGCCTCCAGTGGGGCAAAGGGCACGTGCACATGGCTGGGGAGGGAATGGCTCCTCCACCAGCCCCCACAGGGACAGGCCCCGAGTCTACCCCTCAGCCCTTCTCTCTGCACCCACAGAGGTGCCATGATTTTCCTGATTGTTGACAATCATCTTTGTGTTTGGGAGAAGGGGAGATGGCCCCCTAAGGCTTTTGTTGTCAATCCCCACAAGGGGAGTGGCCCCAGATGATGTCCCCGCACTTTAGGGATCAGAAGAAAGCTGGAGAAAGGCAGGACTGTGGTGTGCCGTCCCCTGGCAGGTGGGGGCCTGGGTGTGGGCTGGGCAGGTCTAGCTCAGACCTGGTCTGCCCTGGGTGCCCCAAGAGCTTGGCCATGGCGCTCTGGCGTCATCTGTAAAAGGGAATGATCCGGCCTAGGAGGCTGTGCTGAGTGCAGCTCCCAGCCCCATTCCCAGGAGCCTCCAAACTTCTTTGGATCCGGGGGTAAAGGGGCTCTCTCAAGCCACCCAGCCCTGCAGTGGCCTGCTTTGTCTGCTGCTCTGGGAAGAGACGGGGCTGGGCAAAGGAAGCCCGAGTCCACTGGCAGGCCCCAGGCCAGCTGCTGTCCTGCTCAGGGCCTCAGTTTCCCTATCTTGACAATAAATACTTCTAAGCTTCTTCCAGCCCTGATACTACAAGATCCTGCAATCCTCCTCTCTCCCCGCCACCCACCAGCCCCCAACACCCACAGCCCACCGCAAGCAGACATCTGAGCCAGCCTTGGGCCTTGTCGACTGGCTGCTCCACTGCACCTGTTTACCCAACACAGCCACAGACATGATCCAAAGCTTCCGGGGCTGTTGTGAAAACAGCAGCTCAGCCACCACAAGCCTGCCCTCCCGGGCACCTTGGCAGGGACCTTCAAAGGACAGTCATCTGGACCTGGACCCAGAGCCTCCACCAAAGGCCCGCTGAACCCTCTCCTCCCCAGCCTGGGCTGTGCATGCTACCTCCTGGCTTTCAGCCCAGACCTTCCTGAACCACCTGCCTCCCTGACCTCACCACGCTCTAGAGCAGCGGTTCTCAACCTGTGGGTTGCAACCCCTTTGGGGGTCGAATGACCCTTTCACAGGGGTCGCCTAAGACCATCGGAAAACACATATATAATTACATATTGTTTTGGGGATTAATCACTATGCTTTAATTATGTTCAATTTGTAACAATGAAAATACATCCTGCATATCAGATATTTACATTACGATTCATAACAGTAGCAACATTACAGTTATGAAGTAGCCACGAAAATAACTTTATGGTTGGGGGTCACCACAACATGAGGAACTGTATTAAAGGGTCGCGGCATTAGGAAGGTTGAGAACCACTGGTCTAGAGGTACTCAAATACATCCCAAACACACCTACTCGTGTTCCCCACCCAAGTGCCCCCCCTCTCCCAGCAGCACCAGTGCTTGCCCAGGAGTTCAGGCCAGACACCTGGGGGTCATTTTCCTCCTCCCCCTTCCTCCCTACACAGCCACACCATCATTTCTGCTCTGCAGTCTATCCTGAAGTCCATTCTTCTCTCCGCCTGATGCCCCCATCTTTGCACTCCCACCGCCCCAGGCCCTGCACCTGCCTGTTCACTGCTCTCCATCCTCTGGTCTGGCCCCCACAGCCTTCTGCCTCAGTAATTAGGTGGGTCTTTTAAGATCTCATCACCCCCGGCCTAAACCCCCGTGTTCCCCATTTCCCCATCTGATAAACCCAGACTCCGCTCCCTGTCCTGCCCCACCCAACCTCCTTCATTACCTCCCTGGCCTCCTCAGCCACTGCCTTCCTTTACTCCTCTGCCCTGGTCACAATGACCCATTTCACAGATGAGGCAACTGAGGCTCACAGCAGTCCAGTCCCTGGCTCAAAAGTACACAGCCAGTGCATATCCAGCAAGAATGTGAACCCAGGTCTGTCTGATGCCTGCAGAATTCTTGCTCCTAAACCTTCAGGATGCCCTCACACTCTTAGCCCGGGGAAATGCCAATCTCCAGCCCTCTAGCCTCCCAGCACCTGCCAACTACCCCACCATCATTACCACTCCCACACCTGAGGTCCCAAGCCTCTTGGCACCAGATAGCAAAGGCCAAAGCTCAGCTCAACCTTCTCTGAGAGACAGGCAGGGTCCTGCCATCCACTGGCATTTGTCAAGGATGTGTGTGTGGCGGTTATTTCTAGCTCTCCCCACTCCTCTAGCCGCCATCAGTCCCAGATGTCCGCCTCCATCCCCAGTCCAGACTGACTCCAGGGGTCTGAAGTGTAGGCAGGCTGGCAGGAGGGCTCACCATCCACCCCCTCATTGCCAGCCTCAGCTTCTCCAAGCCCAATGTCCTGGGCGGAGGGGGAAGGGGGATGAGGTAAGCGGAGGGGGGGAGGGGGGCGAGGGGGAGGCCTGAGGGGGCAGCAGGCAGCTTCCGACTGCCTTTCCCCTCTATTTGTCATGAGATCTATTTTTCTCTCTTTGAAAGAGAGTGAGGGGGAGAAGAGCAGGAGGGGGCTGGGCCCCTGAGTGGGCACAGCTGCTTCACCCTGGAGTTCCTCTTCTCGGAGGACACAGAACCTACCGAACCCACGGAACCCTCCCACTCCAGCATGGCCTCTGAAGGCAGAATCCAGGGGCATAAGGGAGCCAGGGGCCCGGCTTCTCAGCCACCTGGCCCTGTGACACTGGGCCAGTGCCCAGGCCATCTGAAATAATCACCCCAGCAAGCACCACTCGCTGTGTCGTGAACAGTTACATGAACCGGTGCTAAGTGCTTTACATAACTACTAACAATGTGCCAGGCACAGTGCTAGCTACTTTGCATGCATTATCTGCTGTTTCTGGCACAACTCCACAAAGGCAAAGGCTATCATTCTCTCATTTGTCAGAGGGGGAAACCGAGGCACTGGGCATCAAAGCCACTTGCCCAGGTTCATTCATACAACGGCTTGGAGCTACTTCATCCCAGAGATGCAGCCCAGCCATGGCCACGCACACGCAGGGGGCTGTGGCCGCAAACCTAATGCTCTGAGCCTTGCCTTGAAGCCAGGATTGTGGAGGGTGTCATGGCAGAGGGCTCCCCGAGCCTCCATCAAGGCCTGGCCAGCCTTGGCACTGGAAAGCCTGGTCAGTCGGCCTAATCCACTGGCCAAATGCTGTTTCCCTCACAGGCAAGGCCGCAGAGCAAGCCTCCGATGGAAGGCTGGTCAGTCCTGCTCTGAAACCACATCCTGGGCAGCCCAGAGGAAGTGAGCCTCCGGAAACCCCTCGGATAGACAGGCCTCTCCCCTGGGCCCCAGTCCTTGGAAAGTGCACAGACCGCCCAAGAGGAGTACCCTTTCTGCATTCCCGTCCTCCACTTCCACCAGGCATGCACGCTGTGGGACCCTGAAGAACAGTGGGACACCCCCCTCCCCAGCCTGTGAGCACCGTGGCCCAATGACCACAGGCAGCCCACTTCCTCCTCTGTGGCAGCAGCCACAAACGGTGCCAGCACAGCTGACATGGCCCTTCCCCCACACCCTTGCTCCAACTCCATTGCCAAGCCCTAATCAGCCTGGAGGACTGGGCCAGCTGGGCAGGATAGCGCATGAATGCCTGGACAGAGCCCACCTTCCATTGTGTTCCCGCTCTTGGAGCACCTGTGGTCACAGCCACCCTCAAACCTCACTCTCAGTGCCAGATACAAGCTGGGCTGTGACTCTGACCAAGGATTCCCCCTTCCTGACCCAGAATGGGCACAGTGTGGTGTGTGGGCAGGCATCTGAGTGCATGGTGACTGGGTGAGCATCTGTGTGCATGTCGGAGCATGCCTGTGGGTGAGTGCATGTGAACACCTGTGTACACATGCGCACGTGCATGTGCAGGCACTTGTGGGCATGGGTGCCAAGTGCAGACTCAATTTTTATGAGTATATGTCTATGCCAACTAGGTCAGTAATATTTTATTTTATTTCTTTATTATTTTTTAAAAATATTTTTTCATTGATTTCAGAGAGGAAGGGAGAGGGAGATAGAAACATCAATGATGAGAGAGAATCGTTGATTGGCTGCCTCCTACATGCCCCCCACTGGGAGTTGAGCCTGCAACGCAGGCACATGTCCTTGACCGGATTCAAACTCGGGACCCTTCAGTCTACAGGCTGACGCTCTATCCACTGAGCCAAACCAGCTAGGGCTAGGTCGGGAATATTTTAGAGTTGAAAGTGGGCTGGCTCTGCCCTGGCTGGTGTGTTTCAGTTGGTTGAGCTTCGTCCTGTGCACAAAAGGGTTGGTAGTGTGATTCTGGTCAGGGCACATGCCTGGGTTTCGGGCTTGATCCCAGTGAGGTACCTGCAGGAGGCAGCCGATTGATATTTTGCTCTCCCATTGATGTTTCTCTCTCACCCTCTCCCTTTCTCTCTTTTTAAAAATCAATTTAAAAAGAAATTTTTTTTTTTAAAGAAAGTGGGCTGGCTCCAAGGCTAATTAACTTAACTTCTTAGGGAATGAGGCTCAGTGCTGGGAAGGAAGGGGCCCCTGAACTCAGGTAGCATAGGCCCAGCAGCCAAGAGCACATCACCTCCTCCCCACCAGGTTTGCAGGTAGGTCGAATAAACAGAAGACCTAGTGGAGACCCTAGGTTCAGCCCCCCACTCCCACCCCTGCACCCATCCCCCAGTAAGGCCCACTTGTCTATTGACCCCCAAGACTTGTAGGTGCTTGACATCCAGAGGGGAGGGAATGGGGAAATGATCAGAAAGGACTCCTGGAGAAAAGACCACCTTTGCCACCCCTCCCCACTGTCACTCCCTGGGTTCTGTGCCCTCAGTATCTCCCACCATGCCCCAGAATCCCACTCACTGGGCTCTGACACCCAGTGGGTAAGTTCACAGGGCTGCCTTCCTTACCATGGGAGCTGAAGGAGGCAATGCCCGTTGTAAAGGGCCACAGAGACGGCGGCCTTCCCCATTACCCCTCAGCAGCTCTGCCCAGCTCGTCCTGAATCTGAAGGCTGGGGAGGGAGATGTAGAATCCCTCCTCTGGCCCCAGAGAGGCTGGGGAAACGCAGGAATGGGTGTAGAAGAGAGCTCATTGTACCAGGAGCTGGGAGACTTCGTTCCATTCCCAGGTTAGTGTCATACCCACTCACTGGAGGACCCAGGGCAAACCTCAGTTTCCCTGTGTGATTATGACGACAGCCTGAAGCAGAGATAAGCAACCATGGAAAAGCTGACACACCCACCTGCAACCCTTGGCTCTCACACACCTTCTCTCTAACTGACCAGCAAAGTGTCACTACTCCTCACCCCAGAGTACTGCTGGGCCCCAGGCTGCTGCGCTCCAAGGTCAAAACCTTTGCTGGGCCAGAAGCCAGTTCCAGGCAGGCAGCACTCATTCGCAGGGCAAACGGCTGCCCCCTCTGGGCACCCAGGCCCCACACCCAGACCAAGGACTCTGTGTGCTGCCCCACCGAGTTCCAGGGTGGAAGGGGAGGAAGTCCACCCTGTCCACTGTCCATCTGTCTAAGAGGATCTAGTCTTACCTGGGGCTCCCGGCTCCCCCTTGCCCTTAGTCCTGGCTCCTGCCACCACCGCCACCACACAACCACCACCAGGAGAAGTAGGCCTGCTGCCCTCACCTGGGCCAGTTCCCAGTAGACCTGCAGGAACAAGAGAAAAGAGCTGAGCGGGGAAGCGTCACCAAACAGGCTCTCCCCGGCACGACCAACACACTCCTGGTTCGGCCTTGTCTGACTCTAAGACTTCAGGTCTCTTTGAACTTGACTTTCTCTTCTGTGAAACAGGGTGTTGGGCCCAACTTTTCCAGGGCACTGGTTATGCATTCACTCCATGCTGGGGGTTGGAACGCTGTCTCAGTCCTCACAGCCTTTCCGGGCTACATATAGAAACAGCAAGAACTCTGTTCTTAATCCTCCTACCTGCAAGTGGTTGCCCTGTGGGCCTGGGAGAACTAGGGTGCAATCAATTATGACCACTTTGTGGCCTGGGGAATTCCTTTGGGCCTCAGTTTGTCTCATCCTTAAAATGGGGAGAATACATCTCCCCACGTGGTTCTGAGGCTCCAATGATGTGGCATACCAACTCCTGTGCTGGACTCAAATTGGGAGCGACAAATGAATAGTGGCACGTTTTTGCTCCTTGCTTTGCACATTCTAGTTGAGGTGATTCTCATATGACTGCTGTGCCCATTATACAGCAAAAACAAAACAAATCAAACAAAAAACTGAGCCTCAGAGAGATTCTTGAAGGAAAGAATGGCTAAGGCAACAAGGTCCCTGCTGCCCAGAGTACTTTTTCTGCAGGCCAGGCCTCCACAAAAGATTCCCCTCCCCAGATATGATCCGCTCCTCCAGCTGAAGACCCCCATCACCATCCCCTGGGGCGGAGGCATCCTTATCTTTTTGTTTGTACTTTAAGTTATTTCTAATTTTAACTTAAACTCCAATTAGGTGTGTCAGCTAAATGGTGTCAGTGCCCTGGATTCACCTCTCCAAGTCACTGCCCCTCCTTCTTTCCCCCACCACTACTGCTGAGACTGGAGGCGGGGGGAGTTATTATGTGGGATGAACAAGGATATGCTGGGGTGGGGGGGAGGGGGAGGTCTCAGTTAGCCGTCTTCCCTCCCACAAGCAGTCTAGTCAAGGGGATGGGAGGGGAGCAACAGATATATCGCCAGCAAGAAACTAGGTTGGGGGACTATCTAGGCTTTTATTTAGCCCCAGCGCCCAAGAGAATGGGGACCATACAGTTGGAGGAAAGTAAGTGGTCACCAAATTAAGACTTAGCATGTGCTGAGCACTCAGTATGGGCCAAGCTGTGAGAAAGGACCTCTGACTCAGGCCCTCTTGCCCTCACAACTTTCTCCCTTCCGCACGTTAGGAAACAGCCTTAGGGAGGCCTAGCTCCGGTCCCTTAACAGGCAGTGATTTTTGTGCCCAAGTCTTTCCTGGATCCAGAGTCCAAGGTCTTAGTCACAACACTACAAACCCCCAAGCCTTGCCCTCTGGTGTCTTTCAACCTGGGGAATAGGTGAGAGGTGGGAGCCTCCCGCGCCCCAGGAGCCAGGGCAGGGCTTGGTGTGCTGCATGCACACCCAAACGCTCACAGCCTCCCACATGCACATACACACACCCACACACCCAAACACACTGGGGCTCTCACCTTCCCTCCCAGCACTGTCACCCCAGGCCGCAGGCACCACACACCTTGTTTCCTCCCCTCCTGCTCCTGACACCCACGCCCAAGCACTCTCAGTTCCCCACATCAGTTACTCCCCGAGCACACACACACTCACAGTTTCATACAGTCAGACTGTGAGTCTCCCACCAGTCATAGGCCCACACTGCCAGTCTTGCCCCCAGCCCGTCCTGTCACACACCAGATCCCTTACACCACCACCCTATAGCCAGATACAGCTGTCCAAACACCTCCACAATACACACACACACACTCTCTCTCCACCCAGTCCCTCTCTCCAGCTGCCCTCTGCTGGTCTGTCCACCACCCTAGCACACTCC
>NW_006284347.1:280355-281433 GCF_000327345.1 Myotis davidii | reverse complement strand
TATGGAAAATATTAACTGTATTAAAAGTCTGTGTGTATGGTCTAAATACAAACACCTCCCTTGGTGCACACACACACACACACACACACACACACTCAAACAGATATACTCACACATGAGTCTGGTGGGCGGGGACCCTAACACCATGGACTCCCACAATTAACAGCTTAAGTGTACTCATGGCTAGTGGGTCACCATGACACACCCAGTGTGCAACAAAGGACCGTCCAGATGCACAGGGATGCACATACACAGGCACACAAAGACACACACACACACCAACACCTAGAGGGGAGTCTGGTGATAAAGAACACACCAACACATAGCACACACAGCGCACACAGCCTCAGAACACCCAAGCAGATATACATACATACACACGGGTGAATCACACAGGCAAGAAAGGATACACCGGGACAAGTTCCAGACAGCGACAAAGAACACCCAAGCACACACGGACACACAACACACCGACAAGCCCAGCTACAGAGGAATCAGCTCCAGGAGACAGGATCCATGCGTGCAAGGCAGGGGCCAGAAAGGGGACAACATCCCACCCTGAGCAAATCTGTCCGATCGGGTTTACATGGGGGGCTCAGTGGAGGATTTGGGGAACTGGAGCAGTTCTGACGGTGCTCGCCTCCTGCCTTTTCACCCTGGCTCTCCCCACCACCCCCCCTCACCTGGCTGGGCCCCCGCAGGCGTGGGGTCTGGACTGGGGAGAGGCCGGGGACAGACAGGTCCTGGAAGGGGCCACCAGGGTAAGGGGGCTCAGAGGAGCAGAAGAGCAGGCAAGGCGGGAAGGGGAGGTGGCGGAGACTCGAGCCACGCCCAGCCCGGAGACAGATGGAGGGAGAGCCCGAGACTCCGAGCCTGAGGGGAGATAGAGGGAGGAGGAGGCGCCGCGCGGGCCGGGCAGGGACCCAGGGGCGGGAGGCGAGGCCTGGGCCCCGCGGTAGCGAGAGAGACGGCGGGACAGGCTGGGGGCGAGCGTGGGGGGGGGGCGCGGCTCGAGGAGCACAGGATCTAGGGGCGGCGGGAGGTGGATTGGAGTGGGGCGATGGGGCACGCGGAGGGC
>NW_006284347.1:274462-279626 GCF_000327345.1 Myotis davidii | reverse complement strand
CCGGGCTCGGTGCCCCCCCCCAAGCCGGCTGTCTGAGCCCTGCCCCTAGACGAGCTGGGACGACTCCCGGGCGGGAGGTTCAGGCGGGTCAGGCGACTCTGAGAGCAACCCCTACCCGATCCCCCGCTCTCCCGCTCTCCTGTCCAGGCTTTCCAGAGCTCTCCGTCGCCCCTAGCAGGCGCTAAGCTTCCTTCCCAGACTTGGAACTTGGATGTCGGGCATAACTCATTCATTCATTCATTCACTCACCCACTGAGTGAGTATTCCCTGGACTGAAGTCTGGGGACGAAGTGCGGCCCAAGGTGTCTATTCCTCTGCCCCCAGAGCTCAGAAAGTCAAGGCTTGGCCCTATTCTATACTCCGAAGAAATGTCACTTTTTAAAAATATATTTTATTGATTTTTTACAGAGAGGAAGGGAGAGAGATAGAGAGTTAGCAACATCAATCAGCTGCCTCCTGCACACCTCCCTCTGAGGATGTGCCCGCAACCAAGGTACATGCCCTTGACTGGAACCGAACCTGGGACCCTCCAGTCCGCAGGCCGACGCTCTATCCACTGAGCCAAACCGGTCAGGGCGAAATGTCACTTTCCAGAGGCAAAGAAGAGGGTTCCAGGTCCCAGGCCTCCTGGGGGACCACCTAGAGGGGATGAGGAGAGTCCAGACAGCTTTTTTTTTTTTTTTAAATATTTTATTGATTTTTTACAGAAAGGAAGGGAGAGGGATAGTTAGAAACATCGATGAGAGAGACACATCAATCAGCTGCCTCCTTCACACCCCCTACTGGGGATGTGCCGGCAACCAAGGCACATGCCCTTGACTGGAATCGAACCCAGGACCCTTCAGTCCGCAGGCCAACGCTCCATCCACTGAGCCAAACCGGTCAGGGCCAGACAGCTTTTTAGTTGAAGCCTAAGGGATGCAAATGGGGGCAATCCTGAGGAGGCCTGAGCTGACAGAGGAGGCCATGGCTGAGACAGGCCATGGCTAGGACTTTGGTCTTCTCAAGGAGCAGATGGCTACAAAGGAATGGGCTTCTGGGAGGAGGGATGAAGCAGACGGGCAGGACAAAAGAGGGGCTGGATGGGGGCAGAAGGGCTGTCACATTATTTAGATGGGAGAACCTGGGTACCTGGTAAGAAGGGTAGGTTACAGGGCTGTGAGGATGAGGGGTGAGGATGTCCATTGTGACCCCCAGGGATGGAGAACCTGGCAGAGATGTGGATCCTGAAATTCTGTTTTAAGTGTGTGTGTGTGTGTTGTGTGTGTGTGTGTGTGTGTGTGTGTGTTGAGAGGACGGGGGTGAGAGGGTGGTGGAGAGGTAGTAGTGGTGTGGCCCTGGTGCCCTAGCAAGGAGGTATACCTGGGAAGGAGGACCTAGTCTGAAAATGGTGTGTTCAGATTCCCAGCCCTAATGCCTGTCCCCCACTCCATCGGGGTAAGCTCTTTTCACCAAGCTGGACCCTTCTAGCCACACTGGATTACCATTTGGGAAACAGGCCTTATACCTTACTTCTCACAACCAGACCTTTGGACATGCTGTTCCCAGAGCTAGGATGCCATTTCCCACCTGTCTCTACCTGTCTGGGTTGTGTTCACTGACATGCCACTCCTCCCTAAGCCCAGCTGTGAATGCATGGAAGTTCGCTGATCTAAGGGACCTTATTTTGTATGCATTCATCCTGGTCCCTCCCCACTCCCACCCCCACCCCATGGCTTCCCTGGGAAGATGAGCTTCAACTGACCTTTGCCTACCTGAGATCACATTTCCTTTCTGGCCCCTCCCTCCAGCCTCTCCCACAATATCCACAATAGGCTCACCCCTGGAGGGAGGGCTGGCTGGTGAGAGCTCCAGGTCCAGCCACCAGACCTTTGCTCCCCATACCCTAGGGTTCACCTTGGAAAATGGAAAATGAGAATAATGGCTCTCAGTGATGGAGCTTCCCCCATGCCTGTGCTGGATACTAAATGTGTGTGATCTGTTGAGTCCTCAAATCCCTTTAAGATGAGGGCCGCTATTAGTGCCGCTTTTGGCTTTTGGTGAAGGGCAAATGGACAATCACCAGAGACAGGTAAAGCCACTTGGCAAAGGGTATGTACACAGCTAGTAAATGGCAGAGGCAGGATTCAAACCAAGGCCTGCCTGGCTCCAAAGCCCATGTTTTACTTCAGGGTTTCTCAGTCTCCATTGCTGAACTTGGGACTGGATAATTCTTTGTTGTGGGTGCTGTCCTGTGCATGGTAGGATGTTTAGCAGCATCCCTTACCCCTATCCACTTGATGCCAGTAGCACCTCCCTCCCTCAAGTTGTGATAAAAATGGCTCCTGATACTGCCAACTGTTCCCTGGCGGCCAACATTCACTCCTTGTTGAGCACCATTGCTTTCGAGGGGGGCTGGTACTGCAGGAGCAAGATTAAGCTAGGCTAGACACCAGGAAGCACCCCGTTGGCCCTCGGGATTATGCAGGCCACACTGTGGCCAGGGCAGAGGACGGTGCAGGAGGGTTTTCCTCCAAAGACAGACCCTGGAACTAGGGGTCTCAGGGAGAACACGCTTTTCTGGGGTCCAGGAAGTCCAGGCCAAGCCCCGATAGGGCCACTCTGTAGGCTAGACCTGCTCTTGTGTGCCGCATTAGGTGGGTCAGTGCAGGATCCAGATAAGCTTGCCTCTGTGCCCCCAGAACCGGCCTGAACCAACCTTAGAGGGGCCTGTGAAGGCCTGGCAGCAAGCCGTGGCTGTGCCACATGCTCGTTATAGGATCCTGAGCGGCCAGGCACACGTCTCGGATCCTAAACCCTCACTCGTGAAAGGGACTGATGACAGACCCATGCCAAGGGTTGAGTAAGGTTTCGGTGAGATGTGTGCGGCGCCTCAGCCAGCGTGGTGAGGGCTCAGCTCACATTGGTCAGGGATACAGGTATGGTCACTTTGCTGAGTCACAGGCTGTCAGCCTGGGGAGAACCCTTGATAGCCTCTTGTGACATGGTACATAAATCTGCAAGCAGGGCTGGGCTCATAGCAGCCACCCCAAAGTGGTACTTTCCCTTTCTCCTCCTCCAGGTTTGCAGCCAAAGGAATGGGCCCATCAGGGATAGCACTGGGCAGTGTCCAGACTCCCGTCCCGAACACTCGCCCAGGCTATTCCTCTGCAGACTCTCTAGAACAGTGGTTCTCAACCTGGGGGGCGCGACCAAAGAGGGTCAAACGACCCTTTCCCAGGGGTCGCCTCAGACCATCGGAAAACACATATATAATTACATATTGTGTTTGTGATTGATCACTATGCTTTAATTATGTTCAATTTGTAACAATGCAAATACATCCTGCATATCAGATATTTACATGACGATTCATAACAGTAGCAAAATTACAGTTATGAAGTAGCCACGAAGATAATTTTATGGTTGGGGGTCACCACAACATGAGGCACTGTATTAAAGGGCCGCAGCATTAGGAAGGTTGAGAACCACTGCCCTAGAGGGTTTGTTCAGAGAAGGACCAACTGACCCCTGCAACCCCTACCCCACCCAGGGGCCATAATTTGGAGGCCCTAGACCCCTACATAGGAAGTCCAGGACTCAGCCAGCCAAGCACAGAAAAGGCCTAGAGCTCCCTCTATCCCTGGAACCCACCCAGCTATGGGCAGGATGAGGTTCCCCACTTGATGCCTGTGAAGAGTTGGCCCTAGTCCTGCCTGGCCTTTCCCCTCTCACTCCCTTTCTGTTTCTGCTTCTCGGTATCACCATCCCTGTCCCTGAAACTGGCTGCCAGGGCCACCCCATCACACCCAGAGGACTAGCCTGGCCAAGGGAGAAAGGGCTCATGTTCTACAGTGAGAGGCCCAGGCTACAGGCCAGGATGGTGTTCCTGAGCGACTGGTGGGGATGGCCGAGCCTTGAAGGGTTCCCCTGAGGATAGAGCAGGTGAGAAGGGCACTGGGGACATGCCTGTGGCCATGCCTCAGGTCCCAGGATGGTCATGAGCAGGGATTTCAGCCTCAGGGGCTGGGTAGGGGACAATAAGGGCCATGGCCTTGGGGGCAGTGCCACCTGGTAGGGAAGTGTCATTCCAGCTGTGCCCTGGACCTGTGATTTAACTGTGCCTCAGCTTCTCATCTGTGGAATGGAGATATAACAGACTATTGGGCTCTAACAGGTTTGACTCAGTGAGTAGAATGTTGGCCTGCAGACTGAAGGGTCCCAGATTTGATTCTGGTCAAGGGCATGTACCTTGGCTGTGGGCACATACCCAGTGGGGAATGTGCAGGAGGCAGCTGATCGATGTTTCTCTCTTGTCGATGTTTCTAACTCTCTATCCCTCTCCCTTCCTCTCTGTAAAAAATCAATAAAAAATATTTTAAAAATAACAAACAGAATATTGGCCTGATGGGTTGTTAAGAGGATGGAAGAGATCAAGCTCATGAAGCACTGGGCACAAGGCTCAATCTATTTTGGTGTTAACCGCCAAAGAGTTGGTGAGGTCTGGCTTATAATAGTCCCCAAATTCTGTCCTCAGTACATCTGTGTTTGGGTGAAACTTGAGAAATACTTGGGGTACACAAGGGGAAGGTGGTTTCTGGGAGTGCAGCTTTCCTGGGGCTCTCACAGGGTATGCAGCCCCTAGACTGCCCCGGTCCTACAGCGACCACCGCACAGTCCCTGCCATGTGAGTCCCCTCTTCAGGGTGCCCTACTCCTCCCCGCTTCCCCGCAAAGGGGTGTGCAGGGGCGTCAGTTTGGGTGTTGCTGTTGTTAGGGTCAGTGACTGAGCGACAGCTATTCCCTCCCACACAGACGTAGAACAGCCCCCAAGCAACAGCACCCGCTCCGTTCAGATCTACCGGGTCTCACACTAGGTCTGACCTCTGGGAGCCGAAGGCTCAGCCACCTGCAGGGCTGGGAGGGCTGCGCGCGCCTCTCACCTTCTCGCCAGTGCGAGCCGCAGTCTCTCTCCAGAACTCGCAGCTCACCGAGCCCAGGTTGGCCCGTGGGAAACAGGGGGCTGGGGTGGGGCTGTGCTAGAGGGTGGCCCCCAAAGGCCCCCAAAGGCGGGGAGGGCGGGGGAAAACCCTAGGCACACCAGCGGCCGCGGTGCCGCGCACACCCCCCTCCCCGCCCTTGTCCCGCTCGGCGCTCGGGTACTGGCAGGCCCGTGGCCCCGCCCA
>NW_006284347.1:273653-274443 GCF_000327345.1 Myotis davidii | reverse complement strand
ACGTGATGCGGGGCGGGCTATAAAAGGCCGGGCTCTATTCCCGGTTGGGCAGCCACCTGAAGGCCCAGCTTGGCTCTGCCGCCTGGGCTAGGCGCTAGGGCTCCCTCCGGGTGGCTTGTTGGGTGACTTGTTCTCCTTCTCGCCCTTCCCAGCTGCGGGCTCCGTCCAGGAAAGCGAGGGAGACTTACACACGCCCAGTTCATAAATGATGCAACCGAGGTCCTGGGTGTGAGTGTCACCCAAGGCACCACAGCCTGTCCCCTAGCTGGGAACCTCTGAGATGACAGGGGGCTGCATAGGGGATGGGGATGGGGAGGGAGAGTTACAGAAACCTAGAAGAGTAATGACACCCAAAGGCTGTTCTCAGAAAAAAAAACACAAAATAAAAAAAGAAACAACCCAGAGCAAATAAGGAATACAAAGACAGGTTTACAGAGGAAAGTAAAAATCTCCCATAAAAGCACAGATAATTTCATCTCCCCAGACAGACCTTCCCTCCACACTGTCGATGTTGTGTTGGAGGGCACAATCAAGGCAGGCTTCCTGAAGGAGGTGGCAGAGCCGTCTGGGGCTCAAGACTCCTTAATCATTTTGCCCTGGGACCAGAATGAGGGGGATTGTCTTGGTTCCTGACTCATCCAAATGCCTTAGTCATCAGCCAAATACCTGATTTGCAGAGGAGAGGTGGTTTGAATGATTCTCAATGCAGATTTCTATGTAGTTCAAGTCCACCTTCTTCATGAGGCTCGGCTGAAGTTCTCACACACAGGAGACTTCATTCTCCCCTCCC
>NW_006284347.1:270577-272859 GCF_000327345.1 Myotis davidii | reverse complement strand
GGAGGGGGCGGTGGAGGGATGGGGGAGGGAGCTGAGGCCAGCTGAATCCAGCCCCACAGGCTTCCCCAGCATGGAACCAAGGCCTTGGCTTTAGGCACTGTGCCCAGGATCACAGGAGCTGTCAGGTGTGGGGACAATATGGGACTCTGCTTGGGGCCTTGCACAGAAGACGAACTAGACTTTCAACCGGGCCTCGGATTTCACAACCTGGAGCCTGGGATGTTCATGTGATGTCTGCTCTAGTTCCTTCATGTTGCAGTGCAACCATGGAGGGTAGCTCCTGTGTGGGGGCCACGCCTAGCCCCGAAGGCATCTCCCTGGAGGGAAAGCTGGAAGGTTGAAGAGGGAAGTTGGGGGAAGTGTGAGTGGGCTGTAGTGGGAGCTTTCTGTGGAATCTGACTTGGGATTCTCTTCTGATGTGTGCACCCAGGTGCCAGCTGCTGTATATGCATGTGTGTGTGGGTGTGTGGGTGGTGGGGGGGAGTGGTAGGAAGGAAGAGGGTGGCAGAAATGCCCAGTCTTCCCTACTGCTCCTCAAGCCCTTCCTTCTGCACCACCCACATGAAGCCACTGGAATCTGGAGGACAAGGCTCCAAGGAAGCCTCCACTACCCTCCCCGCCCCAGGCTTTCAGGAAGGCGGCGGCGGCGGCCTGACCACAGCCACTGTGGGGGTGCGGTGGGGGCACAGTTATGGTACAAAGGAAGAAAAAGGAACTTTCTCCCCTCAGGCAGAAGCTATGCCCGAGGGTAGGGGCAAGATTCCCAGTCCCTGGGCTGGTCCAAGCAGACCTGCCTTCTGTCCTGTCCCCATGTTCAACTTCCCACCCCACCCCCGACTCAGGCCCAGGTCACTGTGGAAGCTTGTACAGATCTTTTGTCCCCTGAGTGCCTCAGTTGCCCCACTCAGACTTCCCCATTCCTTTGTCCCCACCCTGGTCTGGGCCACTGGTGTCTCTTGTCTGGCCATCTGCAGTCACCTCTACTCAGGACCCCACACTTCACCCCTAATAATTCTCTCTCTTCACAGCAGCGACACAATCCTTTTAAAGTGTCAAGGACTGGTCACTCGCAGCCCCGAAGTGCTGGTGAGAAGGGCACTTGGGACATGCCTGTGACCATCGGTCTCTCGGGATAAAGGATAAAGTCAGGCCCAGCGTGGCTTAGCCCGTCGGGTCCAGCCCCCCAGCTCCAGGGAGAAGAACTTCTTTCAGTTCCTACCAGACCATATCCTGCAATGTCTCACCTCTGGGCCTTTGCCCATGCTGTTCCCTTTGCTTGGGACATCATGCCTGGCTAGCGCCTCAGTCTCCAGGGAGCCCCTCACTTACTTACCACCTCCTCTAGGAAGCCTTCCCTCATCCCTGTACGGGGTTAGGTAGACCTCAGGGCACCCTTAATCATTTTGCCCTGGGACCAGAATGAGGGGGATTGTCTTGGTTCCTGACCAAGACTTCACCCAGGGTTTGTCAACAACTCTTGGCAGGGCTGTGAGCAGGGGCTGTGACCAGTGCCTGGAGAGAAGTGGTTGGGCCAGTTGGACCAGCAGAGCCTGAGCAAGGTGCCCACATAGCCAGCACCCTCTGTCCCAGGTCCTCCGGGGTTATGAGAGGCCCTGGGGCACTCATCCAGGTCCCTGCTTCTACTCAGGCTGTGAATGCCTTTCCATCAAGCTCTTACCCATCTAACAAGGCCCCTCTTCCCGGTCGCCTTCCAAATGCCTGCCCCTAACCAAGGGGGCCCTTCGCTTCCTAGGAGCCCCTCTCCTCAATTTAACCCCATCCCCACTCACACTGTCCAGGGCCTCTGCTGAGAAACCGACCACTTGGTATAGAGGCTCCAGAGTGGGAAGAACCTCCACACTAACTGGCTGTGTGACCTTGAGCAAGTACCAGCCCTCTCTGAGCCTGTTTCCTTAACTGTAAAACCCCCATCCCTTGGGGCTGCTCTGCAGATGGACTGAAATGTTGAGCGCCGTGTGCCCAGCCCTGTGCTCAGCACTAGAAACAGGCAGCTGAGCTGTTCATGTTCATCTCCCCCAATGAGCTCCCTTGGCAGAGACATGCCTCCTCCCCAATGCCCAGCAGCCTGTGATGGGCAGAGGCAGAAATTGGTAGAGGAGGAGCCTCCCCAGGGAGCTGAGTCTCACCCTCAGGCTACTGCCCACCCCACCACCTTCACACGCCTGGGCCCTGCCTCTGCCCACAGGCTTCTGCGGTCCGAGTCTGTGGCCAAGATGGCCACAGTAGCTAGGCAGGCGGCCAGGCTGCTGGGCAGGTCAGGG
>NW_006284347.1:249922-269306 GCF_000327345.1 Myotis davidii | reverse complement strand
CTGGGGTCCAGCCCCCCAGCTCCAGGGAGAAGAACTTCTTTCAGTTCCTACCAGACCATATCCTGCAATGTCTCACCTCTGGGCCTTTGCCCATGCTGTTCCCTTTGCTTGGGACATCATGCCTGGCTAGCGCCTCAGTCTCCAGGGAGCCCCTCACTTACTTACCACCTCCTCTAGGAAGCCTTCCCTCATCCCTGTACGGGGTTAGGTAGACCTCAGGGCAGAGCGGGCCCTCTGTCCTGGGGAAAAACACCCCAGGCCCAGGGCTGCCCCCTCACCCATCCCTGTCCAGCTGCCAAGCCCCAGCACAATGCCCCACCTCAGGTCTCTGAGGAAGAGAGAACAGGGCGATCAGGAAGGTATGAGGCCTCACCTGGGAGCTGCACCACCAACTGTCCCTTACGTCTGCCTCCCCGGGGTTTACAGGGCTTAGGTTCCTGGACCCTCAGGGCACCCCTGCCAACTCACCTCCCATCTCCCACGCTGTTCATTTTTTGGAGAAGTTGTCTTGACCATGCCCTTGTCAGAAGTGACTGGCAGGCAGCCAAGCTGACCCCCACCATAGCTGTGGGGTTCCCAGCCCGCAAGGCAGCCCGGGCTCCTAAGCCTGAGCTTCCGGAGAGTCGGGAGCAAACCCACTCACACTTCCCCCACAGATCCAGGTCCCCTAGTTGAGCCCCAGCTTGGAGGGAACCCTAGTAACTAGGGTAGGCCTAGCCTTCTGGGTCTTGTCTGATGGGCGGTAGGCATGAGGTAACCACTGGGCTGGGTGGGGCCTGCGTGCACACAAGTGAGAGAGTTTATGTCAGGGGTGGGGCTGTGGCAGAGTGGAGGCTTACAGGGGTCCCCAGTGGATATGCCGGAGAAGATGCCTGGGGGATGGGCGGGGGGCGCCACGGGGCTGGAGTTTCACCCTGCCATGCCTCTGACCTGCTGCTGGATCCTGGCGTCCCTGTCCCTCCAGGCTTCGACAGCTCCAGCTACACGAGGGAGGGACAGGATGGTACATATTAAGTTATCACTAGGGTGTTACTGGCTCCTGCTAGGGACAGGCTGAGCCTCTCATTCATGCTGGGGGCAACCTGCAAAGTAAAGGCAGCCTTCATTTATAAATGAAGAAACTGAGGGTCAGAGAGGTCAGGCCACTGTCCAAGGCCACTCGGCGGGTCAGGCGGCAGAGCCAGGCCTCCAGGTCTGTGTGAGGCCTCAGCTTCCCCGTTTTTAGGAAAAAGACCTGGTGGCTTCAGAGGTAGGGCACCTAACGACTAAGCCTGGCCCCAGGCTGCAGGGTTCCCCTCCCAGCTCAGTCTCACTCGCTGTGTGACCTTAGGCAGGTAGCTCAGCTTCTCTGAGACCCAATGGAAGGCATCAGAGACTCAGCTCGCCGTGGTCACAAGGATTAACTGACTAAGGGTAAGGAGGAGGATGGCTGCCTTCCTATCCCATCTCTTCCTCCTTCCCAGGTATACGTGGTGGGAGCATGGACAGGAGGGGGCTGCTCTGAGGGGTGCAGGAGCCAGGTCCTGCGTTGATACCTAGACACACTCTTTTCTTTACCTCTTGGCCAACAGCTTCCCCAGGCACCCTGGAGAGCCCCCTAATTGCTGTCTAATTGCCTCTACCCAGGTAGAGCAGGTATTCTGATCTCATCCCACAGACCAGAAAACAGGCTCAGGGGAATCCCTGAGGCCACATGGGTTGTTGGAGGAGACTGAGGCCAGAGCCCAGAGCCTGGCTTGTTCACATGTCCTGCAGAGGGTCCTGGACTGTAGGTGCGCACCCGCACGAGGTATTTTGTGGAAGAGCCACACTCAAGGGGCCAAAGAGCCCCAGGTGGCTCACGAGCTGCAGTTTGCCGACCACTGCTCTAGAGAAAGGATGGATGCTGTGGTGAGGGTCAGCCTGCCAGTCACTTCTGACAGGGGCCTGATCAGGACAACTCCATAAAATGAAACAGATAAGCCTTTATAAGCCTTGCTTGGACCAGGGCAGCCTGGACTGTGGCTCATGTTCCTACCAGAGAAGGGGATGGAGTCCAGCATGATTTGGGAGGCCAGGCACCTGTTTCCCTGGCTAGGCAGGGATGCTGGGTTGTAGCTTCCCCACAGCTACATGCCTGGGAGCCTGTCCTCTGGGGCCCCCTCCCCCCCTTCATGTGGCTGTGGGGTTCTCAGCCCAAAGGGCAGCCCAGCCCTCTAAGCCTAAGTCTCCTGAGAGTCAGGAGCAAGCACTAGCAAAAGGGCCTGTTCCTACAGGCTGTGTTGGAGGCAGTGGCCATCTCGGGAGGCTCTGTCCAGAGGTGAGGAGTCCCCTGGGGCCACTGGGGGCTGGCCTTCTTGCAGGGAGCTCAGCTACTCGTGTGACCTTGGGCAAGTCACTTTCCATCTCTGGCTTCAACTTCCTTGTCTATAAATGAGACTATTTATAGCCCCTCAGAGGCTCAGGGAATGTAGACAAGAAGAAGGTCTAGTGCAGTGCCTGGATCAGAGTGAGCTCTCCATTGATTACTGCTATTTGTTATATGAGTTACCTTTGTTATTACCAGGGTGTGTTTGGGGATGGGACACAGAAGCTTACATGGCCTGAAGCTCTCTGCAAAATTGAAGGCTCAAACCATCTCACCTAACTCACCATGGTAGAGGTAAGAGACTAAGGTCCCAAGAGGCAGAGTGACTTGCCCAGGTTAGCAGCAATAGACTCCAACAGAGCCAGAAGTAGAAATTCATTGTTCTTTCCCTCCTGCAAGCACTTAACCAGCACCAACTGTGTGCTAGGCTCTGTACTAGAGCTGAGGAGCCAGGGAAGCCTCCACTGCAAAAGTGACGCTGGCCTGCGCCAGGACAGGGAATTCCTCCTTGGGCAGTGGTGGGAAGGTACTCCAGGCAGAAGGAACAGCCAGAACAAAGACTTGGAGCTAATGAACCCACTCCGTCCAAGGCCAGTTCTAAGGAACAGCGAGGTAAACCTGTGAGGCTAGAACATGGGGTGCACAGGGGACCCCGGGGACCAGTGGGATTCACATTCTCAGTGCACAAGGATGTCCTGCAAAGACCTGGGCTGCATTTGGGCCTGTGGTGAAGAAAGGAAATGAAGCCTTGAAAAGAGGGTTTTCCAGGCAGAAACTGGAGGGGAAAGAACAGGAGAACAGGCCTTCTAGGCAGAGGGAACGGCAAGAGCAAAGGCCCGAGGCAGGAATAACTACAGCAAGCAGCTTAATAGAATGGATAAATGAAGGCCTGACCTTTATTGTTCATATTCATGCTGCCTGGGTTTCCTTGGGCCAATAGGACAGGCAGTGCAGGGGTGGAGACGCAGAGCCAGAGATCGTCACCTGCCCACATACCCAGCTTCCTCCCCCGAGCAGTGCCTGGAGCTGATTACAGCCTGCTCCCTGAGCACAAGGTTTGCCTGCATGAGAGGGTACACATGGGTGTGAGTCCAGGGCAACTTCAATCTTTGCCCTCTGTGAGCCTGGCGCCTCAGCCTTTAATGATGGGCGCAGGGACTCTGACCAGCAGACTCCTGGGTGAGAGTGTGAGTGTGTGTAGGGCGCTCCTGGACCTCCTCAAAGACCCTTCCTTTCCCTCACGGTAGATTCTGGAACTTTTGCCTGTGGGTGTCTGGGCTCCCTTGTGCCCTTGCTCTGACACGTGTCCTTCTTGGGGCCTGTAAGGTTAAGCCTTAGACCAGCCGTGGGCAAACTACGGCCCGCGGGCCGGATCCGGCAATGATGCTTACTTTGAATTTATATTAGTTCACACAAACACTCCATCCATGCTTTTGTTCCGGCCCTCCGGTCCAGTTTAAGAACCCATTGTGGCCCTCGAGTCAAAAAATTTGCCCACCCCTGCCTTAGACCCTGTATGTCTTTGTTCCTTCCCTAGTTGTAGGGTCGCCCCTTAAGGGCCATATTCTCTCCTTCTGGTCTCTCCTTGTGCCATTGCACATATGGCCCCCACCCTGTGATGGCCAGTTACACCGTAGGCATTTAGTAATGACTGGCTTTCCCACGGTGGCACCCCTGTGCCCACTGCATGTGTATTGGCGTCCCCATCTCCCTGGGCCTTCACGTGGCAAAGGCGGAGAAACACCAGCTCCATCAAGCTTAAGCTTAAGCGGGCTGGGGTCGGCCTGAGCCTCTGGGCTCTCTGTGCTGCGCTGCACCATGGAGCTGGCAGGCCCTGCTCTGCAAGCCCCTCTGGGGCTGCAGAAGCACCTAGCTCTGCCCTGGGGAGTCAGATGCAGTGGGTGAGGATGTGCCCAAAAAATCAGGGGGAGCAGCAGCACATGGCTAAGTAGCCTGGGGGCAGACCCACCCGTGGTAATGCCAGAGAGAGTCCATAAGTGCACAGATGCATTCCGGATTCTCTCCCCACCTGGAGGCTGACTCTCAAGTCCCTCCTTCTCCCTGCTTCAGGGTGGGGGAGTTGGGGTAGAAAGTCATCATCACTTCCTTCATCATCACCCTGGTAGTCCAGACATGAATGAGGATGCAAGAATGTGTATGTACATGCATTCCTTTGTGTGAGAGGCTTGGAGTGGGGGCAGCAGGTGGGAGAGCATGAGTGTGCAAGGTCACTGGGAGGGCAAGAGGAGGGTCAGGTTCAAGCAAGCAAGGGTGCATGGCCTCCGGAGATGGCTCAGGCTCAGGGTCTGCCCTTGAGGACCCTTGCTCCAAGCCACCCTAGTGGAAGTCCTGCCAGCTTCCTCACACATAAGACCAAGGCCTGGGTGGCTGACGGGAAAAGGGAAGCGGGCAGAGGGGAGGAAGTCAAGGATGGAGAGCCCATTCTGAGCCTCCTGGGGCCTCCTGCCTGCTTCCCATCCCAACTCCACACTGTCCAAGAGGCTCCGGAACGCTCCCATCAGCTTCCCCAGCTGCCCCAGGCTCCCAAGAGCAGCCTCTGCCCCCAGTGCCTGGCACAGGAGGGTCCGTGGAGACCGAGGGATCCTGAACCCTTGGACCTTGTACTCAGAGGTCAACCTCCAGGGCAGGGCCTCCTCCCCCCAAAACTCGACCTTCATCCATGTCTGGCAGCGGTCAGCCGGTGTGGGGCTTCCTAAGGGCACTGTCTGGGTATCAAAATAAAACCTGACAATTGCTGCCTCCACCCAGTGCCACAGAGCTTGAAGGTAATTATAGGCGGCCTGGGATAGCCGACTCTGCCCGCAGCCCAGAGCTCGGCAAGCCCAGGGTCTGCCGGGCTGCAGGGAGCCCCCATCCTCCCGGTCTTGCTCTGCCCCAGGTTCAGAGCATCTCGTCCCCAGCTCCAGGCTGCTCCACCAGCCCACATGCCTGCCCATCTTGGGAAGGGGGCCCCTGGGAGTCTGGGTGGAATCTGGACTCTGCAGAGGAAGTAGAATGCATGAACTTGGTCTCGGAATCATCATAAGCACAGTAATTCCAGCCCCTACATATCAAGCACTCACTGCCTAGCAGGCCCTGAGCTAACATGACGCCCGTTGTCACATGGCAGGACAGTGGCCAAACCAAGCCTCACACCTCAGACTGCTATGAATTCCAGGCCAGAGTTCACTGTCATTAGGTCAAGCTGCCCCTAAAGCCACAGGAGCAGGGGTGGGACAGCTGGTAACTGGCCTGGGTGGAGTCAGACTAGTAATGGGAATGAGGCTGCGGCTCCTGGCAGGGGGAGGACAGACTTCCCCTTCCGGAGGCTCATTCCTAACTACGAGAGCTTGTGCAGACCCTGCCTGCCTGGACTTACCAGTTGGTTGTCCAAGGGGCAGTGAGAGGCTGGGAGAGACATGACTTCTGGCTGCCTCCCAGCCCTTTCAGCCCTGCTACCTCCCCATGGCCTTCCCAGATTTCTTCAGCCCAGAGGGAGCATCCTGCCTGTCCTGCCCACGCTGGTCCCCACCAGCTTCTCTGGGGTCTCATGCAGGAGCTCCACCCAGGACCGCCCCGGGGGCCCTGGGGATATCTGAATCGCTGGGCATAGAAGGCTTGAGCCCAGCCTCCTCCAGCACAAGGCGCCACCGCCTGGGCCCTTGTCAACCCTTATCTGTGGAATTTGCCTTGGAAAACTCCTGCTCCCTGCTGACTGGTGAGCGCAGGGCCGTAGCTGACTTTGTTCCAGGGCTTGGGGCTCAGTCCACACTGCCAGGAGGTTCTTATGGGCATCTCACTTCTCACCTGCTGTCTGTCATTCTCTCCCATTCTCTTCTCCCCATTCCCTTCCTGGCGTTTGCAGGTTACCTAGTAAAGGGGCCGTGTGTTCATGTTTCTCATCTCCACAAATAGAAACTCCCAATGACTTCTGCACTGACCTTGTTAGCAATCAACAAAGAACCCACAAACCTTTATTTAATCTCTGTTCTGTGCTGAGCGCTGGGGAGAGATGAGAGGGTGGCAAATTTGGAGATGAGTTACTTTGCCCACCTCCGTGCTTGAGGCAGGTGTTGCTAACTGATCCCAGCACTTTCTGCGGTATCCGGAGGGATCCAGCTCAGAACCCTTCTCAACAAAGCCCCAGGGAGCCTTGGCAACCAGCTGGAACAGGCACATCAGCCGGAACCCCTTTCACCTCCCTTCTGCAGCCCGTCTGCTGAGAATTGAGGCCAGGGTCGGGCCAGGCCTTCTTGCGCAAAGCTGTCCTCGTCCTGTCTCACCTCACACTGCCTGTGCCCTGATTTCTTTGTCCTTGTTCTCAGCGCCTGGCACAGGATGGGGAGAAGGCAGCCGGAATCATCTGTCTTGGTGTCTCGGATTCCTGTGAGGCTGCGATGGCCTGGTTAGGGACTTGGCCCCAAAGTGGCAGACGACCTCTGGACGGAAGGCATCTGGGCTGCTGCATTCAAGCACCTTCTGCAGCTGCCTCCACCTGGGACCTGAGACCCTCCCAAGACACGCGTGTCTTCTCAGAGCTACCCCGGCGCTGGGGAGCACAGGTCCCCTCACCCTACCTCCTGCTCCCATTGAAATGAGCTCACTGTGCATACCTTTCTAGGTCAAGGACAAAGTCCTGACCGCTGCCTTGCCTCTCGCAGTCATTCAAACACAGAGATTAGCACTCGCTGGGAGCTGGAGCTTGTGGCTGGGATCAAGGGCCTCCCTGAGCAGAAACAGAGGGTCCCTGATTCAAGGAGCTTGAGCAGGGGGAAGAGGCACGTTCTCAGATGAGTTATTGAGAAAGCATTGGACCCAGGATCAGACAGCTAGAAGGCCAATCCCGGCCCTGACACTGGCCCTCGACTTCTTGTGTGTAAAATAAGGATAACAGTAATAACACAAGAACGCCTGCCTCATAGACTTTTTAAAGGATTAAACAAGAGAATTTATTCCATCCTTCAACATTATTTGTTGAGCACCTACTAATATGCTAAGCTCTGCACTCAGCTCCAGGGATATGATTGCTCTCTAGGAGCTGACAGTCAGAGGGAGAGCAGTCAGGTCACCAGGAAATGGCTACGTAGAGTGAGCAGAGCCCCGATGGGGGAAGCTCAGGCAATGTGAGAGCCGGATTCTGATCCCATCCAGAAAATCAAAGAAGGCTTCTTGGAGGAAGTGACTCCTAAGGAGGGTGAATTAGCCAGGCTTCGGGGGAAAAAGAGGCAGACCCAGACAATGGGGAGAGGTGTTTCAGGCAGTGGAAGCAGCCTGAGCAAAGGCTAGGCAGCTCACAGATGGTGCCTATGCAAATGCCCAGCACTGGGCCCTAGCATTTGTTTTAAAGAGTACAAGGCAGGAGAGGGGCCCAGACAGACTGGTCTAGACGCTGGATGTGGGACAGATGAACTGGATTGGGTCTGTCCAGGGAGCTGCATTATTTACTGACCCAGCTATAAAATATTTACCTGGGCTTCCTGATGATTTATGGTGTTTGCTTTCCTATCTCCGAGCTCCTGGCAGGTAAACCAAGTGCCCTGCAGCTCACCCCTGGGAGGAGTCCCAGGGCACTGGTGCCTGAGCCAGGAGGAGGGCTCGGTCCAGCAGGCCAGGGCCTTTGGCAGCTCTGGGCTGTTCTAGTGAGGCATGAGCCCCATGGCCTGAAGGCCTCACCCCAGAGTCCCTAGGGCAGAGCCAGGAATCTAGGGTGAGAGAGGCCCAGGCTGTGGGGAGAGGCAGACCCAGACAGTGGCCCCGTGCTCGCTAGCTGTGTGTTCTTAGACAAGGTGCTGAAACTCTCTCATCCTGTTTTCGCCCCTGCAAAATGGGATTAACCGTAGTATAGTGTTTTGAGGAGTAGATTGAAAGGAACTCGGTGATAGTGGGCTTGAAACTCCTACATGTTTCATTAAATGTCTGCAAAATATAATATGAGGACAGCCTGTCAATGTAGCACATCTCAGCTCTTATAACATTTTTTTAAAGTGGACTACGTGGGAAGTGGGTGTGTTTGAAACCTGCTTGGGTTGAGAGCCAAGAGCTTGCAGAAAACTTAGAAGGGCCTGACCGCAGCCTTCATGGGGAGGAGACCAGTTCTCTCCTCTGCTCAACACCTCTCTTGGAGTCTTTCTAGAAATCTTTCTTGTAATCTTTCCAGAAGCTGGCCCAGTTTCCTGTTTGTTTCTGGAAAGGAAGAAAGGAATAGCCTTGAGCAAAGGGAGAGAATAGACGCAGTGGACCTCCACCAGGCCAGGTGGTGCCTCCTCAGCCAGGAGCCCTCAACGGCTGGAATCACTCCTCGCCCCATGGAGTGGGAAGTCTGGGCCCATGACCGATGGACTCTTGGGCGCTTGAAGATTAGGCTACGTGGAAAAGAGGACACAGGACTGGGTCCGTGCAGCCTGGGACAGCAGGCTGGAAAGGCATCTGATGGGCAGGGATAGTGAGGTCAGCAGATTCCCGAGAAGAGCTTCTGCAGAATTGTGGCTTATATGGGGGAGGGACCAGCCCCCACACCCAGGGCTTTCTTCTGAGGCCTCTGGACCAGCCTGAGCAACCTCTCCATTGAGCAGCTGGCCACACTAAAGCCAGAGGGAGGAGGGATCAGAAGGCCACACAAGATCAGAACTGGGGGCCCTGGGGGAAAGGTGGGGGGAGAAAAGAGCAAAGATACCTTAGGACCATCAGCGGTTCTCAACCTGTGGGTTGCGACCTCTTTGGGTGTCGAACGACCCTTTCACAGGGGTCGCCTAAGACCATCAGAAAACACATACATAATTACATATTGTTTTGTGATTAATCACTATGCTTTAATTATGTTCAATTTGTAACAATGAAATGGGTCACCACAACATGAGGAACTGTATTAAAGGGTGGCGGCATTAGGAAGGTTGAGAACCACTGCCTTAGGTGCTATTTCCAGCTGTGGTTGCACCTCCTCTGTGGCCTCGAATCTCCCTAGACAGGCCCAATGAGGTTCTAGCTTCTTCTGGATGGCCCCACTATCCATCAGTTATATTTTAGTGAAAATCAACTGATAAGTTTCCTTAAGTACTAGATTTCCAGCCAGCCCTCCACCGAGCAGAGGGAAGCCGGCACGGAGCTAGGGCGAGAAAGGCAGATCTCCAAAGGGAGGGGGCCGAGGGAGCAGAGGATGGGTGTCACAGGCAAGCCCAAGTGGCCTCACCTCTCTGGACTTCAGAGTTCAACAGGAAAAGAGAAGCCACTCAAGGTATTTCAAACAGAGTGAATTGAATCAAGGGGATCCATGACACGGGTGATAAAAAAAAAAAAATAGTGGAGAAGCTGTACAGAAAAGCAGCCTAGAGCAGTGGTCGGCAAACTGCGGCTCGCGAGCCACATGCGGCTCTTTGGCCCCTTCAGTGTGGCTCTTCCACAAAATACCGACTTCTGCACATGGGCCATGAAGTTTCAATTGCACTGTACATGCGTGCCCGCACATGGTATTTTGTGGAAGAGCCACACTCAAGGGGCCAAAGAGCCACATGTGGCTTGCGAGCCGTGGTTTGCTGACCACAGGCCTAGAGCAACACCAGCAGGAAGCCACTCCCCTCCCCAGGCTAAAGGAACAAAGGAGGAGAGAGTGATGTTTGTGTGCCACCCCTGGAGATCCCCTTCCCCAGAGCCCAGCAGCCTGGTGGATTTTCCCCACCATGTTTCTCAACCGGGTGTTTGTGGCAGCAACTTCCCCATTGAGCACACACTTCCCTTCCTGGGCTGCAGTTCTGGGGCGCACAGCTGTCTGGAAAACCTACTGTTTCCTCTTGTTTCCTGGGCTTGTTTGTGAACTGGAGAGGCTGAGGCCTGCACGCGGCCCCTCGAGTGCTCAGAGGGAGAGCCAGGCCTGCTGGGCCCCAACACCAGGGACTTGTGAAGAGAGCTAAGATCTGAGACCCTCTGAGCAAGTTCTTGGGAATCTGGGAAGTTGAAATCTCCACCCTACCATCGAAGCCCCACATAGCCTGTCAGCGGAGGCCAACAATATACCAACCAACTCGAGTGCTCAGAGGGAGAGCCAGGCCTGCTGGGCCCCAACACCAGGGACTTGTGAAGAGAGCTAAGATCTGAGACCCTCTGAGCAAGTTCTTGGGAATCTGGGAAGTTGAAATCTCCACCCTACCATCGAAGCCCCACATAGCCTGTCAGCGCCAGAGGCCAACATTCAACCAACCAATGGACCCACAGATCTTCACTAAGGCATCATTAAGTCAACTTGGTTTTACCCGACTCCAAACCTGTGAGGTATTATTATAAAACCCCATTTTACAGATGGGGAAATTGAGGCTCTGAAGGGTTAAGTCACTTGCCCAGGGTCCCTACACTAAAATGGGGCTACATTATTTTACATTTATTCCCTCACAGCTCTGAAGTATAGACGTGGAGAACCCTTGACATTCACCATTTCAACATTAGGAGTTTCAAGTATTTGAGAGTGACCACAAAGATCAGGGATTTTCTGTCATTTGCAACATCGCTGAAGCATGAATTTGAACCCTTCATAGGTCAAGGATGATGGTGAGAGGGAGTCATTGATCTTGCTGCTTAAAAGAAGTGAAGCAGAGAGAAGCAGGCAGGCTGAGCTCTTAGCCAGCACCCTGTGGGAAGGCCTGGGGGCTATCAGGCTCTAGGATCGGGTTACCCCCTCCCCCCTCCCCTCTCCTACAGCTGCCTGACCTTGAGCCAGTCCTCAGCTGTAAGATGACCTTGAAGGGTTCTTTTGAAGTCTGCGATCACACCTGTAAAGTCCAATGTTCCTGGCACACAGTAGGGGCTGTTAGAAGAATGATGTTGATTGTGGCCTTGCAGATGGCATAGTTCAGGGCTGCATGGCAGATCACAAGGCCTGAGTCCAAGGAGCTCCAAGAACAGGCTGGGTGATCCCAGGGGACCAGGGCAGCAAGGAGGATCCTCATCAGGGAGTTGTGAAGGTCAGGCTGGCAGGAGAGCTGGGGTGTGTGCTCAGGAGCTGTGGCCTTTGGAGTCACAAAGACTGGGATGTAAATGGCAGCTCTGCCCCTTCCTGGTAGTGTGACCTTGTGCAAGTTACTTCAGTAGGGCCTCCCTTTCCTCACCTATAAACTGGGGATGGCATCAATACCCATTTCCTAAGGCATGTTGAAGAGGTTAGATGAAAACATACAGCTGAAGTGCCTGCATACACACATTCACACACACAAGCTCACATGCACTCATATGTGCACTCACACACTATTACACCTTCATGTACACCCTCATGAACACTTGCTCATACGCATACACCACACAACATAGGTGAACACTTGCGTACATATACTCATACATTCTCAGACACTCTCACACACACAAATGCGTACACATTCACACATCCACACTAGAATGAACACAGTCATATATGGTTGCATTCATACATGCTTACACACTCATTTGCACACTGTCATACATGCACTTACTTGCACCACTCACACTTCACACATAAACTCACACAATGCTAACACACACACTCACACTCACACATGTTCACATACTTTCACTGATACACAGATACACTACACAGTCTCTAACACACATGCTCACACACTCAACCTACATATACGCATACAGGTGTACTAGCACACATTCACACATACTCACTCACACCCACACCCCATACTCATGCACACACACATGCTCACTCATGCAGTCATGCACAAACTCATTCAGTCGCACACACTCACACTCACACACACATTCACATACATCCTTCTGTTGCACAAGCCCATCCCCCACTCGTCTGGCAGCTTATGCTTCCAGAACAACCCAGGCCTGGCCTCATCTGATGTCCATTCCCTGCTCTGTATTCCCTCTTGGTTCTATTTATTTTTCTTAGCCACGATGAGCATATTTGGAAAAGGATCTATTTTCACCCTATCTGGAAACACATTTCCCCTCAGCCATGAGCTCGGCATATCAGTGAGGAGGCTCCTGGCCACTGTTGCATGGGCTGGGAGTGCCGAGACAAAGCCAGGATGGAGATCAGAGAGCCACAAGGCCAGAGGGCTTCCTGAAGTGGTCTGCTGCCTCTGAGACCTTTTTTGGGTAACCCTGAACTCAGGTGACTGCTCCCCATAAAGGCAGCTGTAGCTGAAAGAGTCTGCTATCCCTCTTTGCTCTTTCCATCTGCCCCTGGCTTCTGTAATCTCTCTTTCCTATAAGGGAGTTGGGCCTTTATAGATCATCTTGTCCCTCTCAGTTTTCCAATGAAAATAAAATAAAATAAAATACTGTGTTATATTTAGTGAACATTTCTTCTGCCCCCAACCTGTGTAAAGTCCTCTGCATGCATTATTCCATTTCAGCTTCATAATCACCTTAAGAGATTGTACTATTATTCTCCCATTTCACAGATAAGAGAACTGAGGTTTAGAGAGGTCAAGAGACATGCGTAAGACATACTCTAGTGCAGTGATGGCGAACCTTTTGAGCTCGGCGTGCCAGCATTTTGAAAAACCCTAACTTAACTCTGGTGCTGTGTTACATATAGAAATTTTTTGATATTTGCAACCATAGTAAAACAAAGATTTATATTTTTGATATTTATTTTATATATTTACATGCCATTTAACAAAGAAAAACCAACTAAAAAAATAAGTTTGTGTGTCACCTCTCACACACGTGTCATAGGTTCGCCATCACTGCTCTAAGGAATGATCTGCCTAATTCTCACCATAACCCATGTGGTAGGTATTATCATTATCTGCGTTTGACAGACGAGGAAACAGACGCTCACAGAAATGAAATGACTTGCCCAAAAGGCATTTGAACTCAGATCAGTTCATCTCCAAATGGTGGGGAAATAATTCTACGTTTTCTGTTTTTGTTGCTTTTTGTTTTGTTTTTGCAGTTGCTATTGTTTTGACTTTTTACATGACACTTGGGCCCTCAATGCAAGAAGAAAGACAGAATGCAAGCTGGTGGTGCTGCAATGCCAGGTAGGGCCTGCCCTGTTCCTGGCTCCACTCTGGTCACCAGGCTGGGATCCTGGCCATCTTCAAGGGCAGGTGCTGGTGAACAGCCTTCGAGAAACTGGCCCAGGAGAGTCTTGAGCAAGCATGTCAAACTCAAAGGCTAACACGGACCAAATAAACAAGGCATGCAGCCTGCGGGCCGCAAGTTTGACATGCTTGGTCTAGAGCAACTCTCCACACAGGGCTGCTGTTCCAAAGGGCAGGAAGCATCGCACGGGCTCAGACTCAGGGCCTCTGCCAGCTCTGCCCCAAAACCTTTGGGATTTTGGATAAAAGAGGAGGGCTGCTCCATTTCACCTGTGTGACCTTTCTACAGTGTGGCCTGGGGTCCTGAGAGCCAGGCCCCAGGGATGACAGTTCCTTACGCCTAGCATGTAAGAAGCCCTGGGTGTCTGTGCCAGGTCCCGGCCAGCCAGCCGCGAGTATGCCAGGAACATTTCCTCGCCATGAGCTGTTTGAATCAGCTTGTAGGAAATGGTAAAGGGGGTCTCTCTGGTCTGACATCTGGGCCTCAATCCCAGATCTGCTACCTACTGGCTGGGTAACCTTGAGCTGGTCACTTTACTTTTCTGAGGGTTTCTTCATCAGTTAAATGGGGATAATAACTCATAAGATTATTATATAACTATCAGAAGGCCACCTCGTAAGGTTGATGAGAGGATTAATTGAGGCGATGCATGGTAAGTGGAGGTCTGTTAGAATACGAACCATTATTATTCGTATGGAGACCATGAACCCAGAATCAGAGAGCCTGAGGGCTGACCTCCAGAGCAGCACACATATCTGTATACTTACATGCATACACACCTTCAGACCCCACACAGTCACACACTGTACGCACTGCATGGGGTCTGACATTCACACTTTCCCATCCATACTCACATGGAAACCCACAAGCATGTATCCATTCACCTACCCCCAGACTTTATCTGAAGGCTGGCCCTGGCAAATAGGCCTGCACACACATGCAAATGCACACTCACTTCCCACATGCATGTGAACACATGTTCCTGAACTTGTATTCATTCACATGTATGTTCACGTCTATGAACTTGTTCTCTTCAGGGCCACCAGCCTGACACTGGCCACAGACCAGTGGGTGAAAGAACTTCTTCACTCCAGGGCAGTCAAAGCCAGTCCTTGTGTCCCACGGGCTCAGCAAGTTCCCTCCTTTGTGTTCCCTCTGTTTGACCCCTCTGTGCGCTTCAGAAAGAGGCCCTGCATGAAAGCTTCCCTAATGCCTACCCCTGAACCCCCCTTGCCCATTTTCCCACCTCAGTCTGCCTATATCACTCTCATGTTCTCTCTGAGCGGGACCCTCAGCTCTGGAGGGGCACAAATCAACACCCAGAGGAGCCAGCAAAGCCAGGGCTCTGTGGCTGCTCACCCCCAACCCATGGGCAGACACTGGGACCCAGGGGCCACACTATACACTCTTCCTGGCACCGAATTTCCCCAAGCCCTGGCATTCACACAGGCTGCCTCCAGCCCCTGCTGCCCTGAACGCTGACCCACAGCCTAATCCTAAAAACAAGACCCCTGGCAGCTGGACAAGCCTGGGGCGGTTCTCAGGACTTGCTTTGCCTGCTTTAAGCAGACAGACTCTTCCCGCTCAGAGAAGGGGGCAGCTTTTCCGAGGTGCCTGAAGATCTGCCCTTAGCCAATGCTCCTCACAGTCTGGTCCACTGTATCAGAACCACGCAGGGTGTGGGTGAATGCGTATTCCCAGGCCCACCCAACCTTCCCGAATCAGAGCTGCTGAGGTGGAGCCAAAGAGTCAGATTATCAGTAAACATTCTGGTTCATTCCTGGTTAAGGGTCTGAGAACCACACTGCCCAGTGCAAATGCTGGCACCACCATTTACTAGCCCTTAGGCATGTCCTTTAACCTCACTGAGCCTCAGTTTCCTGGTCTTTAAAATGGGGATAATAATGGCTTATGCCTCATTATGCTCCTTTTTCCTTTTAATCCTTACCCGAGGGTATGTTTATTGATGAGAGAGAGAGAGAGAGAGAGGCATTGACATGAGAGGAAAACACTGCTCAGTTGCTGAATTGAGAATCGAACCTACAACTTTTTGGTGTATGGACGATGCTCCAACCAACTGAGCCACCTGGCCAGGGCTCATGGGCCTGCTCGTGGAGTAAAATGAGATCACGAAGGTGAAGTGCCCAGCACAGTACCTGCACACACTCAACAAATGTAAGCTGTTAGTAGTGCAGCCGTGTTCTCATGCCCAGGGACTTCTGAGTGAGGGACAGAGCCTTGAGGTTCTCTTGCAGGGATGGACCTTGAGCAGCAGAAAACCTTGATGGGGCAGGACCTTCACCCCAAATTCCCCATCTCCCAGTGACAATGCCCAGCTCTCCTGCCTCCACCCAGATGAGGTCTAAGGCACCGCTTTTACCCTGCCTCTTCGCCTGCTGGCAGCCTCTCTCCCTGCCCCACTGCCCTGGGAGCCTAACTGGCTTGGCGCCAGCCCTGGCACTCCCTTCAGCTGGGTAATAAAATAGCCAGCTCAGGTCAGCTTTCCTTGGCAAGGAGGCCCCCTGGCACAGAGGGCAGGAGGGAGGGGCGAGCCTGGGAAAACGGCTCCTTCAGTGAGCACCAATTATGGTCTGGCATTCTCCAAGGATCACTTGCTCCCCAAACCAAGTGACCCCGGGGCAAAGAATCTTCTTATTTGTCTTTCTTCCTTTCCTAGTCCTTCATTATTTATTTTATCTGTGCATCCAGTCATTCAATATTGAAATGTCTACTGGGTGTCAGGCCCTGGGGCTCGCCAGGATTGGCAAACTTTTTCTGTAAAAGGCCAGATAGTAAACATTTTCAGTGTTTTGGAGCGAACTACCTGCTGTTGTAGCAAGACAGTGTTTTGGATGGGCAGGCCGCCAGGCCAAGTATAGAAACAAATGGGTGGATGTGGACGTGTTGTAATAAAACTTTATTTGTGGACACGGAAATTTAAATCTCATGTGATTTTCATGTGTCATGAAATAGTCTTCTTTTGATATTCTTCTCCCAACCCTTTAAAACTGTAAAAACGATTCTTAGCGCACAGGTCATACAAAGCAGGCCACAGCTAGTGGGCCATAGCTCACCAGCCCTGAGCTTAGCCCTCCACACAGAGGCCATGGCATGTGCCATGCCCCGTTGCTGCCAATACCGTTAACAGAGGCGAGGCCGTTGGGGAGGCTCCGTGCAGCGGAGCCACTGCAGCCTCCCAGGGCCCACCCCCTCGGTGCCACATATGTCCTCTGGGGTTTAGATATGGAGACTCTTAGCCCAGTCTCCTTCAGGACCAGGAGCATTTTGAGGGCAGGAACATCACTCTTTTAGCATTTGGAGTCAGAAAGCACCTCGGTGCAAATACCAGCTTGACCACTCCCGACCTGAACGGCTTTGGGGGAGTGCCTCAGTTTCCTCATCTGTAATATCTACCTCATGGGTTGTTGAGAGAATGAGGAGTCCAGTGCTCAGACAGGTGCTGATGTGGGGCCAGTGGTCAACGCTCATGGGCTCTAATCACAAGTCCTTCTCCCCCATCAACCCCAGCATCCAGCATGGCTCTGGGCACAAATTCCTGCCCAGCCTCTCCTTGTTAAGTCTTAACTTTCCGGCTGAGAGAAAAAGATCCACGACTCCTTGCCCAGGAGCCCCTCGGGGTCTGTACCCTGGACTCCTGGGCAGCTTTACCCTTCAGACTTAGCTTGGAGCATTTCCCTTTGGCTTCTCTGTTCCCAAAGAAACGATCCCCTTGTCCCTCCCAGCCCAGCCCACTTGGATGCCCGGGGTTAGGAGCGTGTGGACATGAAGAGCTTGTGGCTGGTTCTGCTCCAGGGATGAGCTGTGGAGGAGGCAGCTGCTTGGTTGTGGATAGAGGCAGCCAGAGCCTACCTCACCTGCCCGTCCAAGGTCCATGGGATGGGCAGGCTGCCAGGTCAAGGCCTTAGGCTGAATACCTCAACCCTTCAACACTTTGCTGTCCTTTCCAGGTATACGCCTCTCCCCGGCAGGTGCCAGGTTTGCTCTGTCATCCAGAACATCGCCCCTTCCTACCCTCCAAGAGCCTCTGTTACCCTCTGTGGTTTTATTCTTTCATAGCACTTATCATTATGTGAAATTTTATTTGTTGTTAGGTTTTCCCACCCCCCCACCCCTAGTCTCCCTTCCACTGCAATTTAAGCTCCTTAAGGGCCAGAGTTTTTGTCTACTTTGATTCTTATAATTGCCCTCACAGGACAGAGAATATCCCCTAGTTAATAGATAAGCACATTGAGGTCACCCAGTTAGTGAGTAGCAGAACGAGGATTCAGAGCCTTTCTGTAAAAAGCTGACATTCTGTGCCTCCACCATAAGGTAGAGCTAATCTGGCAAGATGGGGACAGAAGGGTACATAGGCTCGAGCTCCGTCATCTGTTCCCGGCAGCAGTAAGAGTCAGGAGATATTTATGGGGGTCCTAGGAACTTTCTCTGCTATCTTGCAGGGAGAAAAGCCAGGTGGACTTCACTCTCGCCTTCTTGTTTAGACAGAGAAACATATTCCAGTCTCTTCATTGCAAAGCAGATAGTGCTAAAAGCTACAAAGGGTTACAAAGTGCTGTATAGGTGCTGGCCTAGTCTGCTCAGGCACCTGCAACAGAAGACCATAGACTGAGTGGCTTAAGCAACGGGAACTTATTTCTTGCAGTTCTGGAGGCTGGGAAGTTCAAGATAAAGTTCTGGCTAATTCACATTTCTGGTGAGAGCCCGCTTCCTGTTTTGAAGCTGGTTCCCTTCTTGCTGTCATCCTCTCCTGATGGAGAGAGAGTTCATCTCTCTTTTGTCTCTTCTTATAAGGGCACTAACCCCATTCATTGAGGACTCCACCCTCATGACATAATTTCCTCCCAAAGGCCCCACCTCCAAAAACCATCACACTGGGAATTAGGGCTGCAATATATGAATTTGGGGAGCACACACATTCAGTCCACAGCAGGAGCTGACAGTAGTACTCTCTAGAAAAGTCAGGGCCGTGGGGACTGAGTGGGGGCAGGGGGGGCACCATCAAGGAAGGCATCCTGGGCAAAGAGGAAAGCAGGAGCAAAGACTGACAAGACAGGGCCTGTTTGAGAAACAGTAAGGGCTCCTAACATCTAGAGCAGGGGTGGGCAAACTTTTTGACTCGAGGGCCACAATGGGTTCTTAAACTGGACCGGAGGCCGGAACAAAAGCATGGATGGAGTGTTGGTGTGAACTAATACATGTTAACACTGCTGCTGGTGAAGGAGCGGAGGGGAGAGCAAGAGAACCCTCCGCTCTTTCGGCTCCGCGGGCCGGATAGAACAGCCGAACGGGCTGTAGTTTGCCCACAGCTGAGCGAGAGCCTACCGTGTGTTGGGAAAGGCCAGTGATTATATTATGGAAGCTGGTCAAGCAGGTAGGTTGGGGTCAAATCACAGGAGGCCTCAAAGATACTGGGGAAGACTGGGCTTCCCAGAGTCCGCATAGCAAATAAACCAACAGAAGAGCAGCTGACGGTGTGCTGGGTGCTTTACATTTTAGAAAGCACCCCCCGTCCGTCCTTCTGCTCTGGTAGCAGGCGGGCAAGAGAGGCAAGTTTAGGACCCGGAGCCCAGGGTCTGCACCACCAGGGGCAGGACGTGTAGACAGAACAAGTCACTCCACACCTCTGGGTCTCACTTGACTCCTTCTCTGCACTCAGGAGGGATCCCACAGAACCACTCCTGCAAAAACGCTGTATGTCACTTCCGGTCCTCAGTTCTTTCTCTGTGAAGTTGGGTCGATTCCCGTCCAGGGAATTGCCTAACTCGGGGTGCGATTTTGTAGGCAAAGGCCAAAAGGGCGGAATCTTGTTAGTGAAGTTAGGGGAGTCCCTGTTCTGTGGATGGTGAGCGGAGAGCTCAGAGAATGAATAATTAGCTACATAATTATGAACGGATTTCGTAGGTTGGCTCACATTTATGGTTTTATGTTTTATTTTAATTTGTCTGCTCATGCTATTTCATTGACATTTAGTACACCTCTAAATTA
>NW_006284347.1:240893-248247 GCF_000327345.1 Myotis davidii | reverse complement strand
TCAGTGGTTCTCAGCCTGTGGGTTGCGATCCCTTTGGCGGTCAAATGGCCCTTTCACAGGGGTCGCCTAAGTACATCCTGCATATCAGATATTTACATGACGATTCATAATAGTAGCAACATTACAGTTATGAAGTAGCAACGAAAATAACTTTATGGTTGGGGGTCGCCACAACATGAGGAACTGTATGAAAGGGTCGGGGCATTAGGAAGGTTGAGAACCACTGACTTAGCTTATTTGGTTCAGGTAGGGGCAGGCAGAGAAAGCGCCCAGCCCAGCACAAAGGGGAGATGAGATGGGCGCAGAACACTGACGCGCCCACCCCGCCCACTCATAGGGCCCCGCACTGCCCGCGCCCCGCCTTCCGTTCCGAATAGACCAATCAGCGGGCGAGCTGCCCAGTGACGCGATCTCCTCGCGACGACATGGCTGGCGGCGGCGTTTCCTGGTGACAGCCGGGCGCCGGGCTATGGGCAGCCAGGAGGTGCTGGGCCAGGCGGCCCGGCTGGCCTCCTCGGGTCTCCTCCTGCAGGTACACTCTGCCGGCCGCCCCCGCGCCGTCCCGCCACCGGGGTCCGCGGGGAGCCGCCTGCGGGCTGGCTCAGCCCCGCTGCCGAGGGGCTGGACAGGAGGAGGTGGCGGCGGAGGTGGGGCTCCTGGGCCCGGAGTTGGGAGCCGGCGTTCCGAGTCGTGGCTGGGAGGTGGCCAACAAGCCACGTTCGTTTTGAGAATTGCAGTTATTTCCCGTAGAGCAGCAAGAGAGAGAGCAGGTGGCGGGGGTGTTTGTGGTGCTGTGTAATCTCATGTATTTTAAGGCAAGGGGTTCATCTTCTCCATGCTCCACCCCTCACCCTCAAACACATGCCTCAAATTCCCTGACTCCCACTGAGTTCAGAGAGACTGTATGGCATCTGGGCTCAGGCAGGCCCTGGATTGAAATCCTGGTTCTGCCAAGTTCTTGCTGAATGAGCCAGGGCAAGTGACTTCACCTACTAAGCCTCAGCTCCTCATTTGGAAAATGGGGGTTATAATAGTAATAATAACAACAACAACAATAGTACCTAGCCCATAGGTTGCTGCTAGGCTAGATTGAAGTTATTTGTATAATTGCTTCGCATGCCCTTAGTAAATCTTGGGGTGTCTTCCTTCTCCCTATGTGACCTGGAACCAATCATTTCCTCTTGGTCCTAATATTCATCATCTGTCAGATAGCATACATGCCGGTTGGCCCAAAGGATATCTAAAGGTTTGTTAAAACCTAGGAGCTGGTCCTTTTAAGTCAAGTGGCTCCATTTCTCTGTGTTGCACTCTTGAGCCATTCAATCCTGTCTCACCAAAGTCCTGAATCCACCCTCCCCCTTATTTTAGAGTCGATGTTTCCCGTGGAGGCTGGGAGAAGGAACCAGGCAGCCTTGGGCTGAAGTTTGGGTCTTGTCACTTGCTGGAGGCCCACCCTTGGGAAGTTTGCTTGGCTTCTCCAAGCATCAGTTTCTTCATCTTAAACGAGAACAATAATGCAACCTCATACGGTCATTAGGGAGATTAGGTGAACTGCCAGGTGTATGCCTAGCACATTATAAGTACTTAATAACTTAATTATTTTTGTTATGGTTTAGAATTTTTTTAAATGGACATAGTGACTTTGGGCAAGTCAACTTTGCTCTGAGTCTTAATTTGCTTCCTGTGCATTTATTCACTCAGTTTTAAGGGTCAAATAATGAACAGGGATGAAAGAGCTTTTTTAAAACTGTAAAGTCCTTTACAAAGTGAAGACTTACTAATAAGGGCCTGTATGTGGAGGAAATACTGGGTAGCATGAGCAACCTTAGAGCTTCATTAGCTCAAACTTTTGTTCACTTAAGAGATAGGGAAAAGCCTGAGGCACTAGGTTTCTTAGACAAGGATAATGAAGTTATATAAACATGTGTAGGTGGTTTTTAAAAAATAGCCAAAATCTTTAGATACCTGAGTGTTTTAATTCAGTCTGGTATGTTTTTTCAATTTACAATGCATACACTTGAGGTAGCCTTGCAATTATATTGTAAACCTGCAAGAATGTGAGTTTATTCTCTGTCATAACTCTGAGCTGGCCATAGTGAAAGTATTAATGCCTTTTATTTGTATGCATTTTTCAAAAATGCTTTTACCTACACAATCTTGTTTAATCCTTGTTATCAATCCTATGAGAAAGGCATCGTCTGACAGAGAAGGAAATTGAGGCTTATAAACATTAGAGCAGTGGTTCTCAACCTTCCTAATTCCGCGACCCTTTAATACAGTTCCTCATGTTGTGGTGACCCCCAATTCATTGTTACAAATTGAACATAATTAAAGCATAGTGATTAATCACAAAAACAATATGTAATTATATATGTGTTTTCCGATGGTCTTAGGCGATCCCTGTGAAAGGGTCATTCCACCCCCAACAGGGTCGCAACCCACAGGTTGAGAACCGCTGAATTAGAGGATGATGGGGCGAACAGTGAAATGGTGACTTGAGATTTTCAGCTGAATGCTTTTTTCCATTAACAGCTCTGAATTGGCTTCAAACCTCTAAAATGGAGTACAGAATTTGGTGTGTGTATGTACTTACAGGGGTGGGCAAAAATAGGTGTACAGTTGTACTACAAATAAGTCATGCAATAATTAATAAATAATAATACAGGAATAAACTCTTGTGGACTCACAACTGTAAACCTACTTTTGTCCACCCTGTATGAACCTGCATGTTTCTAAGGAGAGCTTTCAGCAGACTCACAAAAGGTCACATTTGACTTCACAAATGTTAAGATTGTGATATCCGCTTTGGAGACCTTGCTGCTCTGTGGCACTCGAGGGGCAGTGTTGAATTGCACTCTCCCTTTTAGGCCTTACCGCTCCCCGGGGGTTTTCAGAATTTAGCAGCTCGTTGGCATACCTGGATTTACTAAGACTGCAGCTGTGCATGGGTAACTCAGAGTGCCTGACAGAGAAGTGATTTGCCTTTTGGGCTCAAATGCACTTGAGTTACACCTGTGGTGCTGCTGGGACACAGAGGAAGAGTCAGTGAGTGAGGCCGACACCCCAGCCGCATCCCCATTTAGTAACCTCGTTTAACTGCAGCCTGTTCTTCTCTGTCTCAAGGGAATAATTCTTTACTACGGGGGTTTTCTTGAACTGATATAGTCCTTCCAAATGGCATTAGCTAGCTAGACTCTGTCTCTCCCAACCACCCCTCCCCCTTTTAAAATATCTTATTGCAGTTGTCATTTAAAAGGTATTTTAACTCCTCTCTGCAAGGTGGCAAACAGTCAGTAAATAAATACATTCTTTTCTGTTTTCTAATTGAAAACTGAAGTTCAAAGGGATTAAATGTCATTATCAGAATCCCCAGATACTAGTAGGCAGAGAAGAAAGAGCAATTAGACACCATGATTACTAGCGAGTCTGCTCTACCCTGCAGGCTCCCACTAGCAAAGTGCTTGCTATTTCTAAACAGGCTGGAAGGAGGGGCAATGGGAAGCACTAACTGAAGTTCTCTTTCTGCCTCCTGGAGTGCCCGACTCGGAACCCAGAGAAAGTCCCTGAGTCTGTAGGGGCCGTCCTCTTCTCATCAGGAAGTTCGGGTTTACTGATGGGTCCTTTGACCACTGCCCAGTCGCGTCAAGAGACGCCAAGGAATGGCATTTTGAGAAGAAATGCAGACAGGTTGAGTGTTTTAGAAAGCGTCTCCATGGCAAGGCCGCTGTGTGTCATGACGTTAGGAAGAACAGCCACATTGTTGTCATTTCAGCAAAGTAAACACTCCCAGCATAATTTATTCTTAGGTCTTTTTCTTCTTTTTCTGTAGGTGTTGTTTCGATTCATCACCTTTGCCTTGAATGCGTTTATTCTTCGCTTTCTGTCCAAGGAAATCGTTGGCATAGTGAACGTAAGGTAAGAAGGGCTGCGCCCTGGCACTGTCCATAGCTCACATCCCTCGTCAGGTTTTCCTCTGTGCCTGCGTGTCACCCTCGGGTTTTAGAGGCAAGGAAGTTTACTGGAGTCACCGCGTGTTAGCAGCGGCTGTGGAGGAGCATGCTGCTGGGGGAATGAGCGGGGGATGTTGTTCTTAATGGACCCATGGAGTGTTTTCCATTAGCAGCCTCCGAATGCACATTTCCCAGCCAGCTTTTTCCTGTTTGCCTGCTCTCAGAGCCCAGGATAGGAGTGGGAGTAATTCTCTGCAAACCCCTTCTCAGGTATAATTCTGTGTTCTTGTGCTGACGGCAAAGGAGGGAGGCATCCTCCAGATCGTGAGGATGTGCTTTGTAATCAGCCAGCTGCCTTCCTCCCCTCGGTGGTTATGTTCTCTCTGGGTGACTTGTTCAGTGGAAAATGGTCGCTGGAATAAGGGCTTGAGTCCTTGTCATTAGTTCCATGGTGGCTCTTAGCTGACTGGCTTCATCTTTTAGACTCTGTGTTTCTTCCTGTCTCCTCCTTTCTCTTCGAGGACACCCCACACATATTCTGTATTCACAAATGACACAAAAGGATCTGAAGGGATGTGAGTGTGCGGAATAGCTCAGCTTCTCAGGTGTGTCTTCATGTCCTGATAAACAAGACAGTATGTTCCAGACAGCTCCTCAGGTGATTTGGAAGTCGGGACCATACTTTGAGAAATACGATTTTAAAAGCAGGAAGGAAAAGACCAAATCCTCTGAGGGTGCTCAGACTTGAAAGCAGTTTGGGTCTCTCCCCGTCTGTTCTCCTCCAGGTTGGCAGGTCCCTGCTTGTATAGCCCTTGTCTGGCCTGCCCCCTGCTTAACGTATGGTTATCTCCTCATCCGCAGTGTTGGACAGAAGCACTGGGGACAGTGGTTCTCAACCTTCTGGCCCTTTAAATACAGTTCCTCATGTTGTGACCCAACCATAAAATTATTTTCGTTGCTACTTCATAACTGTAATGTTGCTACTGTTATGAATCATAATGTAAATATCTGATATGCAGGATGGTCTTAGGCGACCCCTGTGAAAGGGTCGTTCAACCGCCAAAGGGGTTGCGACCCAAAGGTTGAGAACCGCTGACTGGGGAGCAGGATGGTCCTTGGTCAACCTCAGAAACTGTAGCCCTGGGCCATCCCCACTCAGGCTTCATCTGGGCCACGGCCTGTTGAGGAAGGGAAGCCTCAGCTACTCCTCACTGAGGTGCAGGAGGGTCACCTTGGTGCTGCCAGCCTAGCAGGTACACAGGCAAGCTTGGGTTGCAGCGGCCTCTGCCGTGGCTGCCAGCCTCTTTGCCTGTCCTGAGATTCTTGGCCAGAGCCTCCACTCGGTAGAGCCTCAGCTTCTCTAACAAGGGCCGTTGGGTCCCCAGTCTCAGAGTGACCGAGAGGTCCCCTTGCTGGGTGGGGTCATATCTTGTCCTTTTCCTTATGGTCAGAGAGCCTGCAGGCTTTGGAGGCCACTGTGGCCGTTTCTCCCCAGGCATAACCTTGCAGGCACACACTCGCTGCTCCGGAATTGGATCCTAACATTGTTTGAGTGGATTAGACAGTGAGGAGTCCTGTGGAACCTGCCTTCCACATCACCACCAGTGATTTGTGACCAAAGCTTTTTTCATCCCAGTTGCTGGTAAAATCTCAGACATTCTCTCCATAAAAAAGCTAGAGACCTTCTTACTATCGGCTTTCCCTTTACAGGCTAACGCTGCTTTACTCGACCACCATCTTCCTGGCCAGAGAGGCCTTCCGGAGAGCATGTCTGAGTGGGAGCACCCAGCGAGACTGGGGCCAGACCATCAACCTCCTGTGGCTGACGTGAGTTGTGCTTTGCTTGTCAGGAGACAGTTTCAAAGGCAAAGGTAACAAATATTACAAGTTCAACAGCAACAGTTTAACGGTTAAACAGCCCACAGCCTTGCTTTTGCAGTGGGTTTCTGGGGACTTGGCATGGGCTGTTTTCCTTCCGGTGGCCCGGAGCCAGGAGGCGGCTCCAGGTGGGGGCTTCTGGGCCAGATTCCAGCCCTGGCTCTACCCTTTCTGGAGGCTGTTTCTGCGGTTCCTGATCCCCAATCTGGGTCCTCCTGGGCCTGGGCCATCTTTTTTATTCCTAATCTTTTCCCCCTGTGGCATTTTCTGAGCTTTTAACAACCACTTAGTCTTAGTATTTTTTGAAAGCCTTTTAGGATTTCATTATATCCTTCTTCAATTTTGTTATGTTGATTTCAGTTCTGAGGCTTTCAGAATATTCGTGAAGACCAAGCACATTAGCTAACAATGGTAATAGCTTTTCTGCAGTTAAATCCCTGCAGGGAGGGCTGGTGGTTGAGGTTGTTTCCCAGTGCTGCTCTTGCATAACTCCTGTTGCCTCACGGAAATGGCAATCATAAGGGCTGGTAGGTTTTCATTTTCTTAGCGAGTGACTTAACTACCCAATCATATGTAAGTGCTCCGTGGTACCCACGGGAAGGGATACTGTGCACTGCATCAGTGGCCATTTGGGTGTAAGTACCAGCCGTATACTGGCTTTCAGTCATTCTAGGTAGAAGCAGCAGGCACACACTTTGGGGGAATTTTGCTTTTTGAGTCAGTGTAACACAATGGATAGGAGTGTAGCCTGGCATTAGACAGATCAGGATTGGGCCCCGCTTCTGCCCTTCACTAACTGTTCGTAACTTTGGCCAAATTACCCAGCGCCTGTCCGCCTTAGTTGTCTCATCACTTAAGTAGAGGTAATGACAGGATCACTGTGAGGTATCAGTGAGACAAAGGGGGTGAATCCTAGCACCTGGCATGTAGTAAGTGTCTTAATAGGAATTAGCTATTTTTATGCTTATAACTATATTTCTTTTCTCTTCAGTGCTACTATTTTTGTTTGTTAATCTTCACCTGAGGATATTTTTTCCCCATTGATTGAGTGAAAGGGAAGGAGAAGAGAGAGAGAGAGAGAGAGAGAGAGAGAGAGACATCAATTGGTTGCCTCCATGACGGGGCGCGGGATTGAACCTGCAATCCAGGTATGTGCCTTTGACCTGGAATAAAACCTGAGACCCTTTTGTGCTTAGGCCAGTGCTCTAACCACTGAGAACACCGACCAAGACAGTATCACCGTTGTAATATATATTTATATTTTTATACTTAGCATATTAAAGAACATTTCCCCCCATTTTTAGAGTCCCTCTGGGTGTGTTTTGGTCCTTGTTCCTGGGCTGGGTCTGGTTACGGTTGCTTGAAGTGCCTGATCCTAATGTCGTCCCCCACTATGGAACTGGAGTGGTGGTGTTTGGTCTCTCAGCTGTGGTGGAACTTCTGGGAGAGCCCTTCTGGGTCTTGGCACAAGCACACATGTTTGTCAAGCTCAAGGTCAGTATGCCTTCTGCTGTGAGTGGGATGTG
>NW_006284347.1:231081-240865 GCF_000327345.1 Myotis davidii | reverse complement strand
AGGGAAAGAATGTTTTTTTAAAAAAATACCATTATAGTAGAGAATGATATTTTTCAGACTCGCTTCTCGAAAGGTAATATGATAAATTTAGTTCATTCACTTGAAATTTGGCAGGTAGGCTGAGCTAAAGTTTACTTCTACTATGCTATTAATGAAAAAACAGGTTTATTAATAGGGAAGGTATTAGTTTAGATAAGAATTTAAGAGGACTCTAAAGGTTTTTCAGTTAATTATATTTTTAGTTATATACTAATATTAACTTTTCTCTTTATCTTTTAAAACATATAACTTGATATGTACAAAAGAGTGTCTGTAACATACCTGTAAATCTTAGAGCATGATAACATACTGGAGGTCCCTGAGCCTACCACCCAACACAAGTAGGACATTACCAAGTAGGCATGTCCAGCCCCATGCCTCAGCCCCACTGCCAGCGCAGTCGCTGGCCCGATTTTCTATTTGTCATTTCTTTGCATCTTTTAACTCATTGTATTCGGGAAACGTGTTTACACGTTTTACGTATTTATACGTTCTACCAGCGTAGTAGAGTGCGGGACACGTATTGATACGTTTTTTATAGATTAGTGGTAGAATGCGGGTAACGTATAAATACGTAAACTAAAGTTATTGTAATTTTACTGAACGTTGCCATTTGCGCAAAAAATTAGCAAAAATGGCCCGCACCACCTGTTAGCGCGCGATAAAAACTACCCGCAAACAATGTGTTAAAATGGTTTTTAAATGTCTAAGTCATGCTCTTTACCACATGCTTGCAGGTGATTGCTGAGAGCCTGTCGGTAATCCTCAAGAGTGTGCTGACAGCTCTTCTCGTGCTGTGGGTGCCTCACTGGGGACTGTACATCTTCTCTTTGGCCCAGGTAATAGTTACAGCCTTTCACTTTTGTATACTCTGTTTGTCCGCCTGAGTTTTTCTTCTTGTTCCCATTACTACGTTCTTAATTTGAATATCTATGCATGTGAGGAAGGCTAGAAGCTCTGGATGGTCTTGACAATGCCCCTCTGCTGCCATGTTTCTCTGTGCCATGCACTGACCCACCTGGTCCCCAGCGACCTGGTGAAGGCCACACAGGAGGCCCTTTGGTCCTACATAAAAGCTCCTGTAGACACTCTGTCAGCAAGCCCAAATCAAACGGATCTTTGATTGTCTGGCTGTCTTATGGAGGATAAAAACAGCTGTATGGGGATGAGGTGGGAATCAAATTGCATGCCTGTTGTGTTGCCTGGATTTCAATCAATTGTTTTCATACTAGGAGAAAACTCCGCCAAGTCTGTTTTATTTTTTTTAGATTAACTTTTAGAGAGGGAGGAAGGCAGGGAAAGGGGGGAGAGAGAGAGAGAGAGAGAGAGAGAGAGAGCGAAAGAAGCATCAATGTGAGAGAGATACATGGATTAGAATCAAATCTGAAACCTTCTGGTGCACTGGACAACACTTCAACCAACTTAGCTGCACTTTTGTTTTAAACTTAAATTAAAATCTCCACCCTGGTCATGTGGCTCAGTAGGTTAGAGGGTTGTCCCATGCACCAAAGGGTCACGGGTTTGATTCCCAGTCAGGACACATACCCAGGTGTGAGGAGGTAGCCAATTGATGTTGATGTTTCTATCTCTCCCTCTCTCTCTAAAATAAAAAAATCAATAAAAACATTTTTTAAAAAATACATAATTCAGAGGGCATGAACCAGGTTCATTTTTAGTTTTGGTAGTTTGGGTTTCATTTCCACTTTATCTTTTCTAGTTCTAGTTCATATTTCTAGTTCTAATAAAATATAAGAGAGTACAGTGCCAATTTAAAAAATGAAACTTAAGATCAGATAGTTATCAGAACATCTTATAGTGCAAAGCAGTTTGTAATTTTTTTCTTAATGTATAGGAAGATAAGTTAAAATTTTTAGTAATGATTTATGTAAAAACCTTTTCCATGTTCTAGACAAAAACTACAAATATTTTTGTGCAACATAGAAGAGCTAGATTTAAAGTAATAGGGTGCTAAAGGTCTGGGATGGGGCAGGGGGTGGGTTGGAGGGGGTCAGTGGGGGAAAAAGGGGGACATATGTAATACTTTGAACAATAAAGAATTATAAAATAAAGTAAAATTTAAAAAGAATGAGAATTGCCTCCTAAAAGCAGTTTGAAAACAATTGCATATTTTAGACAAGTTATTTGTGATTATTTTTGCCTTGTTTTATTAGCTCCAGAACTATAGTCTCAGCATTCATCATACTTTTAAAAAAAATTATTTATTTTTAAAAATATGTTTTTGATTTTTAGAGAGAGATAGAAACATCGATGAAAGAGAGACCCTCCTGCATGCCCCCCACTGGAGATCGATCCCACAGTCTGGGCATGTGCCCTGGCCAGAAATTGAACCGGTGACTTCTTGGTTCATGAGTCAGTGCTCAACCACTGAGCCACATCATCTGGGCCCTCATACTTTTTGATGCATCCTCCCTAATAGGACAGGAGAGCCACACAGGCACCCAGTTATTGGTTGACTCTTCCTGGGAAAGGCACTTTCATTGTCACTTTCCGATGATCAGAGCTCCCTCCCAGGATATGTCATATGTAGGTCATAGTCAGCAAGGCCAGTACTGAATTTATTTGCTTCCTTATCATAGACTTCTGAGAGTTCTTCACTGGTACATTCTCTGTCAATTTATGTGTCAGAAGTCTAAGAACCAACAGCTCCTCATGTCAGCAGGCAAGCCACAACCAACACCCTGGGATTCCCTTTGTCCAACCCACTTCCAGGTTCCTCCTCAAATAACCCCTCACCCCATGGCATCAGATGTCAAATAATAGGGTTTCTTTGGAATATATAAAGAATTCTTATAGCTCAACAACAAATAGACAAACCACCGAAAGTGGGTAAAGGACTTGAATAGCCATTTCACCAAAGAAGATAGACAAATAAATGGCCAAAAAGCCCATGAGACAATGCACAACATCATTAGTTATTAGGCAAATGTAAATCAAAGCCACAATGAGATACCACTTTACACCCGGTAGGATGGCTATTATCAAAAGAATACAGAAAATAACAAGTGTTGGTGGGGATATGGAGAAATCGGAACCCCCTATAAGTTGCTGGTGGTAAAGTGAAATGGGGCAGCTGCTGTGTAAAGCAGTTTGGCAATTCCTCAAACAGTTTAATGTAGCTTGGCCTGCATGGCTCAATGGTTGAATGTCGACCTATAAACCAGGAGGTCGTGGTTCGATTGAGCCCAGGTTGGGGGTTCAATCCCTAGTAGTGTGGGTTATGCAGGAGACAGCTGACCAATGATACTTCCTCATAATGGATGTTTCTATCTCACCCTCTCCCTTCTGCTCTGAAATCAATAAAAATATATGTTTTTAAAAAGTTAAATGTAGAACTACCAAAAGACCCCTCAATTCCATTTCTAGGTTTATTCCCCAAAGAATTAAAAACAGGTGTACAAACAACTAGTACACGGATGTTCATAGCAACACTATTCCCAGTAGCTGTATGGTGGAAGCACCCTAAATGCCCAACTGATGAATGGGTAGACAAAATGTTGTGTATCCATACAATAAAATATTGTCCAGCCATAAAAATAAAACACACGGTGAACTCTCAAAACGTTATCCTAAGCGGAAGAAGCCAGACACAGAAGGCCACCTACTGTGTGATTCCATTAATATATATAATACCCAGAATAGGCAAGTCCAGAGGCAAAGAGATTAGTGGTTGCCAGAGGCTGGGGGAAATGGAGAGTAAGTGCTTAATGGGTACAGAGTTTCCTTTTGGAGTTAGATGATGATGGTGGTTATACAACACTGTGAATGTACTAAAAGCCACTGAATTGTATGCTTTAAAATGCTTAAAACAGTCAGTGTTAGGTTACGTGAATTTTCCTCAATGGAAATGAAGGGGAGAGACCATGTAGTTAGGATACGCTGCATGAAGACCTGCTACAGGTTGTTATTGTTTCCCCAGTCCTGCTCAGTGGGAAGAGGAAGCCAGGCGGGGAAGGGAGCTGGGAAAGGGTACTTATCTCAGGATGTTGGCAGCGGCGGGTGTGGCGCACAGCAGAGCTGCTGTGTCTTAGGCTGGCTTGCAGCATGAAGGGAGAAGGATGGGGGGAATTGGAAGGTGGTCAAAGGGTGCAAACTTCCAGTTATCACATAAATAGGAACTAGGTGTGTAATGTCCAACATGGTGACCATAGCTAACACTGCTGTATGATAGATAGGAAAGTTATTAAGAGAGTAAATTCTGTGAGTTCCCATCACAAGGAGAGATTTTTTTCTTCTTTTTATTGTGTCTATATGAACAGGTGGATGCTAGCTGAACCTATTGTGGTAATTATTTCACAATATGTGTAAATCAAACTCATACTGTAAGACTTATACAGTGATGTATGTCCATTATTTCTCAATAAAACTGGGGGGGGGGGGTAGTGGATGGTGGGCTGTGTTCTCAGGCATGGATGGGGCAGGCGTGGGTAGCAGAGGAGCCTGAAACTGCTAACCGGAGACTCCTCTTTGTCCTTGCTCTGTGCCTTTCTTACAAGTGTTTCCAGATTGAAAGGGGGCCTGGAGGCCCCATTTTTTCTTGAGCTCTTTTCAGGGGGAAAGAGGGGAGAAGAGAGGTTGCAAAAGGGGCCACTTTGAATATTCCTCCCCAATCTGCAAATAAAACCCCGGCTGCTGCTCCTGGCCGAAAGCCATCCTTCGTCCCAGGTGCGTGGGCTCTCTTATCATCCCACCTTTCCCTCCCCATCCTCTAGCACAGTGGTTCTCAACCTTGGCTGCACATTAGAATCACCTGGGAATCTTTTTAAAATCCTGATTTCTGGGCCTCATCCTCCAGAAATTCTGTTTCTTTGTTATGGGGTGAGGCCACAACATTAGTAACAAAGAAATAGAATTTCCGGAGGATGAGGCCCAGAAATCAGGATTTTAAAAAGATTCCCAGGTGATTCTAATGTGCAGCCAAGGTTAGAACCACTGCTCTAGCAGCTCTTGCCCTGCCCACGCACTGGGCAGAGAGGGGAGACCCAGCAGCTCAGTTCTGCCTTGTAATCATAATGTGACAGGTTTCCGGGGTCTATGGAAACTCCCCAGTGCCTGGATGTGCCCAGACAGGACACATGGATCCTCACAGTGTTCTGTCAGGCGGGAGAGCCGCTTTTTGGCCAAAAGCAAAGCCTTCGAGAACGTGTCTGACATTGGTGTGGCAGTTGGCGCTAGTGGATGTCTGTCTGGAAGTTGTGTTCTGCTTGCCCAGTCAGGTGAAGTGCGTGGAACACTTTCCCCGGTGATGCCGCGGCTGCTGGGTCTCAGTGGATAGACCAGAAGGTGCAGTTAATTAAGACTGTTCTGTTTCTTGATTGACCTTTGAGGTCAAATTTATAGCATATCTTAATTAGGACTATATTAAAACAGTGCAATTTAAACCCATTCTTTTCTTTTCCCCCCAGGTTTTCTATACTACAGTTCTGGTGCTCTGCTATGTTACTTATTTCAAAAAGTTACTGGGTTTCCCAAAATCAACCAAGCAACAAACTCTTCCTGTCTCCAGAATGACAGATCTGCTACCCAGTATTCTGAGAAGTAGAGTAAGTAATATATTTTTGTCTCTTATCATTTTAATCACAGATGTTGGTCATCCTTGAGGGAAAGAAACTATAAATTGTTTATTATTATTAGAATAGTAAAGGTAATTTAGTAGCTCATACCTTTTGAGTGCTTGCTATGTGTTCAGCCAGGGATTCTAAATCTTGGCAGTATTGACATTTTGGGCTGGATAATTCTTTGTTTAGGAGCTGTCCTCTGCATTGTGGGATGCTGAACAGCATTCTTGATTTATTTTTAATTTAATTTATGTTTTTAATTGATTTTAGAGAGGAAGGGAGAGGGAGAGAGAGAGATAGAAGCATCAATAATGAGAAAGAATCATCAGTTGGCTGCCTCCTGCACACACACACACACACACACACACAACTGGTAATCGAGCCAGCAACCGAGGCATGTGCCCCATCCAGGAATGGAACAGTGATCTCCTGTTTCATAGATTGACACTCAACCACTGGGCTGCACTGGCCAGGCACATTCTCAGTTTTTACCCATTAGATGCTAGCAGTTACCACAGCCCAGTTATAACAACCACAGACACTGCCAGATGTCCTCAGACACTGCCAAACGTCCCCTCGGAGTCGACCCATGTGCTAGGTCCTGTGCTGAGTACTCTACATGCCTTTAGGTATAACATCTCTGTGAGGCGGACGCTGTTGTTTATATTTTACAATTGAGGAACTGAGGCTTAGTGACTAAACACCTGCCCAAGGTGAAGGTCAGAGCGAGGACAGTCGCCTGGAGTGGCTTGGATCCCAGCAGACCACAAGCTATAACCATTGTGTTCCACTCTCTGTCCTGCTGTCGCTTGGTTTTCCCCAGAGCTGGCCTCTGGCACAGACATTCCAGAGTGCTGACAAAGCAGGGACAACCCCTGCGTAGTCCCTCAGCTAGTGTCAGGCCTCTCTCGGGTGACCCACTTTCCCGTGTCATCCTCTGAGGATGCCAATGTGTGGAAGCCAAGCATAGTCTTTTTCTACTCAACTCTTCACCTCTTGGTCCATCTGACCTTCATTTCCTGACTCGGGTCAGTGCTGCTGCCTGTGGCCTGGAGCTGCAGGGTGACGCCATACTGCACCGCCTCTGCGCAGTTGCTTCGCGCCCCGCTCCGTTCCGGGCTGGCCTGCTTCCTTCTTCCCCTGCCTGGTGGCTGGCTAGATATGGTGTGCTTAGTTGAGGTAAGGCTTTAACTGGACTTCTCTTTTGTGATTACTTTATTATTTTTTAAAATTTTATTGACTTCAGAGAAGAAGGGAAGAGAGATAGAAACATCAATGATGAGAGAGAATCATTGATCGGCTGCCTCCTGCAGGATCAGCCCACAACCAGTAGTGCGTGTGCCCTGATAGGAATTGAACTGTGACCTTTTGGTTCATAGGTCAGTGCTCAACCATTGAGCCACACCGTCTGGGCTACTTTAAAAAGCTGTAAAATATTTGGGACTTTAGTCTCAGAACTTATGGAATCTCGCTCTTCAACTTTTCAAGAAAAGCCAGATATGTTCTGATTTGCTAGATAAGAGTTCTCCATTCTGATCTACTAGATCTTACCTTTAATCTAAATCAACGTGGTAATTTGGGGATACCACAGTGCCTCATTCTGCCACCTGCCCCAGCGGGACTGAGCATACAGGAAAGTCCCTCCCTGAGGCTCCCTGGGGCCCACCTGTCCCGGCCTGGCCAGCTGAACCACTGGGCCAGCCCTGCCCCTGGCAGTATTTTGGGAAGGAGTATTTGGACCGTTAGTACAGACAGGAGAGGGTAATGAGTCTGTCAGGTGTGTACCTAACCCTGTGATGGGCTCAGAACTCCAAGTTTCATTTCCTTATCTGTCAAATGGTGATAAGAGTCCATCCCTCCTAACGTGGTTGTGCGAGTCAGATGAGATGGGCCATGTAAGGTGTTTAACCTGGCCTGGCCCTGCTGGGTGACCATAGTGACAGCTGATACCATCATCACCATCACACTGCTGCCCTGAGAGCAGCGCTAGCTCCACTGAAACGTCCTCGCAAGGCAGGCGCGGTGGCATTGGCGTGAGAGCGCAGTGGTGTTACCTGCAGTCTGTCCCTATAGTACCCATGCTCGCACTGCTGGGGCAGAGCCTTGGCCACGAGAAGGTTGTGTGTACCTGTCACACACCGTGGCACTGTTCCTCCTGACAAACAGCACAGCCCCTGCCGGCTGCTGGCCAGGATACAGACATACAGGGCGGTGATTGCTGGGCCTCAGAGGCTGCTGTGCCCTTGGGAGGCAGTACCTGCAGAGGCGAAGCCTGCAGGACTCTGCAGACCTCGAGTCCTATGTTAAAGGCGAGGTCATTGGGCTGCATGTGCTGTGAGGCCCCTCTGAAGACTTACGGAATTCTGTGAACGTATTGGAACTTTGGCAAAGAGCCAGATGTAATAAGTGCCAGAACTGCATGTGCCTGGCACTGTGCTGAGCACTTTACAGGGTTGTCTGCAATCCTCATAGTGTCCTGTGAAATACATTCTACTCCTTCCATTTTACGGAGGAGAAAACAGGTTCAGAGAAGTTAAGTGACTAACCCAAAATCACACAGCTGGTTTAGGACCCACTTCTCTCTAACTTCTGTCTAGTTCCATAGTGTTAGCCTCTACGCTATGTAGTTTTGCAAAAGAAATGGCTTACTGCCCCAATTAGTTAGTTATTTACTTAAAGATTTGGAAGTTCCAGGTAAAAGGATTCAGTATTCAAGTTTTTTTTTAAGAGATGAGAAAGAAGATGAATTTTTAATCCAGTGGATGACATTACCACTCGCAATACGCCTAACTTGACTCTTTGGAGCAGCTTTCTGCACTTGGGGGCTCCCTCCTATGAGACCTCAGAGGCTGCCTGTGCCCAAGTTGGGAGATTTCTTTCCAATTTTTATAGAACTCCATCTTTTTAAAGGTACTTACTAAGTCTTAAATTATGATCCTCAAATAATGACTGCTCATATATATCTTTTATATTCTCCACACTTCTGAGTGATTTAATACGGGAGGTCTGCTAATATTTAAGTAAAGCTGAGGAATTTAACCCAGCAAGCATGTATTTAGCAGTATTCTGTGTTAATCACTGTACTAGGTGCCCTGAATAGGGTTCCTGCCTTCAGAATTTGCATTGTGGTAGGGAGTTAAGATGTGTACTCAGCTAACTGCACTGCAAGACAGACAGTGTGTGTGTGTGTGTGTGTGTGTGTGTGTGTGTATACACGTGCATCTGGTGTTAACAAAATGAGGCACGATGTGTGTATGCACATGCATCTGGTGTTAACAAAATGAGGCACAGAGAAGAACTGGTAAATTCCATCTGGGCGCATCGAGGAAGGCTTCATGGAGGAAGCTGCTTTTGATCTGGGCCTTGACACATGGGTGGGCAGAGGTGAGTGACTCAGATGAAAGCAGAGTGAGCCCCAGAGTTCCGGTGCCAGACCTTCCCTGGAGGTACTGCCCATCACGCTTCACCGTCAGTTTCTCCATCAGTGCAGTGAGGCAGCGGAACGGCTTGTTGGTCAGGGGGCTGCAGGGAAATTCACGGCCTGCAGACCAGCTCAGCGATACCAACTAACCTAACTCTTGTGAAATAGGCCTCTTTTACCGTCCCACGTGACAAATCCATTCTGGACAGAATGCTAAAAGCCCAAAGAATGCACTTCTTTTCTATTGCTTCGCAGACACCTCTGAGAAGAAACCTAATCAGACTTCCTGTCTCTTTATTCTTAATGAGCATTTTGGACATAGTAAGCAGTGTAGCCATTCCTTCCGAACCATGGGTTAATTTACTTATTTTTTCTTTTTCAGTCCTCATCCAAGGACATGTTCTCATTGATCTTTTTAGAGAGAGAGGGGAAGGAAGCAAGAGGGTGAGAAACATCGATGTGGGAGAAGCATCGATTGGTTGCCTCCTGCAAGTACCCTGAACTGAGCCACTCGCTGGGGCATGGGTCTGTTTAAGTTGAAGGCGTTGGGAGAAAGAAATGCTAAAGTACAAGGTATCACATAGAGATTTTACTCTCCTAAAGAAATTTTTAAAAATAACTCAGCCATCTTCCCATTCACAGTCTACCAGCAAGTAGGCTTCGAAAGAGCCTCTCGGGCCCGCTGTAACTGTTTCCTGTAAAGAGCACAGGTCATGCTGGGGGGAGACCCCCCCCCCCCCCCTCCAGG
>NW_006284347.1:207063-231057 GCF_000327345.1 Myotis davidii | reverse complement strand
CCCCCCCCCCCCCCCACCTCCAGAGGATCACCTGGCATGGGGAATGTGAGAGGTGTCCTGTCCAAAGCTCCTATCGGCGGGATCACTGCCCCAAACATGATGTGGCCCACAGTACCCCCTTGTGGTGGTAGGGAGTCTGTCGCTCTTTGTTCTGGGGAAAGGAGAGACCCAGTTTCCTTCTCCCTGGGAAGATTTACTCCTAAACTAGATCTGCCCCTGGCATCTGCTCCAGGTCCAGTGGTGCCCTGGAGGAAGTGTAGTTTGGGAGGGTCAGGCCTGCCCTTGCAATGCCTGGAAGAAAGGCTCTGAAACCAGGGGTGAGGAGATTTGAGGACTGGAAATGACCCCTGCTTTCAAGGGGTACTCTAGACTTGCCCTGTGCTAAGTGGTAAACACCACGTGTGGCTATGGAGCATTTGGAATTGAGGTGAGCTCTAAGTGAAAATACACACTGGATTCAAACTTAGTACAGAAAATAATGTGAAATGCCTCTTAATATTTTTTATGTGATGAAATGATGATATTTTGGGTTAAATATATTTAAATTAACTTATTATATATAAAATTAACTCTTTTTTTTTTACTGTTCACTATGGTGCTAGAAAATTTAAAATTATGTATGTGTCCTGCATTATATTTCTACTGGGTAATGTTGCTCTAACGGGTGGGCTTTGGGCCAAGAGAAGGGGCCCATGGGACAGGTTCCTTGCGTTAACTTCTGTAGCTACAGGTAGCCTTTTGGAGAGGTGGGGTAGGTCTGGCCTTTGTGCGTGAATCCTGGGCAGGCCCCTTACAGGTGTGTGTGTCGGACAGGGGGACTGTTCTACCTGGAGATTTTGTCTTCGTGTTTAGGAATGTAAATTCTTTGCCATTATTGGTGGGATGTCTCTGTGTGCTTAGCCTTAAATGAAAAAGCAGTGGGGACTCTCTAGGTTGGGATTTAGGGACCAAAATGAATTTGCCTCTCCTGTAGCATTAATGTACCCTTAGACTTGCAGTGCCTGGGATATTTTTGTTTGTTTTCTCTTTTAGGCTTTTGTAAATTGGACAGAGGCTAAATTGACTTGGAGTTTTTTCAAACAGTCTTTCTTGAAACAGATTTTGACAGAAGGTGAGTAAAAGGTCATCCTGAGCAGTTAGGAAGCCATAGCATAAGCAAGGGGATCCCATCCCGGCCTCCTGCTGTCCACCATCCTGGGCAGAGGAACCTCAGAAACGGGGCTTCTCATGTAAGGAGAGGGAACCTAGCATCTGCTTAGCTTGATACTTTACTTACTTGTCTTTGTTTATTATGGATGAAGAAACTGGGGGTCAGTGAGGTTATGTAACTTCTTCGGGGTCTTTTAGTAATGAGAAATAATTTAATTTTGAACCCAAGTCTATCTCCAAAACCCCATGTTATGTCATTTAAATAAATGTATCATAAAAGGATTATATCAATTATAGAAAAATCTGTAGACTCATTATCCTATTCCTTTTTATACACTTTTTTTTTGAACTTTGTAAAGAAAGAGAACCAGGTTTTCATCATTTTATTTTCTTAAACAGTAAGGTTCACCTTTATAATAGTTTGGTCAGCCTTCCACTTGTCTAAGGCTTTCCAGGGTAACAGTGCTAGACCTCTCGATGCAGAGAGGAGCTAAACATACATACATCTAATTTTTTTGTGTATGTATACTGGTTTATTTATACCCAGATTTAGTTCGAAGAATGAGATTTGAGGTAGCTGTAAGCTGCTGAAAGTAGTATTTTCTCTCTCTACATAAGTTTCATATGTCTACACACCTGTATACCGAATACTGAACATATTTTTAAAACTTTTCAAAAATTGTCTTTTAATTATAAAAATACATAACTCCATTACAAAAATTTGGGAAAACAAAAAGTTTCCAATAAGTGTACAAATTCATGCACGGGTGGGGTCTGGCCAGCCCGGCCCCAATCGGGGCAGATCTGGCCCGGGCCTGTTGGGAGGAGGAGACGGTGGGAGGTTGGCTGGCTGGCACACCCTGATCAGCTGATCAGGGCCAGGCTAGCTGTGGGGAGGGGCAGTGGGTGATTGGCTGGCGGGGGTACCCATTGGGGGCAGGGCCGGCCGTGGGGAGGGTCTGTGGGCAGTGGGCCGGCCAGCCCCACCCCCAAATGGGGTGGGGGGGCCGATCGAGGGTCAGCACCTGGGGGAGGGCCCATGGGAGGTTGACTGGCCAGCCCCCACCCCAATTGGTGTTGGGGGGGTGCCGATCAGGGTGCACGAGTTTGTGCATGGGTGGGGTCCTGCCAGCCCACTCAGATTGGGGGGGGGGCTGATTGGGGGCAGGGCTGGCTAGGGGGAGGGGCCATGGGTGGTTGGCCAGCCGGCCCCTGATCAGAGTCAGGGGCCAATCGGGGGTGGAGCTGGCTGGGGGAGGGGCCGTGGGCCAATCGGAGTGGAGGAGGCCCATTGGGGGTGGGTCTGGCTAGGGGGAGGGGCCACAGGCAGTTGGCCGGCCAGCCAGCCAGCCAGCCCTGCCCCTGATCAGGTTGGAGGAGCTGATCTGGGGTGGGGCTGGGCAGGGAGAGGGGCTGCAGGAGGTTGGCTGGCCGGCCCCATCCCCATATCTGGCTAGTTCGCTGGCTGCAGTGGGCGTCATAGCGACTGGCCGTTCTGGTTGTTACGGCTTTCCGGTCACTGTTTTTTTTATATATATAGACTAGAGGCCCAGTGCACAAAAATTTGTGCACTCGGGGGGAAGGGGGGCTGTCCCTCAGCCCGGCCTGTGCCCTCTCGCAGTCTGGGAGATAACGACCTGCTGGCTTAGACCTGCTCCCGGGTGGCAGAGGGCAGGCCCAATCCCTAGGTGCAGCCCCTGGTCAGGCTCAGAGCAGAGCCGATTGGGAACTTGAGGCGCCTTCCCCTGTCATGCATAGAGCAGGGCGGATCTGGAGGTTGCGATGCCACCCTCAGTCATGCTCAGGGTAGGGCCGATTGGGGGGTTGGGGCACCGCCCCCTGTCACACACAGAGCAGGGCCCGTGGCGGGGGGGGTTGGGGTGCCGCCCTCTATCACCCACAGAGGAGGGCTGATCAGGGGGTTGGGGCGCCTTCCCCTGTCACGAACAGAGCAGGGCGGATAGGGAGGTTGTGGCTCCGCCCCCTGTCATACACAGAGCCACAGGACGATCAGGGGGTTTGGGCGCTGCCCCCTGTCATGCTGATCCCGGTGCCGGGAGGCCTCGCGGCTCCACTGATCCCGGTGCTGGGAGGCATATTACCCTTTTACTATATAGGATAGAGGCCTGGTGCACGGGTGGGGGCCGGCTGGTTTGCCCTGAAGGGTCTCCTGGACCAGGGTGGGGGTCCCCACTGGGGTGCCTGGCCAGCCTGGATGAGGGGATGATGGCTGTTTGCAGCTGGTCACACACCCTTCAAGGTGGGGGTCCCCACTGGGTGCCTGGCCAGTCTAGGTGAGGGGCTGAGGGCTGTTTTCAGGCTGGTGGGTGACTGAAGCTCCCAACCGCTCCTTTTTTTCTTCTTTTTATTCTGGGCCAGCTTTAGCTCTGAGGCTTGGCTCCAGCTCTTAGGCCTCCGCTGCTGAGAGCAGGTATCTGGTTTGTTTGGGTTCTATAATCAAAACCCTGTTTCAACTCCAGCTCTGAGATCCCGGCTGGCTGAAAGCAGGTTTCTGGGGTTTTGTTTAGCTTCTATATTTGTAACAATGTTTCAAACTGCAAGTTCAGAGGCCAGCAGCGGCAGGGGGGGAACGTTGGAGTCCTCCGTCACTGAAGCAAGCAAGCCTCATGTTCACTTCAAGCTGCCTGGCTGCCGGCCGCCATCTTGGCTGGCAGTTAATTTGCATATCGCCCTGATTAGCCAATGGGAAGGGTAGCGGATGTACGGCTAATTACCATGTTTCTCTTTTATTAGATAGGATTATTTTCCTTCACACATCCCCGTCTTTTTTTAAAAAATATATTTTATTGATTTTTTACAGAGAGGAAGGGAGAGAGATAGAGAGTTAGAAACATCGATGAGAGAGAAACATTGATCAGCTGCCTCCTGCACATCTCCCACTGGGGATATGCCCGCAACCAAGGTACATGCCCTTGACCGGAATCGAACCCGGGACCCTTCAGTCCACAGGCTGATGCTCTATCCACTGAGCCAAACCGGTTTCGGCTATCCCCGTCTATCTTTAAAAATATATATTTTTATTGATTTTTAGAGAGAGAGGAAGGGAGAGACAAAGAAAAAATTCAATGTGAGAGAGAAACACCAATCTGCTGTCTCCAGCACACCCCCTACTGAGGATCAAGCCCAAAACCTGAGTATATGCCTTGACCAGGAATCAAACCTGCAACCTCTCACTGCATAGGACGACGCCCAACCAACTGAGCTATACCAGCCAGGGCTCCCCCCTCCATCTTCATTTTTAACTAATTATACTTCCAAAGGGAAATAACTACCTGTAAGCCTCACTTGTCCCATCTGAGTTAAGGGGTAGGACAGGAGGTGTCTGAGGCTCTCTGAGTTTTGAGAGTGCATGGTTCTGGTCTAAGCCTGTAACATTGCCATTACAAAGTGAAACTGTTGGCAAAACTTCTAGGACAGGGGTCCTCAAACTTTTTAAATAGGGGGCCAGTTCACTGTCCCTCAGACCGTTGGAGGGACGGACTATAGTTTAAAAAAAAACTATGAACAAATTCCTATGCACACTGCACATATCTTATTTTGAAGTAAAAAAACAAAACGGGAACAAATACAGTATTTGTATTTGCATGTGGCCCGCGGGCTGTAGTTTGAGGACCCCTGTTCTAGGAAGTAAGGATCCGAAGCCTTCGGAGGGCTGAGTGGAGGTGCCTTAACTATGAGTTTCTTGAGAGCTGGAAGGTGCTGCTCACCACTGTCTCCCCAGCATCCTGCTGGGCCTGCACATGATAGGTGTTCAGCAAATATTTGCTGGTAAAGAAAGGGGTCTGTAGTGCAGTTGTGTTTTGTGACAGTTCACCTTATAGTTAGTTCACCTTGTGTACTTTTTCCTCCCAGGGTTTTAAGAGCAGTTTAAATGAATTGAGGAATGGATCCAGTCCAGGCAGTGGCGCTAATTGGTTCTCTGGGTTGCAGTGGCTGGACTTGTGTTGGTAGCAGCAGATGAAGCTAGCCACACACTCAAGCCTCCTGAGCTGGGCCTGGTGGGGGCACCGAGTGCTTGCTCACTCCACAGTTGGGCCGTCCTGGCCTGACGGGCAGAGAGCCATTAGGAACTTGTCAGGGCCTCCATCTCCATGGCTGTGAAATAAAGAAGTGGCTTGACAAGGACTCCCAGATTCTTTTTCTCTCAACGCTACAGCTCTGAGAAAGTTGAAATCATTCATTGTAACAGCAAAAAATGTGTATGCTCTTACCTTCTGCCCCCACATTTCCTGAACACGGCGTGCCAGGTGCTGAGAATACACAGATGGATGAGTAGCAGGCCACGAGCTTAAAGAGCTCATTCTCTCATCAAAGAGGCACAATTGTGTGGTTAACTCTGACTCAGAGCTGCGAGGACTGTACTTGGAAACGTGACCTCATTCGCCAGACATCTCTTCTCTTGTGTGTCCTTTCACTTCCTGGCGCTCCTCTAGGATACCAGGGAAATGGAGATGACCGAGACATGGTTCCTGCCCTCAGGGAGCTTACAGAGTAGAGAGGGAGAGGCCCATTGTGGCAGAACACAAGGAGTTCCTTGCAGAAATGCCATCCTAGGTGGTGAGAATGCCACAAGCCAGCCTGACTCAGAGCAGCTGGAGAGGCTAAAGCCGGTAGGATGTAGCTGAGGATGATGGTTTGATGGGAGGTGGGGATGAGGTTGGTGAAGGGAGGCCAAAAATATAGCTTGGGGATAGTTTATAAAAGGCTCCAAATGCAGAATTAAGGAGCCTGGACTTTCTGCAACCATTAAGAGGCCATTTAAAGGTGTGAAAGCAGGGATTGACTGAAGAGCTAGATTTGCAAAAGCTAGAACTGTTAGCAGTGAGGATGGTTGGAGTAGTGCAGAGATGCAGATGGAAGTGAATTCAGCCATTGGCCAGTGCCTGAGAGGACCATGGAGGTCCCTGCTCAGGGCAGTGGCTGGGAGATTGTAGGGAGGCAAGGGCCAGAGAGACTTGAGAGACCACTGCTTCTAGTCTTCTAATATTGCTTTTTTTTTCTTTTTTTTTTTAGCAAGTTGCTAGGAGGTGAGAATTTGCTGTGTAGGGCTATGGGCACTCCTCAGTGTTTTATCGGCATAATGGTCAGTGCTTTCCACTCACAGATAATATGAAAACTGGGAGTGGGGAGTAGGGCTCTGGGCCCGTGTCTTCTCCGTGAAGGCATTAGACTTTAGATATGAATCATGAGCGTGGGCTCCAGAGCCTTGCCAGCCTCCATGGAGCGTTCTCCTCCTAGAGAGGAAACTTTTAATGAGTCTGTGCTCATAACCATGGACCTTTCATTTTATAGAATTCACACTCACATCATCTGATCTCCCTTAAAACTTGGGACAATTACTTGCATTATTAATATTTTAGTAATCTCCCTGTACTTAAGAACAACTTATCAGACTGGTTTTATTGATTTTGTTTTATTTGGTTTTTAACTGGTTTGGAGATTTGCTGTCAATAATTCCCCCAGCACTTTCTAAGCTGCTACTATTTTGAGATTATTTGAAATCTACATTAGGACAAGGAATGTTTCTTTAATTATCTAATTTTTCTCCTTTCAGATATTTGCCGACAGGAAAAGTTGATAGATGATAAGAGAAAAGGAAACAAGAAAATAATGTACGATTAAAATGCTAATTACTTTGCTTTTCTATTTGCAGGGGAGCGATATGTGATGACATTTTTGAACGTGTTAAATTTTGGCGATCAGGGTAAGATGAAATTCTGTAGTGTTTTAATTAAAGGGGAATACTGTTAGTAGATACTTCCTAATATTTTCTCTGCATTTTGATATGATTAATGAAAATGAGCCTAGGAATTACATAAAAGGAAGATTATGAAAACATGAATCCTGAAGTTTGAAAATTGTAGGCCTTTATAAATATATACAGTCTACTGCCTCTCCCTTCTCCTGCGACCTGGGTGGCAGGTTCTCTGTTGAGATCCTGTCTTACCCTGCTTTCCGCAGAGTTCTGATGCTCATTTGTGTTTGGGGAGGTGCTAAGAGAAGAGAAAAGGGAGCTCAGCATCACAGTTACAAAGATGTACCCCATGTTTGTGTGGGTGTACTTAAAAACAACTTACCAGACTGGTTTTATTGATTTTGTTTTATTTGGTTTTTAACTGTTTTGGAGATTTGCTGTCAATCCCGCAGCACTTTCTAGGGCTCAATTTTTTCATATTTATTTTTTTAATATAACCTCGGAGTAGTGGAAATAAAAATAGGAAAAAATCCACGTGGTATTAATGACTTTTATAGAAAAGTGCTGGTGAAGGAAGTATTCTGTATCTTTTGTTGTTATTAATCCTCACCCGTGGATATTTTTCCATTAATTTTTAGAGAGAGTGGAAGGGAGGGAGAGAGACAGAGAGAGAGAACCATCGATGTGAGATAGACACATCAATTGGTTGCTTCCTGCGCATGCCCTGACCAGGGCTAGAGATTGAGCCTGCAGCTGAGGTACGTGCCCTTGACCAGAATTGAACCCGGGACCCTTCATTCTGCAGGCTGACGCTCTGTCTACTAAGCCAAACTGGCTCGGGCTGTATCTTAATTGTCAACGTCAGTGTCCTAGTTGTGACATTGTACTCGAGTTTTGCAAGATGTTACTCTTCAGGAAAACTGGATCTATTATTTTTACAACTGCACGTGACTATAGTTATATCAAAAAGTTTTAAAAATTGAATTAGATAAAAAGTTAATAGTGCTGAGAAAATTCAGAGGAAACCGAGTAGGATTGCTGTTTCTTCCTTTTGTTTTGTAGGTGTCTATGATATAGTGAATAACCTTGGCTCCCTTGTGGCCAGATTAATTTTCCAGCCTATAGAGGAGAGTTTTTATATATTCTTTGCGAAGGTGCTGGAGAGAGAAAAGGATGCCACACTTCAGAAGCAGGTAGTCCTGGTTCTTATGTCACCATCTCAAATGAACTCTCTCTCTAATTGCAAGATAAATAGACAAAAATGTGGAGCTGTCTGTTTCCCTTCTGTCTGATCTGAAATTTCCTTCTAGATTTCATTTTTCTACACCAAGCATGTCAAACTCAAAGGCTAACACGGGCCAAATAAACAAGGTTTAAGTTTATGTGGGCCGCAAAAAACCAAAAGCTTCAACTTTGATAGAAAGGTAGGTTTATTTTGATAAAGACATGGTGAATAATAAGGGTTGAAATAAATGAGTAGTCGTTAACATAAAATAATAGAACACTGTAATAAAAATTAATACTTTTTCTTGGGCACATACCCAGTGGGGGGTGTGCAGGAGGCAGCTGATCAATGTTTCTCTCTCAACGATGTTTCTAACTCTATCTTTCTCCCTTCCTCTCTGTAAAAAAGTCAATAAAATATATTTTAAAAAAAAAATCTGCTGCTAGTATTAGTGGAGAGAAATGGTGCGCCTGTGCGTAAGGCACGTAAGGGAAATGAATGCAACACGATTATAGTACTCAGTCATTAGCTAACCTTGTAGCTCGTTATTAATAATTATGTATAACAGGATATTGTAAAAATTAAATTACAGAATTTTCATTAAGACATTTCTTACCTACCGTTACGTTTTCTGGGCCGCAAAAGTATTTGTTGTGGGCCGCATGCAGCCTGTGGGCCGCGAGTTTGACTGCTTGTTCTCCACACTCTGACTGCATGCTGGCAGGACCCTGTGCTCATGTCTTCTTTCACAGCCTCTCCCTTTCTCACTGGCTGGCCCTTTCTTTCCACCCTTTGTCCCTCTTTTTGGCCTTATTCTTGACCCAGCCCTCTCAGAACTCTCGATGGCTGTCCCCAACGCAGCACAGACCCCCTCCCTGGTCTCGTCTTGGGTGTAAGACCCAGAGGTGAGCCACGGGACTCAGAGACTGGGGCAAGGCTGACTGAGAACCTGGGGAGGGAAGGACCTGGTCATTCGGCTTCTCTCACCGCACCAGTTGTTTAAGCTTCTTAAGGATGGTGAAATGGCCAGAGCTCCATTCTGACCGTGAGAATCTACATACTCCAGGTGGTAAATACAGCAGAGATTTTAATCCAGAAGCATTTGGTTATATAAACTTCCCCTTTTCTAAAACCACTGAAAATGTCTGGATACTGAACACACTGCTGGAGCGTGGTCCCCTACACCAAACGGTTATTATTTTAGAATTAAAAGCAAGCTAAGGTGGCCTCTTACATGTCTTAGACATTTGGCTAAATATAGTTTAAGCACAGTATCACAGTGAGCTGATCCGGTTCTCAGTTTGGCTTAGGAATATTTCCCAAGTGCACTGACAGGAGCCTCGGGATTTGGAGATGTTTGTCAGGAGAAGAACACGGGCAAAGGCAAAGCTAGCTAGCAGTGCAAAACAGTGCTCTCTCACTTAAGAATAAATATCTGAGGGGACATTGAGTGTTTCCTAAGAAACGTTAGACATAATTTATCCTAAATGAGTTAGACACGAAGCCGCCCCTGCACTCCCGAAGGAGGCACACATTGTCCTTTCCTTCTGTTGCTGATTGACAGACACAGCGCGGGCTGCAGAAAGCAGTGATGCCCTCACCAACTGAAGGAGTGGCCAGGAAACAGCACAGGGGAGGCCAGACGTGAGGCTTTCCTTTAGCTCATGATTCATCCAACTTCCTTCCCTCTCCCCGGCACCAGGAGGATGTTGCTGTGGCCGCCACGGTTTTGGAGTCCCTGCTCAAGCTGGCCCTGCTGACCGGCCTGACCATCACCGTTTTTGGCTTTGCCTACTCTCAGCTGGCTTTGGATATCTATGGAGGGGCCATGCTTAGCTCAGGATCAGGTATGCACGAGAGTTGCCAGATGTGTTCTAATTTCTAAACAGAAATAAGAGTCTTATGAAATTCAAGAGCTTGTGCGCACACATTGAATCTGTGTCGTCTCGGGGGAATTGTTAGTGGCGGGGGTGTGGGTGGGACTCTTCCCCTCATAGGAGGTCAGACCAGGTGGATCTGTTTCCCCACCTCATTGAAGAAGTTGCTAAGAATCCTTGCTTGCCCTGGCCGGGGTGGCTTGCTTGGAGCGTGGTCCCATACACCAAAAGGTTTCGGGTTCAAATCCTGTTCAGGGCACATACCTAGGTTGCAGGTTCTATCGCTGGTCGGGTGTGTACCTGAGGCAATGATCGATGTTTCTCTCCCTCTCCCTTCCTTTCTCTAAAAACCAATAAACATAACCTCAGGTGAGGATTAACTTTTAGAAAAAAAAAAAATCCTTGGCTTTCCTCTTAGACCTAAACTGGGTTTGCCACGTGCTCCCATGTGCCCCCTCCAGGGCAGGGGTGGGAACCTTTTTTGCCAAGGGCCATAGGATATGACTCACTTAATATAAATGTATGTTGCTATGAAAGAAGCTCCTAGATTTATTGAGTTTCGAGTCCTGCCTGCAATTGCCTGGGCAGGGCCAGACCAAATGATTTCTCGGGCCTTATACGGTGAGGGTGAGGGAGGAAGGCAGAGAGCAGGCTGTAATGAGCCTCCACTTGGTACTGAACACACTGAAGATAGTCAATACGACATAAATCTCACCGCCTGATGCATAAAAGCCTTTGAAGGATGATAACCCAGAGCTACTTGCAGAGAATAAAATTGATCTCGGCAAATAAAATTGTACATATAGTTCAGTGACTCGGTGTTTGAAGGAGGGAAGCATTGACTGTGTCAAGCTCTGAAGGACCGGGAGCCCGGGCCACCACGCATCTCACAGCACTTGCTCGGCCCCGGATGGCACCACTTTCAGGATGCGCTGGGCAGTCCATTCCAGTGTTTCCTCTTGGGTTTAGCAAAGGGGTTTTGCATTCCTCAGGTCACTAGACAAGGACCCTGACGACTTCTTTCTGCTGCCCCATCTCAACGTGAAGAGCTTTGTCAGTTGCCATTTTGTAAGTCCTAGGGCATGCTTTAGTCTCCGCTGTAGCTTTACTCTCCGCTGTGATGAGCCCAGACTTTGGTATTAGGAAAAGAACAAAGGCCATTAAGTTTGGAGAAACTCCTGCTGTGAAATCAGTGCCAGGCGTGCAGCTCCCTGGGGCTCCTGCTGGGAGAAGTGTGTTTCTATCAGGCAGCTGCAGGGAGGCCTCAGTCAGAAGCCAGTAGTGAGTCTGTGCAGACTGGGACTCAGCTGTTTCACAGCAGCTCTGCCCCTTTAGGAAGGTGATCACCTAGGAGCAGCCTTTAGTGATCCCAGGAGTTGCCAGGAGGAGAAGGCTGTCCCGTCCATGGAATGTTCACCCAGGGGAGTGAGTAATCAATCTCAGAAGACACATAAACAAACGACTGTGGATGTGTAGTCCTTTTACTCCAGTGAGATGCTGGTGCCAGGTTTGAGCTTTGATAATAACATTTATCAATTAAAAGGGTAGTGTTAGTTGATTTCTAAGGTAAAATGCCTCTAATGGTTTATGGCACAGTCATTAATAACTTTAGACTCAAAAAGGTATTCTCAGTGTCCTCTTCACAGAGAAGAGCCTTGAGAATGGTCAGATTTCTTAGTGAAAAGAGCCTGTGGTTTGGGGTGCCACCAAGTTCTTCAGGGCCATCGGCATCTCTTGCCTGGCCAGGCTGCACCAGAGTCATGTCCCAGCAGGGTCTTCTAGCCTTGTCTCCACATTATAGCTGCCTCTCATTTTGACCAAACTTGAGCCTCTGTAAAGCCCATCGTGGTTTCTGGTCGGGTCAGCGTGTCTCCCAGGGTGCCTGCTAGCTTTCCTTCCCTCGTTTCCCCTCCCCCTCGCCTCCACTCCCCCTCATCTCCTTGCCCTGCTCCCGACTCTTTGAATGGATGGCTCCCGGTTAGTTTATCCTTCGCCTATTGATGTCCGTTTGGGCTGTTTTATGTAAAACTGCTGAGGACATTTGTGTACAAGTGTTTTTGTGAACAGGTGATTTTTCCTCTGTGGGAAGTATACCTAGGGGTGATGTTGCTGGCTCACAGATTGGGCATATGTTAATTTCATTACCAGTTGCTAGGCTGTCTCTTGATAATGGCTCTCTTAAACTGGGGGTCAGTCCCATTTTTACGGCTTCTGAGCGTTTGTTAGCAGATTTTTTCGAAGCTTGTTAGTTAGCTATAGAGCTGCATTACTTTGTTATAGAAAAAAATAACATGGTGGGCTCTGGTCTCCCTGCGGATTTGTGGGTGTTCTCTCCCTGAAGCTGCCTGCTGCTCCTGTTCTCCCCAAGGTCTTTTCTTCAGGACCTTTTCAACGGAGGTTCTCTTAGCGCAGCCCTCGTGCCCTGAGTGCTCCAGCCAGCAGGCCTCTCCGTGCTGGTTTAAAAAGCGAGATTTGTTTGCTGGCCAGATAAGCTTTTAGCTGTTAAGCAAGAGACCTATGCATTTATTCATACGTATCCTTTTGTTTTTAGCTGTTTGTTTTAGTCGGTGCCATGGAATGCTAGGAGTCCTTCCAGGTCATTAAGACCATAGGCTTGAGCATGCATTTGCCCCTGATGATACCAGCTCATGACCCCCTGCTGGTGTTCTCTGGCCACCCCGCCAGCCTGAGGGTGGGTGTGGGCCTCCCGTTTGGGCTGTGGCGGCTCAGTGGGTTGTTTCCTTACAGGTCCTGTTTTGCTGCGAACTTACTGTCTCTACGTTCTCCTGCTTGCCATCAATGGAGTAACCGAGTGTTTCACATTTGCTGCCATGAGCAAAGAACAGGTGGACAGGTGGGTGACCTTAAAGACACACCTCTCATCATGGCCTTTAGCCAAAGTGAAGTAACGTGCCATCTCGTTTCTTTTCATTCTGGACCTGCCCTTACGAAAGGCTCTCTTAGAGGTGGCGCCTAGCCGCTAGCACAGCCTTCCCCGGCCTCTCCACTGCACACCCCCGTCGGTGGAGGGAGGGATCTGGGCCTGAGGGCTGTCAGTCCAGGTTTGCAGAGACGTGCACAAGACAGCTCTACTCCTGCACTTCCCTGCTTACTGCTCCAGGGGGCTACCACGGGGCTTCTCCAGGATTCAGAGTCCTGTCCCTGAACCTGACCTGTGGGTCTTTAAGAATCTCAGGATCTGTGACATTTCTCTCAGAGAAAGGCTCATGTGAACATACATGTTTTTGCCCATTTTTCTCATCCATTGACAACAGACCAGAACCTCTGCCCCAGAACCTCAAGCGGTGGTTCTTAACCCTGGTTGTGAGTCAGAATCCCCATGGGGCTTGCTAGAAATGCAGACTCCTGCCCACCTACTTCCACCACTCTCTCTCCTACCACACCTGCAGCATCAGCAGGCTCCTAACTGTGTGTGTGTGTGTGTGTGTGTGGATCTTTCATCTCTTGTGTCCAAATACCAAAAGCAGCAAGGCTGTATCTTAAGGTATCACTACAGGATGAGGTGAGGAGAGTGATGAAAGTGATAGGGAGAAGGAGAGAGAGTAGAAGGGGTGGGTGCAGGTAATGGGATGAAATGGGATGAGGAGCCCTGTTATCCCTTTGGTCCCTGGGGGGAGGGTGCATTCATGCTGCCTCTAAACTGCCTTGAGTGCTGCTGAAAGCCCTGAGGCCAGTGGTGGGGGTGGGATGGGAAAGGATAGTTCACGGAGTTGGGGAGCCCTGCCTCTCATTCAGAGCAGCCTTTCTGCCCCTGTTGGACTGTCTCACAAAGAAGCTTGTGACTTTGTTTGCTACACCATAGTTTAGAACTTGAGTCTAGGGCAGCAGACCCCAGACTGACCAGGTTCCCTTAGGAAGTTCTAGCCCCTCCTAGACCAACAGAACTAGACTCGTCGGGGCCTGGGCCGAGGGGTCTTCCATTACACAGCTCCAGGAGTTTTCCAGCGACAGCTGGGCCCGAGGAACTGCTGGCCCAAACCAGCTTTCACAGTAGAAACGACATTGAGCACTGTGACCCAGTACATATTCAGGGGCCGTGACTGAAACTTCCTGCTCTCACGAAGCAGTAAGTTCACCAGTTATGCACAGGACATGCTGATAGTTTTTAATTCTGTTGTTTCATTTTTATTATTATTTTTTGTTGTTAATCCTCACTCGAGGATATTTTTTTCTTTTTTTTTTAGTGAGAGTGGAAGGGAGGGGTAGGGAGGAGAGAGAGAGAAACATCGATGTGAGAGACACATTGATTGGTTGCCTCCCACATGTGAATTGAACCTGCAACCCAGGTATGCGTCCTTGACTGGAAATCGAATCCAAAACCCTTTGGTGAGCAGGCTGACACTCTGACCACGGAGCAACATTGGCCAGGGCTGTTGTTTTATTTTTAAACTGCCATATCATGACCCACTAAATTGATTTTCCAGCCTACTTTTTGGACACACCATATAGTTTTCACATAATGGTCTTGACATGGTATTTACTTCAGATAGTTAAGTTTAATTTTGAAATATTAAACATATATATGTAATATTTCTATTGATTTCAGAGAGGAAGGGAGAGGGAGAGAGAAATAGAAACTTCAATGATGAGAGAGAATCATTGATTGGCTGCCTCCTGCACGCCCCCCACTGGGGATTGAGCCCACAACCCGGGCATGTGCCCTGACCGGAATCGAACCCTGACCTCCTGGGTCATAGGTTGAAGCTCAACCACTGAGCCATGCCGGCCTGGCAGTGACTTGCTGCTTTGAAATCAGAGAAGCAGAAGGAGCAGTACAGTCCATCCCGTCATAGACTCCAAAGAGCTCTAGAGATGCAGAGAGAGAAGGAAGGATGTGCAAGCGTCTGGGGACACTGGAGACGATCCAGGCCTGTCCCTGTTTACATCTCATTTTGGAGGCTGATCGTTTGCTTTGAATGATGTCCACCAGCCAAGGGTACGGGGCTTCTGCATTTGGAAGGAGGTGGTGTGCAGTGCTAGAGTTTAGGGGCCAGGGGTCAGGGGAAGTGTTGGCTCCCTCCCCAGGCAAGTTACTCAGACTCCGTGTACCTGGTTTCCTTGACTGCAACTGAACCTGAACTCCGCAGGGAGGGCTGTGTGTTTATAAACAGCCCCCCCCCGCCCCCCCACGGTGCCTGACACAGAGTTAGCCTTTGTATGTAATTGTTACCCGTGTCATGTTCTCCTGCCTCACATTGAAGATTTGGGCTGAATAGGATTATTTTGTGTTTTGATTACAAAGTGCCCCTTAAATGAACCAATTATTATCCTTAAAAAAACCATAACTATCTTGAGTTGCTCATTTTCTTCAGTCTTCACCTGAGGACATGCTTTTATTGATTTAGAGAGAGAGGAAGGGAGAGGGAGAGAAACATCAGTGTGAAAGTGAAACATCAATCAGCTGCCTCCCATACATGCCCTGACCAAGAACCTAGGTATGTGTCCTGACTGGGAATAAACTGGCAACCTTTCGATGCACGGGATGCCACTCCAGCCCACTGAGCCACACCGGTCAGGACACGAGTTGTTCGTTTTCTTACTCTTCTATTCAGGGGTAGGGGGGACAGTGACATTTCCATGTTATCTTTAGAGCATGAAAATGTTATGAAAACCAGCTGGACTACGGGGACTTGCAGGTGAGTTCCATGACTGCATGTTCACAGCCACTTGTGTTTTTTTTTTTTTTGCAGTTCTGTCTGAGGGCAAGTTGTCACTGCCCCGCGTTGCTTGTTTCCCTCCCCAGGTACAACCTCACAATGCTGGCCCTGTCATCTTCATTCCTGGTGCTGTCCTACCTCCTGACCCGCTGGTATGGCAGTGTGGGCTTCATCTTGGCCAACTGCTTTAACATGGGCATTCGGATCACAAAGAGCCTTCGGTTCATCCACCGCTACTACCGTGAGAGCCCCCACCGGCCCCTGGCGGGCCTGCAGCTGTCGCCCGTCCTCCTGGGAGTGTTTGCCCTCAGTGGTGGGGTTACTGGTGTGTCAGAGGTGAGAGTCCCTGAAGCAAGCTGTCCCCTGTTCCTCCCTCTAGGCTTCCCTTCCTGCTCTGCCTGAAGCAGCTGGACAAGTATTTCCCACCTCTGTCCCTCCCCCGAAGCCTCTAGGACAGCACTTAGGATGCTGTTAGCCTTGGGGACAGGGTAGACCCTCAGCGCAGAGTTGTCAGGCCCTTGATCTGACTCGGAGTTGGAACAGTGGGACCCCTGCTTCCCCCGGCTTGCCCCAGAGGAAGGTGGCCAGGGCGGTGACGGTGGTTTCTTTCCACAGGCATTCCTCTGCTGTGAGCAGGGCTGGCTGGCCCGGCTGGCGCACGTGGTGGTGGGGGCCTTCTGTCTGGGAGCAACTCTGGGGACAGCGTTCCTCACCGAGACCAAGCTGATCCACTTTCTTAGGACTCAGTTAGGTGCGTCCAGACTTGCTGACAAAATGACGTGACCTGAGGGATTCACTGACACCTGTGCACCTGGGCCAGCTGTGGGCAGAGCACGTTTCCTGGGCAGAAGGGCCCTGCAGAGGGGTCTGCGGAGTGAGGCCCACCCAGGCTCGAGAGGCGTTGGAGAGAACCCCCCGACCAACATGGACTGTCCACCCGAAGTCTTCCTCAGGAAGCAGGGGTTCCATGTTTACGGGAAGACCAAAAGCTTTTAAAATAAATACAATTATTTTTTCCACCATTTTGTTCTGATCAGCATTTTCCTTTTGAGTGATGTATTCATTCCTTTTGGGTGTGATTGACCTTGGGAGCTACATGCTCCAACAAACTACACCTTGGATGTTAATAGTTGGTCATCTGGTGCAGAGAAAGAAGAAGCGCCGTTTTACCCCTCACCGGAATATTGGACTTATTCTCTGAAAGAAGGAAGGAAAGCTGATGTTAGGCACCAAACAAGAACAAAGGAGACCCTGGAATGTAGCTTTTCTCGTGTCAGCTATGTGGTCTGGGTTTTTAGAGAAAGAGAAATGTTGCTCAATAGAAATCCAAGCAATGAAAACATGAAGTCTTCCAGCTCCCATTTCCCGAAGTTCACTGGGATCACATGTCATCCTCGCTGTGTTCCCTGGGCCAGCACGTGCCTTCCCAGAGGTGCAAGCTGGCTCGAGGCCCCTGGCCTGGCCACCTGAAAGACAGAGTGTGGAAGGACACTGTGATCCAATGTGAGCTACCTTGTCCGCAGGAGGAAACCTTGCTTTGCAGCTGCGTGACTTCCCACAGGAGATGCACAGATAACAACCAAAGTTGAATAGCTGTATCTTTTTTTCTTTATGTAATAAAATAGGGTAAATTCTCTGTGGCAAGTAGCGCAGGCCCTTCCACTGACCCATGACTTCCAGCACTGGTCAGTACACCCGAATTCCAGCCCCAGGACAGGAGTGGCAGGCCCTCGGGCCTGGTCCTCCAGGATACAGTGGGTGTCCAGGCTGAAGTTCACCTCTCTTCACCCTCACGCACCCAACAGGCAAGATCACCAAGCATTGTTCCTAGGCAGCAAGGAGTTTTTCTTCTTTCATTAATGTACCAATTTCTTTGCATATGGTTGACCTTTGGAGCTACATACGCGAACCGTACCTTGAATGTTGGCAGTCATCATCCAGCCCCGAGGTCCCCACACTTCCTGTGTTTACACTCAGAGCAGGCTGTTCACTCAGGCCAGTCAGGGCATCTAGTACCTGACAGTGATGCGGCTAAAATGCAGGCATTTCGATCCGGGGTGGGGAATGTCGGGCCCGTGAAATCATTTGGTCTGGCCCTGCCAAGGCATTAGGGGTGAGTTAATTAAATGTTTGATCAAATGTAGCAGGCTGATTTTTAAGTTGATAATTTTGGGTGACCCACAAATGATGTTACAAATATCCAAATGGCCCTTGGCAGAAGTAAGGTTCCCCACCCTGATTTAGATCCACTGGCCCTGAGCCAGAAGGAGGGCCGAGGACCTAGACCCAGCACCACACCCAGGTTAGGGCCCAGGCACCTGCACACCTTTTTATCTATTCAAGGGAGAGTGTTTTTTTGTACTAATGGTGGTGGTGGGGGGGGGGAAGTAGCTAAATGCAAGGTGTGACTGAGCAATCGGAGGCCCTCTAAAAGCATGGCCTTCGTTGTGCTTTTGTAAGGCAGGGTCAGGCCAGCTCAGAAGAGCTGGTTGTCCCTGGGGCGGGGTAGGCGGCACACGCAGAAGGCAGCCCTCCCTCCGGTGCCCTTTTTTGTCTCTTGAGTGTGTGGAAATGTGTCTTTAGCCTTCAGAAGTTCCTTCTCTGCTGCCGCTGACCACCCTCATCCTCTAGGACAGTGGTTCTGAACCTCTGGCCCTTTAAATACAGTTCCTCGTTGAGACTCAACCATAAAATTATTTTCGTTGCTACTTCATAACTGTACTGTTGCTACTGTTATGAATCATAATGTAAATATCTGATATGCAGGATGGTCTTAGGCGACCCCTGTGAAAGGGTCATTCGACCGCCAAAGGGGTCGCGACCCACAGGTTGAGAACCGCTGCTCTAGGACCTTGTCACCCACCCCAGGCCCACCTGACCCCAGACTCAACACATGGTCTCTGAACTACCTGCCTCAGAATCCCCTGGATCAGCGGTCGCCAACCAGTGGTCTGTGGACCACTGGTGGCCCGTGAGGTCCAAAAGGTTGGCAACCGCTGCCCTGGATTGCCGTGTAAATGAAGGTTCCCAGGACCTACTCCAAACCTTTGGAATTCCATCTTTGGGGGCAGGTTCTGGGATCAGGTTTTTGGCAAACCGAGGTGGGCACACCATTTGTCCTCGTCAGTCTCGGAACCCAGTGTGAACTGGTCGTGCACACGTTCACCGCGTCCGCTCCCTGCTCCAGGAAGAGGCAGCATGGCCGACTTCCCAGGTCCTCGGGCGCAGAACCACCCAGGCTTCTACCCACCTCCAGCGGGACAGCAGCACCATTCTCACCTCTCCAAGCAGCCCGCCTTCTCCCAGGAAGGGTTTTTGGAGGGAATCACACTTTTGTTTTGAAGTGACACTTAAAATACAGCGAGGTTACTTCTCCATGGAAACAAGCCTCTAAAGTACATCCTTTTAGGAAATGAAGCCTTTGGTGGTGAGAATAACAGTGTTTGGGGGGGGGCAGGCTGTCTCTGTCCCACTCCCTGCCGCTCCCCAGCCTCATTCAAGCAGGGCACGTTGTCCTGTCATTTTCTTTTCTCTCATTTCTTTTTCTTTTTTTAATTTAAATTCTCTATTGTTTAAAGTATTACATGTATCTCCTTTTCCCCCCATTGACCTCTCCCTGTCCACTCCCACCCCCCAGCTGTCATTTTCTTTACTCATGATTCATGTTGCTGATTGCATGCCAATCCCCTGATTTTAATATCAATACATTATTTTCTTCATATCTTCAGCTCTTTCTTTAATACCCCTCCTCTTTCCAAACAGGAAGAATATTTTTCTTAAACTTCAAAGGGAAAGTAGGTAAATAGCTTTGAGTGTGTAAACCATTCTGTTCCTCACCGGATCATTTCTCCCTGCACCGACGTGACTGGACCGTGATTCCGTCTGACCGTCTGACCGGGTGGTTCCCGGCCTCTGCATCTGGGACTGAAAAGCCTGGCTTTTTTTTTTTTTTTTTTACTCACTGCTCCCCCCACCCCCAGCAGTGTTCCCATCGTTCATTGCACTTTTCTCCTGTCTTCTGTGTCTGGCCTGGCCCTTGTCTTGGTCATGTTTTTAAGTTAAGCAGCCATTCTTCGGTGGGTCAGGACTAATATCAGTAGTGGGGAGGCCAAGTGTGTGATTTTAGGCAGCGTGATTCTTAGGGAGTTCCATCCCCGATTCTATCTTCCTTAATCGGTGCTTAACTTTCCTTCCACTGAAATGAAAGGCTATTATTCCATCTCCCAGAGAAGGACCCAGTGACATCCACACAGACGAACGTGTAAAATAACCCCATCGGGGATTCTTCCCTGAGCAGCACAGGAGCTGAGAGCATCGCACATCGCACCTGAAGGAGAAGGGGCTCAGGTGAGAGGCTGTGCAGGTCCCAGAAGGCAGGGGCTCGGAGTGCTGCCAGGGGCTTCTGGGAGGCACAGACTTCAGTTACGGTGGGGGGGGGGTGTGAAGGGAGGGTGGAAAGCAGGGAGAATGTGATCCCTGGCACAGTCTTGGAGGCCATGACTGAAATGGGGCAGGCCTGGATGGGGACAAGAGAAGGGAAAGCAGCTGGGAACCCCCTCACACACCGACAAACCCTGGTCCTAGGGGAGGCCAGGCCAGAGGCAGGGCCACTGACACTGCTGGCAAGTGAAGAGAACTCCCACCAGGAGCTCATTTCGAGAACCTTTGGGAGCTGACCCACGGGCTCAGGCTGCTGCTTCTCCAGGTTCCGGTGGCTCTATGGGAGAGTTCTAGAAGACAAACCGGAAGCCAGGAAGCCTGTGGAGCCTGTCAGGAAGGACCCGGTTTGTAAAGAAGATAAGCTGAGGCGTGAATGTCCGGGGTCCCCTAGAAATGCCTCAAACACAGTAAACAGAGAACTGGAAAGAGCAACCACACAAGAACTCCGCTCTGAAACGTCACTACGCGCTGACTGTTCCAGGAGGCTCCAGGGAGGGGCTGGGATTCGGATATTGAATTTGGAAATGAGACTCCTGAGCCGATCAGATGCAGATGGAAATGACCTGTTTTACTGTGACTTACTGCACCTGGGAGAATTAGTCCTTAATGCTTTAAATACTTCATTTGCTAATTAACCTTTAGGGGTAGCAGGAAAGATGTTTTATCTGAAGAACTTACGAAGGAAACTCATTGTTTTGCATCATCAATCCGACCCCAATTACTGTAGCATAATGTCTCATTATTTACTGTCATTCATTTTTAACCAGAATTGCTTGGTATATCAAACCAAAAATGGAAAAATGGGCTTCTAATATAGTCCCTCCTTTAGGGACCTGATGAAGGAAGTCTTGTCAAGCTTCTTAATTACCCTCCGATGAATTAGAAGTTGCTGGGTGCCTGTAACTTCTCCATCCTTCTTGGGCAGTGTGGCTTACACCGAAAGTGCTGGAGGTGAGATGGAGGGGGTTCGTTGCCTTCATGAAATAGACCCTTAGCAGGTAAGTGTACCCGAGCTCCGTCCCAGCTGCTGCAGCTCCTGCACACACTTTTGGAAACACTCCCTACAGCTCGTCAAGGCTGTTACCGAGCACCGTGTTCCACCCCGAACAGAGAATTCACGTGTACAAGAGTTGTGGTTGGCTAATTGGCACCACGTTATGGTCTATAGACATTTAGACATCAGTTGTGAAGCTTCATGTGTATTTTGGAGCCAGTAAGTTTTGTTTCCATCTCAGTCGTTTCTGTAGGTTCCTGAAGAGTTGAGGGGCCCTGGAGGCTGCACCCGTGAGGCCGAATGAATGAAGGGCCTGGCGCCTGGGAAGGAGGAATGGGGCCTGTGAGGCTCCTCGCTGTGAGGCTGGCAAGTACCTGGGCACCGGGGCAGCTCCCGTACCTCCCATACCTCCTGGCTTTCTGCGGGGCGTGGATTCTCACCTCTCTTGCAGCCCAGAGGGGTGGTCAGGCTGGTGGGCAGTGAGAGGAAGAGTTCCCAGGCCAGCTTTCTTTCCACCACCTTCTCTCTTCAGCCCCCAATCTCCCCTCTCAGCTTCAAGCTCTGTTCTGAATGTGCAGCCCCTAAAGGAGAAATGGAACCGTCTCTGGTCTTATTTATTTATTCATGTATGTAACGGTGATTTCAGAGAGGAAGGGAGAGGGAGAGGGAGAGAGAGATGGAAACATCAATGATAAGAGAGACTCGTTGATCGGCTGCATCCTGCATGCCCCCCTACTGGGGATTGAGCCTGCAACCTAGGCATTTGCCCTGACCAGGATCGAACCGTGACCTCCTGGTTCATGGGTCGACCTTCATGGGTTGGGCTGTGGTCATCTTAATAGGGCAGCTACTGTGGGGTCATGGGTCATAAGTGAGCCAGTGGACGACAGCCTTTGGGTCAGGTGAGCCTGCTGGTTCAATCAGCTCTCTCTGGGCAGGGGCTGGGCGGGATGGCCTGGTGCCTGCAGGCTTGGCTCTTTAGCCTCAGATGAACCTTTCAGGGCCCATGACATACTGCTGACTTGTGAAGGAATCTTCTAGACCATCTTTTATTTGTCTCATCTCCCTCCCTCCTTCCCTCCTTCCCTCCCTCCCTCCAGTAAATGTGTCCCAGAGTATGACCCTGTTGACTCTACTGTCACAGGGTTGCCCTGGCCTGATAAATGCAGTTGGCAGAGGCCACCTGGGTTCGCTGCTCGGTGGAAAGGGACCCAAAGAAACTGGCAAATCTCTATCCTTTCATCTCATCTGCACCGCCTCTCACAAATGGGGTCTTGGCATGACGCTGTGATGCTGTCCCACAGCCAGTGAGCAGCGACTAATTGGGACACAACGACATCAGTCACGTTGGAGGTGACAAGTGAGCAGCATGTTTCTGGTGCGTCTGGGAGATCTGACATACTTTTCAATTCTGTGGAACTAATAGTGTGTGGCTTCCATGCAGCCACATCAGGTGGGAGAGAAGGGGCACGTCTGAAGTGAAGGCAGATTCACTGTGGGTAGCGTTGGTTTTGTTCCCAGCTCACCTGCTCCTCACTCACTCTGCTAAATCATGAAGGGTGGTACCCAGGCCATTGGCATGGGGCCCCAGAGGGCCTGCCTCTTCAGAGGGCCTTGTAGTTCCACCACTGTTCCCAGGAGAGCTCCCAGAGGGCACTGGGTGACACAGGAGCCCCCGGCCTTTCAGGGGTGGGTGTTGACAACCCCAGCGTTGATTGGCACACTACTGCTGGGCTGCAGGGAGAACCAGAAAGACCAGGAGAATCAAAACAGGGTGGCCACAAGGAAAACAGAATGTTCTTCTCCACACATGATTCCAGCCAAACTAGGGAATGTTGCTAAAATAGCTTCCCTTCTGTTTCCCCCAGGGCCTTAACCAACTATTTTATGAACTAACCAGATTAGCATAGTGCACTTCATGGTCCTGAACCGGAGCTGAAGGTTTCTTCCTTCCTCACTGGCTTCTGAGCCCCCACACAGCAGCTCCAATGGCAAGAGAGTGTTCCTGCAGGTGTGCAGATGTCGGGCTGCGGGGGGGCAATGGAAGGGACAGAGCTCCCTGCACTTTTCCTCTTGTAACCATGAGTGAGACCATGTGGCGCTCTGGCTCCCCAGCAGATGATGGCATGATGCCCAGGCACAGTGGTGACTGTCCTCCGTCCTCTCGGCGCCCCTGCAGCAACCTGCAAACACGGGGCCGAGAGCCAGGCCCCGGTGGAAGGCCCCAGAGGGGTCCTGCCTGTGGTGTGTCTTCCATCTGCACCATCAGGGGAAATCCACCACATCCATGTCTGCCTTTGGCGGTACATGAGCAGGGCCTGGTTTTCTCACTGGCGCCTGGTGCTGCACCCATGCTGCTGCATGGCTGCCTCCTCCAACTCGCTGGGTGGCCTGGGACAAGTCTCCCTCACGCTACCTATGAGGGAGCACTGAGTTTGGGCCAGGTCATGTGCGATGACACTCAGCACGTGTTAGCTCTTAAATCCTCACAGCAGCCCCCTCTATTGTCTACATGTTACAAGTGAGGAAACGGAAGCACAGAGAAATAGTTTGAATTGCCCTGGGCCACACAGCTAGGAAGACAGTGGAACCTGGTCTCCTGATTTCTGACCCTCCTACCCCCTTTACCCAGGGCTCCTTCCTCCCCATTCAACAAGAGGCTGGATGTGATCTGTGGTGTTTTCTCCACATGAGCCTGGCGGAGAGAAGGGCCACCTGCTCCTGCTGCTCCTGCTCCTACTTCTGCTGCTGCTGCTTCTGCTTCTGCTCCTGCTCCTACTCCTGCTGCTGCTGCTGCTGCTCCTGCTCCTGCTGCTGCTCCAGGTCCCGGAGGGCGGCGATGAGGCTGCCCAGCTGCTTGTTGGGCCGCAGTCTGCCTCTACTGAAGGGAGCCCGGCACTGGGGGGAGGAGAAGG
>NW_006284347.1:206714-206978 GCF_000327345.1 Myotis davidii | reverse complement strand
CTGCTGCTCCTGCTCCTGCTCCTCTCCTGCTCCTGCTCCTGCTCCTGCTCCTGATGCTCCTGCTGCTGCTCCTGCTCCTGCCCCTGCCCCCTCCCCTGCTCCTGCTCCTGCTCCTGCTCCTGCTCCTGCTCCTGCTCCTGCTGCTCTCCTGCTGCTGCTGCTGCTCCTGCTGCTGCTCCTGCTCCTGCTGCTGCTGCTGCTTCTGTTTCTCCTGCTGCTGCTCCTGCTCCTTCTGCTGCTCCTGCTGCTGCTCCTCCTGCTCCT
>NW_006284347.1:202042-206631 GCF_000327345.1 Myotis davidii | reverse complement strand
TGCTGCTTCTCCTGCTGCTGCTGCTGCTCCTCCTGCTCCTGCTCCTGCTTCTCCTGCTCCTGCTGCTGCTCCTACCCCTGCTCCTACTGGAGCAGCACCATTTTTATCTGTTTTGAAGTTTCGGGGTTAGTTTAAGAGTTTGCTTAAAAGAAGCATTCTTTTTGTTCATTAAAAAAAGTTTGAAATCCACAGGGTTTGACTTTTACTAGTAAACCTCCTTCCTGACCTTCCAGGACTCATTTTCTCCTACACTTCCTCCTCTGCCTCAGCTTCATCCCATCTTAAAGAATTTAGGATAATTGTTTTTGCACAGGCATTAACATTGGCAGGAATAAATATCTGGGAGAAATAAATCTGACCAAAAATTAAAAGTTCTCTGTACTCCACAGCCCCATCTGTTGGTGTCCTTGACCCTACGTGACACCGGCAAGGACTGGGAAGGTGGCTGACTTTGGGCCTCTTAGGCCACTTCCTCACTCTGCGACCAGGGCAGGCGATCTGCCTCCAGCCCACCTCGCATGGCCCAGGGGTGAGGACAGGAGTGCAGAGGTGGGACAGGCAGTTTGGCTCTGAGAGCCTTGGAAGAGACACCCCATAGCTAGCGTCCTGAACCTCCTGCTTGCCCCTCCTGCTGCTTTCTCTTCTGCTCCCCATGCCTCCCTCAGTCCTTCCCTGACTCTCCACCCCCCTCCACCCCAGCCCAGGCTCTGCCCTCCCCCTACTGACCCAACTCAAAGGCTCCCAGGGCTGAGCTAGCTAAGGAGAGAAGGCATTACTAATATTGCTGATTTAACCACTTTCCCTTTAGCCCTGTCACCCAGAGGGCACTTAACCCAGAACACGTGGCATTGTAAACACGGGTCCCCACCCCTTTTCCTTGGCTTCTGCCCGGGCTGGTTCCAAGGGTGCTCCCGGGAGCCCTAGCACCACCTACTGTCCACCTGCAACTCTCACACTTCACCTGTCACACTCAGTTGTCTGTGTTCCTAACACCGCCCCCCCCTCCCCCCGCAGGCTGCTCTATCCCCATTCTACCCCGTCCCTTCTTCCAACAGCGCTATTTGCCTCCTCCCTTGAGAATTAAGAAGGCAGTTGTGATGGTTCCAGAAGGGGCTTGGAGGCAGACCCAGCCCCACTTCAAGTTGTGTGAGCTTGAGCAAGGTAGTGAATTCCTCTGAGACTCAGTTTACACATCTAAAAATGGGCACAAGGGCACTTGCTTCACAGGGTGTGGCAAGGAATGCATGAGGTGCAGGTAAAGCACTGAGCGGGGGTGTCTCATGCCCCCCCAGTGTCTGCTCTTGAGCAGAATTATGAACGTGCCCCTACCTGCTCCCCCCTCCCCCCCCGCAGCCCCTGCCCCGTACTCCTGCCCACAGAGGCTGGCTGAGAGCCTTTTCTTCCTTCTGTAGAAACCTTTCCCCTTTCCTTGAAGGCAAGGTCACCGGTGAAGGGAAAATGAAAGCACCCTTTAGCCAGCTTGCCGGGAGGAACTTAAAAAGTGGAGGACGTGGTCCAGAGCCCGACAGAGGCCTCCTGAACTTGGCATCTGGCCTGAACTTGGGACCAGGCGGCCAGGCCCAAGCGCAGCTTCTGGGGAGCGCCCCCCCTCCCCCGCCCGCCCCCGAGCAGCTGGTGAATGCCCTCTTCCAGCTCAGCCCAGCGCTCCCAGAGCAGGAGGGAATGCTGCAGAAGCGCCTTAAATGATTTTCAGCAATTTCAGAAATTGCCTCGGCCGATTGTTTGGGTTTCTCTGCAGCCTTAGATTAAAGCAGAAAGGAAAAAGGCCCCTGGTTAGAAGAGAAGGCAGCTTTGTCTGCAGAAAGGGGAAGGCCTGCGCTAGCCGTGCCATGCGGTGGGCGGCCGTGGGCCAGGCGTCCACAGAACACTCCTGCTCGCCCCACAGCCTCCGTCCGCCCATCCACTGCTCTGGACACTTGGTCCTTCCTCCTCGCCCTACAAAGGACAGCAAACAGCCACATCTCTGCGAACTCTGCTGTTGGTCTTTCCTTCGCTGGGCTGGGGCAATGGATGCCAGGCTCAGATCAAGGCTCTCTCCTTCCAGAAGCGGCTGGAGGTAGACGCAGGTCAAACGTAGGTGCCCAGAGGGTGCCATCGTTAGCGGGAGTTTTGCTGAGAAGGGAAGTGTGCTTGCCCACGGTCAGGACTCTCTGGGCCTGACACCGATCCTTGGGGAAGGCGGAGGCTGTTGACATGTGGTGTCTGGGTCATACCTGAGTGGTGGGGGTCTATCCCTGAGGCCTTCCTCATGCTCCTCTTCTTCCTCCTGCTCCTCCAAGAGCTGGGACCTTCGCGTGCCTGGTTCTGACCCACCTAGCCTGCTGCTCCAGGCCTCCCCCTCCCATAAGCCTCTGCGGGCCACTCCCCAGCCTCTGCCAGGGCTTGGTGGCCTCCGTAGCTTGGGAGATGGCATTTGGCCCAGGAACCAGCTGTGGATCCAGATAATCACATTCTAATTCCAGCCCTGCCTTTCTCACTTCATGAGATCCTGGAAGGTGGCACCCAGAATAGAAGGTGGCCTGTGCCAAAGACCATGATGGTCTGCTCCCCTCAGAGGCTGTACACCAGAGTGTTGGCCTCACGTATTCCTGCCAGTGGGAGGACTGACTGCATGGGGGCTCTGCCATTGGCCAGGACCATCCCAGGGCAAAGGAAGGAGGGTAGGGCACATCTCCCTTGCTTCAGCCATCAAGAAGCAAGGAGTGGGCCCTGGCCTGTGAGGCTCAGTTGGTTGGTGCATTGTCCCGTGCACCAAAAGGTCGTGGGTTTGATTCCTGGTCAGAGCACATACCCAAGGGTTGCAAGTTCGATCCCTGGTTGAGGTGGGTAGGGAGGCAACTGATCAATGTTTCTCTCCCACATCGATGTTTCTCTCTCCCTCTTTATTCCTCTCTCTTTTAAGTCAATAAAAACATATCCTCGGGTGCAGATTAACAAAATAAAATAATAATTCTAAAAAAGAGAGAGAGAAAGGAAGGAAGGAGTGGGCATCAGAGGCAATTGGGAAATGGAAGATACACAGATCTCTTCAGGCAGCCACAGCTTTCTAAACAGACAACTACCAGGATTTAATCTGCAACTCAGATTCACTCTACTAAGTAGGAAAGAAGAAAGTGTGTGGTTGTCATGGCAACACCAAATCGCCCAGGACAAGTTGGTCTCTAGGTAGGGAAGGGAGGGGAGCAGAAGCCTTCTCTCCCTGTGGGGATGTCCTGGGGCCGGGGGGGCAGGGGCAGGCTGGGCACACCTGCATCTTCCCTCCACACCACCCCAGGCTGCGGGCCTGAGGGCCTGAGGGCCTGGGCTGTCTGGTGCAGTGCCAAGTGGCCTGGCTGGCTCAGGGCTCTCGTTCAGGGGCCTGGGGCCCACGATACTCAGGCATTTGTGTTCCAGAACCAGTCACTTGCTGAGGGCCAGTTCCCATCGTCTCCCAGGCCCAGGGCCACCCGCAGCAGCTCAGGCTTGAGTCCACTGCTCCTCCTGCCCCCCAGTCCTCGGCCTTCCTACCAGCTCTGTGCCCACAGGCCTGATCATGGATGTGGGCATAGCCTGGCATATCCTCTGAGTCCAGTCAGGAGGATCAAGGGACCCACAGTCTCACCCAGAGAGTGTCAACCCAAGCCACACAGAGGAGGACGCAGGGCTGACCTTCCACTGACAAGCACACTCGCTGCGGGCCTGTGTGCCTCCTCCTCCCACCTGCAACAAAACAGAGCCAGCCCAAGGGGTTGCCCCACGTGGTCTATGCCAACTTGGGCCCAGGCTTGGGTGGGTAGAGCAAGCTGCTCAAATGAAGGAGTTAAGCACCAGGAACCTCCACTACCCTCAAACCCACTTTGTGACAGTCTGCCTTTGGCCATCCAGTTCCCCTAGGTCCTGCTGACCAGCTGCACGTCCATCTCTGTGGTCCCTGGGCCTGGCTATGGGAAGGGCTCCACGGAGACCTGATGCAGGAATGAATGAGTGAATGAATGGATGTCACGGAGAGTGAGGACTGGGAGCAGAGCAGATGGGAGAGGCCAGGTTGAGGTGAGGAGCAGGTGGGAAGGCCTCAAATACCAGGCTGAGAGGGGGTGTTTGTCAGGCTCCTCACTCCCAGCTTCTGCCCTGGCCCTGGGGCAGCTCCCATCTTCCTGAGGGACCCTGGGGTCTCTGGCAGATGTGGCCTTGTCACTTGATCCTCCCTCAGAAAGACAGGGACCCCAGGGCCCGTCCCCCAGAGCATGGCTCGCCTGGCTCACTTGGCCCCTGATGGGGTGCTTCCCTGCAGACCAGACTGCTTCTGCTACACAGTCCGGGTTCTCTCGTGGTCCAATTAGTGCTAATTGGGAGCAGAAGTGTGTGCGTGTGTGCGTGTGTGGGGTGAGCCTGGAGCTCTGATGGCCTTGTCAGAACCTAGAGGCTTCCTGGGGGGGACCCCTCCCCAGAGTAGGGGGTGGGGTGTCTCCGTGCAGTGGGGGTGGCACGGGGCCCCTCCTGAGCACCCGGTGCACTAAGTCCTTCTCTCCAAAGGGCTTGTGCTGTCACTGGCCACCTCCTGCCCTGGGTGCCAGCCGCCCGTAGGGCCA
>NW_006284347.1:186607-201963 GCF_000327345.1 Myotis davidii | reverse complement strand
TGGCTCTTCACAGTTTCAGACTCTAGGAAAGAAGGGGCGAGTTCTGGGCTTGATTCAGAGGCACGGAGGGTCTGTGAGGCTCCTGAGCCCCTCGCTGACCCTCCGCCCTAGCCTCAGCCCACAGCCCAGTAAAGGCGAGGAAAGATGTGCTTTATCTGACTGGGCACACATGTGCGCCTCCCTTGAGGGACAGGAGGTGTGGGGGCCTCCCTGGAGAGCTGGGACTTCCCCTCTGCTTCCCCTCCTCCCCCGTGTCCCTGCCTCCTTTCTCTTGGGGCAGAGATGGGGGTGTCCAGAGGCAAAGCACCTTTTGCATCAAGCCTTAGACCAGGTTCTCAGCTCCTGTGGTGCTCCCCCTACCCATGGGCACTGGTCGCAGCCTGATGACAGAAGCTGTAAGGGGAAGCATTAAAATCCGGAATACATTAAGTGATGCCTTTAGGGGGAGGTGAGGGGAGGTGGATCCCAGCCTGGGTAGAAGCATATCCCCACTTTGCAGCTAAGGGTCTCCCTGCTTCTGTAGTGTTTGTGTTGACCATTGTTATGAGTGCCCTCACCCTGGCTTCTCTCTTAGTGGACTCAGACCCTAGGACCACGAGCCTCAGGCTGGGGGCTCACAGCTGGAAGCAGAGCCCTCAGGGCTCAAAAGTACTCAGAGATTAAGATTCCTGGGTGCCAATCCCGGGACCAGCCTCAGTTCCAACCCCTGTGAAATGGGCTTATTCGTGTGCAGCAGGCACTGCAGAAGGCACAGGAGCCAGCTGGGTCCTTGGAGGTCCAGGAGCGGAGAGGAGAGGCCTGGCCGCCGGTGGCCGCTAGAGGGCAGAACCTTCCCATGTTTCCCCCGGAGAGACGGCGCCCGTGAGCCCGTGAGCAGCGGACAGTGTGCGGCGACACCTCCTTGTGGTTTAGATCTGCATTTCTCTGATGACTAGGGGTATTGAGCATCCTTTCCAGTACTTTGTTGCCCATTTGTTCGTGTTCTTCAGATAAATGTCTATTCAAGTCGTCTGCCCACGTTTTAATTGGATTGTTTGCTTTTGGCTATTGAGTTAAATGGGTTCCTTAAATATTCTGGATATTAACCCCTTATTAGATATATGGTTTGCAAATGTTTTCTCGCATTCCATAGTTGCCTTTCATTTTTGCTGATTCATCTTTTATTATTTAGTGATCATTTTATTTTCCATGCAGAGTCTGTTCATATCCTTTGTCCACTTCCCCCCTGTTTTTATCTTCTTCTCCTATTTATTTGCCTAAATTGGGGATATGCTTCTACCCAGGCTGGGATGCCCACACCCATGCTTCCCCCTAAAGGCATCACTTAATGTATTCCGGATTTTAATCCTTTGTTGTATGTGTGGCAAATATTTTTTCTAGTCTTTCGCTTGTATTCTGACTTTGTTTATGGTGTCACTTGTCACACAGATACATGCCTTTTTTCTGGAATGCATGCCTGGACTTGCCATTTCCTCACTAAAACTGTGTGTTGTATCTACAGAGTCCAATCCAGGCCACAGTTGTCGGGGAGTGCGAGGATGAAGGCACAGGCTCCAGCACTCACCCACTGCGTGGCTTAGAGTGTTCTTAGCTGTGCATGGGGCCGGGCCAACATCCCACCTCCTCCCGTTGTGGTGGAAGTATCGCAGCAGGAGTGAGCTTAGGACCTGGCAGTGGCAGTGGCAGTGTCGGCAGCATTGCCATTCCTGGCATCCAGGCCCTTCATGGTCAAACCCCAAACCCTGTCCAGTCTCACCCGCACTCCCGCCCCGGGGAGCTGCTCCCTATTCCCCACACTCGCCCACATTCCCACCTCCCCACCTTTGTACACTCAGCCCTTTCCTCCTGCATGTCCCTTCCTTCCTCTCTGTTTCCCTCCCATACCCAAGCCTTTCAAATTCTTCAGTCTCCCCCCCCACCCACTGACTGAGACCTGGCTCCTTTCACCCCACCCCATTCTGGGGTCCCTCCTCCTTCTCTCTTTTGTGTCTCACTCCTCAATCTTGTCCCAAATTGCTGTGAGTTGGGGTCTGGCTGGTCTTCCCATTGGCAGTGTTCTCCTCAGAGAGGGAAGCTGGGTCTCCCTCATCTTTAATTCCAGCCTCCCTGCCCCCCGCCCCCACTGACTGAGACCTGGCTCCTTTCACCCCACCCCATTCTGGGGTCCCTCCTCCTTCTCTCTTTTGTGTCTCACTCCTCAATCTTGTCCCAAATTGCTGTGAGTTGGGGTCTGGCTGGTCTTCCCATTGGCAGTGTTCTCCTCAGAGAGGGAAGCTGGGTCTCCCTCATCTTTAATTCCAGCCTCCCTGCCCCCCGCCCCCCCCCCACACACACACACTGGCCCATCCTGAGGATTTCACTGGGGCCTGGGGTTCGTATCTGCTCTTCTGTCTGAACTAGGAAACCAAGGAGGCACCTCCCACACTCAGGTCACATGGAGGGGCAGGGGCAGAGCTGGGAAGGTCACCCAAGACCTGACCTCTGCCCAGCCCCACGGATGTGCTCAGATGACAGAGGTGGGCCCACCTGGTCCCAGCCCAAAGGTCTCTGTGGGGACGAGCAGGAGCTGTCTGGTGAGGCCTCTTCTGAAGCAGAGCCCACCAGCTCCTGACTCTGGCTCCTTCCTCGAACCCAGGAAATCCTAGAGATTAAGGTCACTGCCTGCCAGACCCTCCCTCCCAGCTGGACCAGACTACACCCTGGCTGCTGGTTTCTCCCTGACATTGACAGCAGAGCTGCTGAAGGCGTGCTAGCCCGGTCCCTGCTCCGGCTGAATTTAAGTAGCGACCCTCTTGGAAAAGGCTGACTTGTCCTGGGCCTCTGACTCTGAATAAGCAAACCCCAGTCTCTCTCTGGCTTCACTCTCTCCCTTTCCCCCCCTCCCCAGAAAGTGAAGCTCGTGAGTACAGGGGGGTCTGGGGCAGGTGGGTGCTTTGGGCAGCTGGAAGGTCAGGCCCAGGTCCTGGGAGCTCGGTTGGCTTCCAGCATCCACCAGGCCCGGTGCTGGGAGAAGCTGAGTGTCAAGTCTGGGGGCTTCCCTGGCCCTGTCTCAGATGGTTCTGCTGGCCCTCCTGGAGCTCACCGTCCCCCTTCCCTGCCCTCCCACAAAGAGCACAGGGGTTTCTGGCCAGAAGGCATTAAGGGATCCAGAGAAATAGAGGGCAACCCCGTTGATGATGGAAATGGCCTTTCACAAAAGCCCTGAGCTCTGTTCCCTTTGACCAAAGAAGGCCCCACGGGGGGTGGGAAAGAGTGCCGGGCAGGCCAGGACGGGCTTTCTGCCTGACCGCAGCGCTCTGGGCGTTGTGCTGGAGAATGTCTGAGTGCTCAGATCACGGGCAGGTGACTTTACTCTGAGCTTCTGTTTCATCATCAAAATACTGCCTCCCACACGGAGCTACCACAGGTGAGAACGGAACGAGTCCACCCCTGGACAGACCACCTAGTGCAGTGCGGCACCTGGGTGAAATGGACCACGAGTAGTCGCTGATCAGAAATGCCCAGCATGTGTTAGGTCCCAAGCAATGGTGACATCATGGCATCGGGTTGTTTATATACCCACGCCCATGGGCACCTGTGCACATCCGTAAGTCCATGTCTGTTGCCGTGGGTCCTCCTGGGGGGTGTGTGTGCATGCGTGTGGCGTGTTTCCACATGTAGACAACTATGGTTGGCGCAGGTGTGGGGGCTGGCCCCTGGGGGTTGTTTCTTCTGCAGAACTAATACTCAGCGTGTAAGAGGTAAGGGATAGTCTGAGGAAGGGCTAATAGAGGGAGGAGTGGACAGGCTGAGCTTGGGGAGAATACAGGCCAGGAAAAACAGTTGAGCTCAGAAACATCTGAGGCAGGTCAGTTGCTAAGGTCTATTAAGGTCAAGCCCCATTGCCTCCTGCACCAGAGCTGCCCCTGGGAGGGTTGGGCTGGGCCCCTCCCCCAGCAAGGTTATGACAGCTGACCCTCCCGCCTCGTCCGAGCTGGGCAGTCCTGGGGCCTCAGCCCAGCCCAGGTGCAGTGGTGAGAGCTGGCCCAGGGCATGATGTGGCCCGTCAGGTTGTGCTCTGCTGGTGCACTGGCGGCAAAGCCTCTGAAGTCACCAAGCTGTAACCTGCTACTTACATTTCCAGCCTCCTTCAGCAGCCAGTGGCTAGGCATTCACCGAGACCAGACCCCGGAGGAACCAGGGTCCTGCAGGAGAGGTTGGATAAAGGGAGAGCTAGTGTGCAGGCACCGGCCACTGCCAGCTGCCCCTGCCCAAGCGGCTGCTCATTTTGCACCTCCCCCTGAAGGCTTATGTTCCTATGGAGGAACAACTTATATCTGGCAAAGTGCACTAAGCATGACTGTACAACCCGGTGACTTTCACACCGATGGACACCTGTGTAACCATGAACCTGAGCGAGGTTCGTGACCCAGAAAACTTGTGTCTCTTCCCGGTCAATATCTCCCACCCCAGACATAACCACAATTCTGACCTCCGTCAGCAGAGCTGAGTTTTGCTATTATAGAACATGCAGGATGCTCTTTTTTGTGTGTGTCTGGCTTCTTTTGATCAGCAAAGGGTGTCTCAGATTCACCCATGTGGTTATGTGTAACGTTTGCTCATTCCTTTTGATCCCTGAGTAGTATTCCATTGTATGGGTGCAGCACTCTGTTTATTGTCCTGTTGATGGGTATTGGGTTGTTTCCAGTTTCTGGTTATGAGGAATAAAGCTGCGATGAATATTCTTGTGCCAGTCTGTGTGTGTGGACATGTATTTATATCTGTTGGGTAAATACCCAAGAGTGGAGAGGCTGGATCACAGGGTAAGCGTGTAACTTTATGAGAAACTGCCAATAGCAGTGTCTGTGAATTCCCGTTGTTCCTCATTCCTGGAGGTCCCTCTGCTCCAGATTGCCGGGTGCCTCCAGGAGCCCATACATTGCACCTCCTGGAGATGGGCCTGGCTGCCGAGGTGCAGGCACCCTCCAGGAGCCCACAGTGCTGCTGTTACACCCTCCTGGACCCAGTAGGGGAGAAGGGAACTCACCTGGTGAGCACCCACTACCAGCCAGGCCTTACACCCATGCCCTTATTTAATCCTTTGGGTGCTGGAGTCCTGCCAGGAATGGCAGACAGGAGATTTGCTCTCTGCAGAGAGCCCCCCACCACCCCCCACCTCCCAAGACTGCTGACTCTAGTAGCTGCTCCCTGGCCACCATGCTGGATCTATCACAGGACCCAGCCCCAAGGCTCGGGGAAGGCCTGCAGAGCCTCTCTCCAAGCCCACGCTGCACAGGGAGGAAGAGCAAGGCCTCGGGAGAGAAGGGCTCCATCCCAGTTATAAGCAAGGCCGGGCTACAGCTCAGGTTCCCGCTCCCGTGGAGAGAGGCCCTTTCTATGACCCAAGGGAGGACTTCGCTCAGCTGGGTGGACCGTGTCACGTTTCTGTCTGCGAGCCTCAGTCCCTGGTGCAGGCACAGAGCAGGCATCAGGGAGAGGAAAAATGAATGAGTGATTGAGTCTGGCTCTGCTGCTTGGAAAAATGCTAGAAGACGCCTTCTCTAAAACATTCACTGCGTGTTCACAGCTTGATCCCAAATCTTAGAGTGGAAAGAAGCTCTAGACATCTTTGAATGCTCTGCTTTCAACAGCCCACATGTTACTGGCTGAATTTTAAGGACAAAGTAATAGATATTAGGAAGTTTAGTGGCTGCCTCAGGATTTGTAGTCCACACTGGACCGAATGCTGGATGAAGACAGTGGAGAATGGAAACTGGAGGTCTTAGGAGCAAGACCCAATAGCAGGGGTCCTCAAGCTTTTTAAACAGGGAGCCAGTTCACTGTTCCTCAGACCATTGGAGGGCCAGACTATAGTTTAAAAAAAAAACTCTGAACAAATTCCTATGCACACTGCACATATCTTATTTTGAAGTAAAAAAACAAAACGGGAACAAATACAATATTTGTATTTGCATGTGGCCCGCGGGCCGTAGTTTGAGGACCCCTGCCCACTAGGAATGAGGATCACCCATCTCAGGGATCATAAAGTAAGTAATGAGAAAGTTAGGGTTCCACTGAGCACACTTTATTTTGCACAAAGCTACTGGGGAAAACAAGGTCCATTGCATTGGCCCTGATTTTGTCTGTACTCAGTAGAAATCTCTTCCAAATCTGTGTCCAGTGCTGACATGTGGGGACCATGTTGGGGGCCTAGAGGGTCACTAGGTGTTCAGCCTGGTATCTGTGAGGATCCTGTTATATCAGGGAGATTAAGCTGGCCTGCTGCTGCGACAGGCATCGAACAGACCTATTAAACATCCTTGTCAATGTTCTACAGACTCACACCAATATCCTAACAGTCCGCCATAGTGGAAAAATGCCATGTAAGGAAATAGATCCTGTAACTAAATTACATTTAGATAAAAATTTTTCGTTTATAATGCTAATAGTGAGACACCCAGGAAAAACACTCATGATGCCAGGGTAAGCCAGGGGAAGATCATTTTAAAGAAAAAACCCCAAGTAAGGTTTCCTTTATTAACCTTTGGTGGAGAATATGTTTGTATACTTTCAGAGAACAGCTCCAAGACCATGTGGATTCCTGCAACAAGGAATCCCAGAGAGAAGCTGACCAAATTGCTCCAGCCACAAAGACAGGAGAGACGGTTCAGAGATGGAGATGGTGAAGACGCCTTGCCATGCTAGCAGTCAGCAGCTGTACGTCGCTGCAGGGTGCCCAGGACCAAATCAGAGAGGACCGGACCTGCATTTGTCCACCATCCAGAACCAGCATTTCGTTGCTGGCATGTACACATGAACTGTCAGACATTGAAACTTGGACTCAGAACTGTTGGACATTGAAATTGGGACTTGTTCTTATATTTCTAGTCTACAGATACTTGATTTTTTTTAAAGAAAAAATAAGGGGGAGATGCCGGAGTCCATTTATTGTCTTCACTAGCTGAGTATAGACAGAGACCCCCAAAAGCTAGTAACCACTGAAGTCCTAGCAAAGGTCAGGGCTGTGCACCACCCAGTTAATCTAGGAACCGCCCAGTTAATTTAGGTAATGGTAGCCGAAGCATCATCCCCACCTTAGTTCACTTAATTCCTTAGATACTTATGTAAATCCTTGTTGATTATTGTTGATTAGATATTCTGCCTATTTCTGGAAATTGTCTGCTGATGAGCTAATCTGTATGTCATTGAAATCTCCTTACCTAAGGGCTACTCCAGATCAATAAAAGGTGGGAGCGGCCTGAGCATCAGTGGAAGTCCTTCTCCTTGAGTTGGACTTGCCCACCTGGCTCCCCAACATTTCATGTAAGCTGCTCCTTAAAGAAAAAGGAAAGATGGCAGCATGGGGAGAGGCAGGGAGTGGGAGGGGCATGGGCAGGCGGGCACGCAGGCCGGGTGTGGAAGGAGGACTCTGAACATCAGAGGATGCAGGCTGTGCTTGCCCGACCCAGCAGGTGGCTGGTGGGAGAAACCGGGAGGGTCCATGGTCATATCTCCTTTGGGCCTGCCCTTCCAACTCCCTTCTAGGGGCCGATGGCCAGCCCTCTTCATGAACCTCCCACCGGTGACCCTCCAGGAGGGCGATGGGCCTGGAGAACATATTATGCCTGAGCTGGCCCTGTTCCCTACTCGTTCTGGCTCCTGAGCTGCAGGTAGCTAAGGACAGGAGCCCTTGGCCAGCACAGCGAGCTTTGGGGTCCTGGTTCCAGATGCTAGTCCCTCAGCCCTGAGCAACCTCAGCCCCAACCCAACGTAGAACCCCACCTTGGCGGTTCCGAGGCCTCCCCCAGATCTTGGAATTGGCCTCTCTGGGGGGAAGCTTCAGTGAGCGCTTCATTGCAACATGGTGGCCAGAGCAGGTGGATAGCGGCCCAGAGGGACTGGGACGAAATGCCCCACTGAAGGCATGCACATTAAATAAAAGTATGTATATTCATATATTTACTATATATGTTTATGTTTATGGGTATATATATGTGTGTGTATATATATATATATATATATATATACTTTTTAATTTGTATGACTGTTGATGGGGCACTTATATGCATTCATGCATATTTAACACATGTTATATTAATTGCATTTTATTATATGCTATATTTTCATTTATACATCACATATTTTATATTACATATACATTTAATATTTCATTTACATATTACAGATTGCATTTTCTATATTTCATACATTATATGTTATATTAATTAATAATTATATATTGTTAATATATCATGTTTAATATTTAGCATATTGTATTATGTATGCTGTTACCTAAGAGGGATGAAAACACTTGTCCACAGAAAGACTTGTACACGATGCTCACAGCAGCAGGATTCATCATGGCCCCAAGGTGGAAACAACAAGGCAAATGCCCATCAGCAAGGGGATGGGTAAGCAACTGTGACACAATGAAATGTTCTCAGCGAGGAAAAGCAGTGAGCTACTGCTACATGTAAAACATGGAGGCGTTTGAGGCAAAGAAGAGAACGTAGTATGTAATCCCATTTGTATAAAAGTCTATGAAATGCAAACTAACTTGCAGTGACAAAAAGCAGATCAGTGGCTCCCGGGGGTTGGTGGCAGAAGGGGGATGGGTTGCAAAGGGACATGAAGAAACTTTTGGGCTGATGAAAATATTTGTTCTCTTTAATGTAGTGATGGTTTCAGGGGTATATTTACATGTCAAAACTAATCAAATTGTACAGTTTAAACATATGTACTTTACTGTATTTTAATTATAGCTTAGTAATGTAAAAAAGAAGCATTTTCGCCGAAACCGGTTTGGCTCAGTGGATAGAGCGTCGGCCTGCGGACTGAAAGGTCCCAGGTTCGATTCCGGTGAAGGGCATGTACCTGGGTTGCGGGCACATCCCCAGTAGGAGATGTGCAGGAGGCAGCTAATCGATGTCTCTCATCGATGTTTCTGACTCTCTCTCTCTCTCTCTCCCTTCCTCTCTGTAAAAAATCAATAAAATATATTTTTTAAAAAAGAAGCATTTTCAATCATATCTCTTTAACAATATCATTAATATTTTAAATTTACTTTAATATCATTTAACAGTCATTTAATATAACATGTTGTGAGGGGCAAAATGATGATTGTCTTTTAATAAAGACAATAACTCTAGCTGGTGTGGCTCAGTGGATAGAGCTTAGGCCCACGGGCTGAATGGCTGTGAGTTCGATTCCTGATCAAGGGCACGTACCTCGAGGAGGTAACTAGTCAATGTGTCTCTCTCACATTGATGTTTCTCTCTGTCTCCCCCCCCCCCACCTTCTACCCTCTCTAAAAATCATGGAAAAAAATGTCCTCAGGTAAGGATGAACAAAAATGCATGAATAAAGAAAATTATTTTAAAATAGTCTATCTCATCTTTACCTCTTCCTTTAAAAATGTCTATATTTTGTTTTACAAATGCATGTAATTTTTTTACTAGATTAGTATATATATGTATAAAATAATATGATTTAGAGACAACTAAACATACTGCAGGGCATACGCTGAAAACTTCACTGATATGGGAACAACAGTTTGAAGACCAGGAGAATAGAGAGCCGCGGAATCTCCATTCTCTGGGCATTCTGTATCATCAAAATAATACTATTTGCCCTGAAATAAAGAAGTGGTTGAACATTAAAGGAAAAAAAAAAAAAGGAATAATATCAGGTACATGTAACGATGTGGATGAATTTAAAAACCAGACACAGCCGAGTATTACGCTATAACTAATTTAAAAACAAACACAATTAACCTGTGGAGATCAAGGCCAGACCGATGGTTGCCCGCGGGCGAGGAAGCCACTGGAGGGGCTGGGCTGACGGACACTGTGTGTCCTGACTGTGGTGGTTCCCGGCCGGCACTCAGGAGCTCATTAGAAAAACCCGCACCGTGCTGGTCAAGCAAAGCACCAGATGGGCCGCATTTGACCAAGCCACCAGTTTGTGTCCTCACATCAGTCACTGTAGCCTTTGCTTTTCTCATACAACTTCCAATTGAGATACGATTCACGTACCATAAAATCCACCCTTTTAAAGCGTACAGTCCCGTGGGTTTTAGTATATCACCAAGTTGTGAAACCATCACCACAGGAACCTATCAGCACCCCGAAGAGAACCCCAGCCCCGTTTCCCCTGCATTGCTGAGTTCCACATCCTTGGTACCTGTTTGGTGCCTGTAAGCTTTTGTTAGCAGAGAAGTGGAAGGTGCAAAAAAGATTTAAGAAAACTTCATGGCCCAATAATATAAAATCGAGAACATTGTGCCCGTTAGTTTATTTTTTCCTCCATGAATGGGGAAAGGAGAGCTGTGGAGGCAGAGAGCTCCTTGGGAATGAGTGGGGTATGGCCCTGGGCTTGTGGCGATCAAGGATGGGCATGGGGTGGGGGTCGGGGGAGGGACTGTGCCTTTCCCAAGGTGGACGACTGTGGGGGGAGGGAGCCAGCTAAGTGCCTCAGGTTGATCTAGAACAGTGGTTCTCAACCTTCCTAATGCCGCGACCCTTTAATACAGTTCCTCATGTTGTGGTGACCCCCAATTTTATTGTTACAAGTTGAACATAATTAAAGCATAGTGATTAATCACAAAAACAATATGTAATTATATATGTGTTTTCTGATGGTCTTAGGTGACCCCTGTGAAAGGGTCATCCGACCCCCAAAGGGGTCGCAACCCACAGGTTGAGAACCTCTGATCTAGAAGGAAGTGGAGGGGTCTTGGGAGGGAGGCGGAGGCCCCCTGGAGGAGGTGGCTTTGGGACCAGGCCAATTATTTCTCATCATTCTGTTGTGAGAAATTTACAGTTTGCAAAGAGTGTTTATAGAGATTATGTCCTTGGATGTTCAGGACCTGGCCAGACAGGTGGCTTCACCTCCATTTTATAGCGATGAGGAAACTGAGGCTCAGAGAGGGAAAGGGGCCCCTAAAGGTGTCATAAAAAAGCAGTGACTAAATCTGGACTTGACCCTACGCTGTCTGCCTCTGTGCTCACTGCTTTTTTCCTGACCACATGGCATAAGCGAGAGGATGCCTGGCGGGGAGATTTGCAGGAGCCAAGACGTGGAGGGAGCAGGGCCGGGGTCTGGGAGACACGTGGCAGTGGCCTGTGCCACCAGGGCGGCACCGTGGACTGGCTGTAGTGGAGACTGGCACTGGGTGGGCAGTGACTCTTGGGTGGGGGTCACTTGGATAATTAGTCTGAGGAGTTACTGTGTGACTCGCCTCACTTGGGCTGATTGAAGGGAGCTGGGACACTCACCTCAGTGACAAGGAGGGACACTGATTGATGACAGGGCCTGGAGGTCTGCAGAACTTAAGTTCTTCTTGGTTTGAAAACAGCCCATGTCCTGGCCGAGGGCTCTACGGGCCCCCAGGGTCCAGGGCTGGCCCTTACGTTTTCATTCAGAGCAAGGCCCTGAGTCGACTCCCACCCGCAGAGAGCAGCCTGATCGGAGGTAGCAGGCAAGGCTTCAGGGAAGAGGGGATTCATAGGAGATGGTCCAACACTGCCCCGCCCTGGTCAGTGAGGAGAAGGGGTCTAACCCCCACCCCACAGAGACCGTAGGAAGTGGAGACAGAGATGGGAATGGCCAGGGTGACTCATGGGTATGCCAACCTGTGGTCCTGGATGCTGCCAGCTGACCTGTCAGGGAAAGGGCCAGCCTCATGGTAAGTGAGTCAGGCGCTGTGGGGCCAGACAAGGTGACACAACACAGATAAATCATAAACACAGTTGTGAAGGAAATGACTGTGGGAGGGAGGTGCCGTGGCCAGGGGAGTATCTCTGAGACCACCTTGTTAAACAGATACTGGAACAGTGAGAAGGAACCCACTGCATGCAGGTGGGAGCAGGTGGGATGGAGAGTGTGCCAGGCAGTGGGAACAGTGTGTGCAAGGGCCCTGAGGTGGGAAGGACCTTCATATACTTATGGGGTGGAAAGGAACAGGTCCGGCTGAACCAGTCAGCAAGGCAGGTGAGTGGTAATAGGTGAGTTTGGAGGGTGGGCAGAGCGAGTCTCACAGGCCAGAGTAAGTCTCCTGGACGTGCTCACAACGCGACAGGAAGCCGTGGCAGGCTTTCAAGCAGGGGTGGGCCATGACCAGCAGTCCGCTGTCTCCAGGCTCCTCTGGGGGCTGCCTCTGCTCTGAACTCCCACCTTGAATTTCCAAGACGCATGGTGGTAGAGGAGCCGGCACGCCTGGGCTGTGGTCCAGCTCTGTCTCTCACTCAGGCGACCTGGAAGCACCCCGTTTGCTCTTTGTCCACAGGGAATGCCGTAACTTAACCTGAGGGATGTTGCAAGGGCTAGAGGAGATTTCGTGCACGAGTACACGCACCTACACCTCGCCCGGCACAAGGCAGACTCTCAAAGGGTGGTTTTCAACTGTTCCCTGTGGTCCTCTGCTCTTCCTCTTCCTTAAGGGTCACAGAGGTGAGCAATGGAGAGAAGCACGAGTCAACAAGAAAACTGGCTTCTGTCTGAATTTAAAAATATTTCAAGCCCTGGCTGGGTGGCTCAGGTGGTTGGAGTGTTGTCCCGGGTTGCTGCTTCCATTCCCAGTCAGGGTACATACCTAGGTTTCAAGTTCAATCCCCAGTTGGGTATTTCTCTCTCACATCGATGTTTCTCTCTCTTTCTCTCCTTTCCTCTCTCTCTAAAAATCAATAAAAACATATCCTTGGCTGAGGATTAAAGTAAAGAAATAAAAAAATATTTGAATTGAAAGATAGTACATGTCCTGGTTGGGGAAATAAAATATTACAGAATATGTGATCTGTTTAAATTAATTTAGAAAAATTTTTAAAAAATTTATTTTATTTTATTTTTTACAGAGAGAAAGGGAGAGGGATAGAGAGTCAGAAACATCGATGAGAGAGAAACATCGATCAGCTGCCTCCTGCACACCTCCTACTGGGGATGTGCCCGCAACCAAGGTACATGCCCTTGACCGGAACCGAACCTGGGACCCTTCAGTCCACAGGCCAACACTCTATCCACTGAGCCAAACTGGTCAGGGTTTAATTTAGAAATCTAATGCAACTCCATGTTCACTTTTGGGGGAACTAAAAATATCAGTAATAATAGCTGGTAATTACTACATGCTCAGGATTGAGCTTGTGCCACAGTTGTCATCCTTACTCCCATTTTTATAGACTCAGACCCAAAGGCCTATAGACGGGGTAAGTAACTTGCTAAGGTCACAGGGCTGGTAAGTGTTGAACATGGAGGCCCCATCTCCAAAGCCATCACTCTTAACCTCTGCAGGTGTATAGACACACAAACCAGTGTGAACATCAAGTTTACCCTAAGTAAGTCTCCATGAGGGGGAATCGGGACATGTTTGATTCTACTTTAAAGAACCAATATTTAGATCCATATGGTATGGGCTCAAACTTAGGTTTATGAAAGGAAATGGAGACTTCATAAATAGATCAAGCAACATCAAAAGCCCCGCATAAAAGTAGATTTTACTAAATGAAGAAGGATAAGGGAAGAATTATTTAATAAATGAGGACTGCATAAGCAATAAAAACTGGTGATGCTGGGGGTGAGTTAAATCCCTATTTTACTCCACACAGTAAACTTGGGGTGGATAATCATCAAAGAATTAAATATTAAGTGAAATTGTAGAAAACCAGCAGAAAATAAACTGTCAGATGGGTGGAAGAAAGCTCACTTTGTCAGCATTGAATCAGTAAAAAAAAATCACAAAGGACTAGAATGACAGATTGAACATTAAAATAAAACAACAATGAACAACGGCTGGGAAATACTTGCATCATTGATGATGCAGGAATAATAGCTATACTATAAAAAAATACTTAGTCACAGAAGAGGTTTGAGTCCCCAACAGATGAATGAATATGAACAGATGATTCACAGAAAGGGGAATATAGATAGTAAACGAATGAAAAACATTCATTTTTAAAGTCATATAAGAAATGCCCAAGTATTCTATTTTAAAGAACCAATATTTAGATCCATAAATTATAAGGAAAAATGAGATGGTAACCAATGTGTGCAAATAGATACCAAGGTCCTTACACTTGTTCCTGGGAAGTGGCAGAATGAGCGGGGCAGTTCTTTGGGAAAGTCCTTTGGCACTGAGGAGCAAGACCACTCGGCCCTTTCTTCGCCTTTCACTTGGATATTTGGCTGCCAGGAACTTGTCCCAAGTGCAGAGTTACAGCATTTATTAGCAAACAATGGTAAAAAAACCCAAATATACCTTATGAGGAGACTGAGTGAATGGACGAGGAGATCTGCACACTTTAAAAAGGAATCAAAAGAAAAACGTGAGAGTAGCAAAGAATAGAGAATGTGTAGTTGCAACAATGTAAACGCCTACTTGGATGGGATGTTTTGTAAGTGAAAGTTGCATTCTGTAGTAGTATTATGGATACTTTATTCTTTTTACATTTTCTTTCTCTCCGGTGGCCATGTTTTCTTTTCAGTGGTGGTAAAATAAAATAAAATATCTGGACTTTGAGCAAGTTTGTCAAGTGGGGTGATATTTCCCAGCGCAGAGGCGAGGTCAGTGGGAAGTGGCCTGAGCCCGCGCCTGGCACCCAAGACCTCTTTTATGCGGTGGGCGCCTCCTCCTTCTTGAAAGGCAAAAGCCACCAGCACCTTTCGGAGACTCCTCTTCCCTCCCCCCCTCCCAGGGCTCAGGAGTCCGGACATTCCTGGATCCGGCGGCGCTGGTGCTCCCTTCTGGAGGGAACTTTCCAGAGCAGGTGGGGATGGGGATGTCCGACCGGCACCTGCTCTCGCTGGGTAAGGGGCAAGCTCGGGGAACAACCGCCCGCGGGCACCTCCGGTTTCGGGGCCGGTATGCAGCCGCTTTGGAGCTTCTGTCTCGACCCGGGTCCTCGGCTCTCCTGCCCCAATTCGGCAGCCGTCCCGTGCCCCCTCGCTGAGGCCCCGAACGGCCGGAAAACTCGGATTTACAGGGCGCCTCCTGCGGAAGCCGGGAGACGGCGGGTGCGCCAAGGACCCGGGTGCGCCCAGGGCCCGAATCTGACTTAGCAGACGGGGGCACTTGAGTGCCCTTTCAGGTCTCAAAGGACGCGCCAGAGCGCAGACGGGGGCCGAGCGGGCGGACGCAGCCCTCTCCAGCGGCGACACGCGCTCATCTGGGATCGGGCCGCCGCTCCGTCCGTTCCCTTGCTAATGCCATCTTGCCGGAGGCGGTCACGTGCGGACGACAGCAGTGAGCTTCGCCCCGGCCCAGACGCCAGGACTGACTCGGGGACGCCAGTGGGTTTTCGGGGCTCCGTCCACAATCGAGGTGAGGCGCGGGGGACCCTTCCCTCGGGGGTTGGAGCAGGGACAGGGTGGGCGCTGGATCCCTAAGG
>NW_006284347.1:175723-185551 GCF_000327345.1 Myotis davidii | reverse complement strand
GCCCGGGCCCCGACCGGCCACTCGGGAGTCCGTGACCGTTTCGATTTCTGTTCTTGAAGTCTCGCTTTGGAGACTGAAAAGGAGGCTGTGGAGAGGCGATCAGTGCCCCGAGCAGCTGGGCCTGCTCTGTGGGGAGCAGAAACGCCTTCCGAGAACAGAAATAAATTCCCGCGGAAAGGATGGAGGTTATGTTAAGTTTTTCGCAAGATGTCAGCTGTTCGCTGGGGTCTAAAACTAAGCGTAAAGCACAGGTCTTGTAAGGTGCTGGGAGTGGGCCGGGCCGTCCTGCCAGAGACGGCGGGGTTTGTGTGTTCAGTGGGGTGATTCCCGGGGTCGACACTGACAGCCGTGTTTGTGAACCGCCCCAAGCCATGTTTCTTGAGCCCCACATATCAGCGATGAAGTTTGAGAACCAAGTCACCATCAACGAGATTTGAAAGGAAATAAGGTGGACTTTGCCAGTCCCTGCATTGTCTTGTTGAGCTGCATGTGAAAGGTGTCATACTTTGCATCGGAAGTAAAATGCCTGAAAATGTAGTTGTGTATTTACCAGCTGCCTTGGGAGGAGGAAGACGAGTGCGCCTGTGTGTGTGTGTGTGTGTGTGTGTGCACTTTGGGGCCTGCTGGCCCGGTGTTTTGAGAGAGCTGTGAAATCCTCTAGGCGACAGGTAGATTCAGTTCAGATTTGTTTACAGTGTCAGAAAAGTAACGGCCTGGTGGAAACGGGAGTGGCCCCGAATCAGGAAACAGTGCTGTTACTATCGTTGCCATTGACTGGCTGCCTTATCTTGGGTAGTCTCTTACCCTTTAGAGATATGGGTTTCCTTATTTGCAGAATTAGAGGATGGATAGATTCTATTTCTGTGTGCTTTCAGTTCCAAAAACTCGGCTAAAATGAGAGATGAAAAAATCCGTCTATACTTTGAAAAGTTCTACATAAAAGTGTTCACACACAGTATGCATCTTTATTAAAATACATTTGGAAAAACATCTGGGCAGCTATATCTAGGGCGACTTTTTGTCATTGTTTGAACAAAGACACTTAAAAATGTATTTCAGTCTGTTTTTTAAATTATTTACATTTTTAAATTGAGGCCTAATTTACAATAAGATTGTTAAGAGTACAGCCTGGCTGGTGAGGCTCCGTGGTTGAGCATCCATCCATGAACCAGGAGGTCGCTGGTTCCATTCCTGGGTTTCCGGGCTGGGTCCCCAATAGGGGGCGTGGAGGAGGCAGCCAATCCCGTCGATGTTTCTCTCTCTCTTCTCCCTTCCTCTCTCTCTCTCAAAAAAACAAAACAAAACCCAATAAAAACATTTTAAAAAAAAAGAGGCGAGTTCACTTACTTTTTACATATGATAACCATACTCAGATCAAGGTGTAAACATTTCCAGCCTCCCAAAGTGCTCCCTTTACACTTCCCCCCATTCAGTGAACCCTTCCTGGGTCTCCAAGGCAACCACCCTGACTTCTATCTCCACTGATGAGTTTTGCTTCAAAACAGGACCCTTTTGAGAGTGAAAGGGGGTGAATATTAATAATTAAGCCGAAGGACAACAGGTGGTAAACCTGGAGTTTGGTCATTTCACCATGACTACATGCTTTTGTTACAATTCTTACAGTTTTTACTATCTAAACTGACTATAAATCCTGCCCTTGGAGACTTCTTAGTTAGAAAGTCACTTTTTAGCTGAAGCAGTACTTTCCAGGTTTGGATCTGTGGCCCTTGGGAGTCCTTGTGGCCACAGGCCCAGTGTTAGTCTGTTACTCCTCATTTTTGGAATACAGGTACATTTGCAGACAGTAGGTGTGAATCATGAACTTTCTCAGCAAGTCAGAGTTCTGGGGTCAGGAGATGAATCAGTTCCTTAAAGCCAGGAATTTGCCAGAAAATTAAATGAAAATTGATTTTTTAAAAGTTCAGTGAATTAAAGAATGTAGGTATAAAGCTTTTAACATTTTAAGTGACAGCAATTTGATTTATATATGCAGGACATGAACACTTTAAAAACAAAAGGTAACAAAATTATGTCAGGTGTGATTTTTTATCTTTTTGAATTTGAACATGATAAAGATACCTTTTTGTATTAGGCCTCTAGGAAGTTGGGTGTTTTATATTCTCCGCTGAAGCAAGTACTTCAGCGATTTGCTTATCCTTCCCCCAAAGGCCTTTTAAAATACTCTAGTGCCTTGTTTCTGCTGCTAAAAGGATCAGAGGTTACGAGTGTGCTTTTCACTGTGAGGACACCTATGTAATGGCAAGCTGGGAACAGTGCAGGCCTCTGGTAGGGATGTATGGGGCATAGTCCACAGAGGTCAAAGATTCTCTTTGGTGAAATAAGTGTTTTCCTGGGACTAAGCTAGCCAATTGGCTAACGACTAAGCTGGCTTTGGTCACTCTTACCCCAAGATTCATACCTTCCTTAGCCAAGAGAGTATTTGATTATTGAGTTATTGATCCACCTTTGAGCGTGTGCCTCTTTTTAGATTTCTTAACTTTTGTATTGTTAGATATTGAAATCTTACTAATATTTTAAGGCTGCAACTAAAAAGATGTGCAATGAGAAACACATATAAAAGCAAATTTTTCATAGGGAATATAGTCATTAATATTGTATTGACTGTGTGGTAGCAGGTGGGTACTGGAAATATGGAGGGAACACATTGTAAAGTATATGGTCATTTAACCATTATTCTGTACACCTGAAATTAATGCAAAATAATATTGACTGTAAACTCTAATTGAAAAATAAAATTTCAAGTATTTTTTAAAAAATAATTTCTCTTTTAATATTTGTTTCCTTGTAAACTCTGGACATAGATCCAAATACTCTTTAAATACACTTTGCCTATCCATAATCTTCTTGCTTCTGTAGATTACTTTTGCTTTCACAGTGGTCACTAGGCTGGGCTTCGCTATGGATGGTGGTGTTGAAGCAGATATAGTTTGATTCCAGAGTCTGTAGAAAAGGTGAACTGTCTAAGCTTCATTGGCTTTTTAAAAAATATATATTTTTATTGATTTCAGAGAGGGGGGGAGAGAGAGAGAAACATCGATTGGCATGAATCAGTTCCTTCTGCCTCCTGCACGCCACCCGCGGGGATCAAGCCCGCAACCCGGCACATGCCCTGGCTGTTACCTCTTGATTCACAGGTTGACGCTCAACCACTGAGCCATGCCGGCTGGGTTTATTGGCCTTTTAACGATGACTTCATGTTATGTTCACGTTAAGTAAATGATTACAATTCCAAAAAGCAGAAGACCATTATATAGACAGGCCATTTGAATGCTAAATGTTTTTATGTTAAAAATGTTCTCTCATAATTTCCTGAAACTCTCTGGAATTATTTGGCAGTTAGCCAATATTTCAAAATAAGAGAGAATAAAAGAACATTTAATCAGTAAATGTACCTCTTTGTTATGGCAGGAATTTTTCTTCCAGTACACAGCATTTGTTATCTAATTGTGATGTTTTATAATTGAAGAAATATATTTCTCATTAGACATAGTTGTTAAATTGGATGAAAGTCTCTGGGGATTTTGGTTACTGGGGAGATTTGAACCATTAGACTTCGGGGAGTGGGATTTTGATATGATGATACGCTTCTTTTAAGTGGTACTAGCTTCATTGGAAAATGATTTAAAATAGAAAGGATATGGTCAGGTTGTTGCAAGTTCATTTTTAAACTTTACAAGAGTGGGAGAGAGGATAAGAACAAAGTCAAATTATTAATAGAAAAATGATGACTTCACTGCAGACATTTTAAGAAGTTTGATTGTAAACCTTTACCTATAACTCAGAGGCACCTGAAGGTGTGTATATAATTATTTCCTAGTTTCATTTATTTAAGAAGATTTTTGTAACCTTATTCACCTCTTTATCTTTAGATGATCACTCAAGGACATAATTGAAAAACAAAAAATGTAGTCTATCTATTGTTCTAAATGATATGAAGTCCTTCTTGAACTTTGTGGTTTGATAGTTGAGTAACTTCAAAACCAAGCCCCTTGCTGTGCAGGGAGAGACTGTAAGGTGGCATTTCTGACACAGTATACAGTGCTGCATAGAGGTTCCTTTTGAAGCTTTTGCTAGAGAAAGGTTAATAACTAGACCAATTTGGGGCAGATAGGGCAGTTGAGAGTAGCTGCTTGGTCTTGATCTGGGAATGTTGGTTCTGGTCGGAGATGGCATATGGGGAGAGTCTCAGATGAGATGGTTTGTTGTCACTTGCAAGTGCAGGACAGTCACGTATTTGGAATGACAACATGAGATGGGCTGAAAAATTTAGGAGTTACTACAACATCTCAAGAGTTTTTCCTGATGAAATTAAAATAAAGTGTTAATCGTAGTCAACAATATTGTGATAAGTTTACACAATGACAGATAATGAATAGAATTGGTGGGGTGATCACATTGTAAGGTACAAAAATGTTGAATCACTATATTGTACACCTGAAACTAATATAACCAGTATGAGATTGTATACCAACTATATTTAAATAACAATAAATTTTTTAAAAAGAAAAAATAAATTGTTAATCAACAATATTTTGATTTGAATTCCAAATTATATATATATTTTTACCCTGAATAGTTTTTTTAAAAAAGTGTTTGAGATGGCTGCTATGCTGAATAGTAAGGCCACTGGTTTTTCATTTCTTTTTGCTACCCGGACTAGGATTCTTCTCTCTCAGTTTCTGCTAGTTTTCTGTCTGATGGATCAGTTTCTATAAAACATTAGCTTTCCACATTAAAAATAGTATATGTTAATTTGGAATCATAAGAAGCCAGTTGGCTCATTTTTACTTATGCCATTATAAAATAACCTTGGAGTGATTAGGTAATGGTAACACAGAGACATTTAACATATTACACCTGCCTAGATAATGAGGAAGTAAATTTTCATTATTTAAAATTAAAAAAAAATTTTTAGTTATGGTAAAATATACAGAACACAAAATTTACCATTATAAATTGTACAATTCAGTGGCATCAGTACATTCACAATGTTACGCAGTGATCACCACTATTTATGTGCAGAACTTTTTCATGTTCCCAAACTGAAATTCGTACCCATGATAATGACTCCTCATCCCCGTTTCCCCCAGCCCTTGGCAACCACTGTTCTACTTTTTGACTCTATGAGTTGGACTACTCTGGCTACGTCATATAAGTGGAGTCCTACAGTATCTGTCTTTTTGTGAGTGGCTTATTTCATTTAGCGTAATGTCCTCACTGGTCATCCATATTACAGCATGTGTGTCAGGCTTTCCTTTGGAGGAAATACATTTTTTAAAAGATTTCCATAGCTGGTAAAATAAAGATCACAGAACCATGTGCACTATTTCACCTCCCTTGGGAGAGCTTTGTAGGTGTCCAGCAAAGCTCTGAGGACCAGGTACCCTTTTCCTTAGGTTTGGTTCCGACACAGTTATTGGAAGGAAAGAGAGAGATGGAAGCGGAATATGACATGAGGAAAACAGGGAAAGCATAAAAGCAAAGGTTGCCAACGGCCCAGGATCTCATCTGGACAGGGACAGAGAGCCTTGTGGTCTTAGCTTACCATCTTACGGTGCTGTGTTGGCCTGAGTCAAAGCAGTCTGTCCAGAACAGTTCACCAAAAAAAGTCTGTGTGTTCAGAGTTGTAAATAAGCCTTCAGCTATCTGAGAGACAAGGTTATTCAATGACTCATCCCCAGCTGTCAGGTTAGTAGAGGTTTTGCCATATTTCACTCTCATTTCTGTATTAATGAAGACTAGTGAGTATTTAAAGAGGCTCAATAGCCTATATAATAATGATAACATACAATTAATGCTTTATATTTTAGATTTATTATATTACTTTAACTGTATTTGTGAAATACAGGTGTCCAGTCGTAGGTGGAGAGAAAGCAGGTTGACAAAATTAAGGATTATGAGTTGAGTAATGACTATGAGAATGGCTAAAGAGGTATAAGTTTTTTCTTTTATTATTGTGTTCTTCCTTTATTTCTAACTACAGGCCCAGTGCACGAAATTAGTGCACGGGAGAGGGGGGGTGTTCCTCAGCCCAGCCTGCACCCTCTCCAATCCAGGACCTCTTGAGGGATGTCTGACAGCCAGTTTAGGCCTGATCCTTGCTGGCCTGATCGCCCCCTAACTGCTCTCCCCTGCCGGCCTGATCACACCCTAACTGCTTCCCCCTGTTGGCCTGATTGCCCCTAACTTCTCCCCCCTGCCAGCCTGATCGCCCCCTAACTGCTCCCCCCTGTCAGCCTGATCGCCCCCTAACTGCTCCCCTCTGTCAGCCTGATCGCCCCCTAACTGCTCTCCCCTGCTGGCCTGATTGCCCCTAACTGACTGTGCCTCGGCTCCTGCCACTGTGGCTTTGTCCGGAAGATGCCTGGTCTAATTAGCATATCACCCTTTTATTAGTATAGATACCTACATTAGCATAGTAAAGATAAGGTGAGTGTCCTGAATACTGTATGTTACCAGGGGGAGGGCAGACACCTTAGAGCACCTCTTGATCACTGCCCCCCACTACTGTCTTGACGGGTACTTTTGACTATCTTGAAACCCTTGCAGAAGTGACAGTATCATGAAACCTGATTGTGTGTGTGTGTGATAAATTCTGCTTAGTTCTTAAGGAAATAAGAGTGATTAGTAGTTTCCCAGAGTTAGTCAGGCTTTTCTGAAAGTATGTTAGGCAAGATATTATCCATGGGGTACTAGTGAGTGCCTTTTTTTTTAAAATATATTTTATTGATTTTTTACAGAGAAGAAGGGAGAGAGATAGAGAGCTAGAAACATCAATGAGAGAGGATCATGGATCAGCTGCCTCCCGTACGCCCCCCACTGGGGATGGAACCCACAACCCAGGCATGTGCCCTTGTCCGGAATCGAACCCGGGACCCTCCAGTCCCCAGGCTGATGCTCCATCCACTGAGCCAAACCAGCCAGGGCGTGAGTGCCTTTTTTACACCATTCTGTCCTTATTGTGTATCATTACACTCCTGAATTGACAGTTGATATTTTGAAAAATCTAGTTTATATACCAGAGGCAGTTTGTTAATTTGTAAAATATTAATTGGAGTTTCTAAGTAGCTTGTTAAAAGAGACATCCTTTTTTCTTTTTTAAAAAGAAAATAATAGGTAGTGTTCTTTCCAGTAATATGGTTTCCTTTTGGTTAGTTTTCATTTTTATTATTGAGCAAAATGGGCAGAAATAGGTGTCTAGTAGCTAACGCTAGACATTTGAAAAACTTTGGGTGTTTTATTGTTATAGTCACTTATGATACCTGAACCTCTTGACCTCTTACTGTAATTAATATTTATTATTTTTGTTTGGTTCTCTACAAGTAACACTGTATGCAAATTGGGAAATAAACTTAGATCTGCCCCTAGACTTAACTGCATCTGGTTTTCCCTAAGGGCACATAGTGGCTCCTGGGTGAACTGAGAGAAGTTCTAAATGAGTGTTGCCAGACCCCCATCGCCAGCAGTGGCTGTGACAAGGGAAACAGGCTGGCTCCTCTGGCCTACCTTTTTTGAGTGGGTCTCCCTCCTCTGCAGCGAGTGCTTGAGGAGGGCTCCGCTCTGTGACTCCTGCAGCCAGACCCGGGACCTTAAGGCACAACAGGGTTTCTGAAGACATGCTCCCCTCTCACCCCCCTCCCCCGACCCTTGATCTTTGCCCTGATTTTGGCTTCCTATTTTTTTTTTGGTTGTTGTTATTAAGCCTCACCCCAGGATATTTTTCCGTTGATTTTTGGGAAGAGTGGAAGAGAGAGGGAAAGATGGAGAGAAACATTGATGTGAGAGAAACACATGGATTGGTTGCCTCCTATAAGAGCCCTGACCAGGGCCCCGGCCCGGGGTAGAGCCTGTAACCAAGGTATGTGCCCTTGATCAGAATCGAACCCGGGACCTTTTGGTCCCCAGGCCGATGCTCTATCTACTAAGCTGAACTGACTAGGGCTTGGCTTCCTATTAACTTTAGCTGAAAGGAGTTCTTCCAGAGCAGCTCTACCAGTGAAATCGTAGGTTCTGAGGCTGTATTTTTCACCAGCCTCGTGGAGGGGCTTCCTTACTCTCCCTGTCCCATCTTTGACCTCCTTGTGACCTCCTTTTTCTCTCAGAGTTTCAGCCCCTTCGGGCCTGGACCCATTGTCTAAAATTTCATTTGTTTCCTGGCCAATGCCCTGTACTCTGGCCTCTTGCCTTTCTGAGGCCCCTGCTCTATGGAGGACCACCCCCAACCAGTCCAGTCTGGGTCCTCTCTGCTCCCAGATACAGAGTACCCCAGAGTCAGGGACTCCTCCTGAAGTGGCCCTCAGTAGCCACACAGTCCAGTCTCGAGGCAGAGCCTTTCCTTTTTGCTTTCTGTGACCTTTTCAAACGTTCCCTTGCTTCTCTCTTTACATCTCCCGGTGGATTCATCCACAGTTAGACTTCACGAGCTCTGCGGCTCTCCTACACCTTTCTGCTGATCTTCAGGTGCCTGGCCCCGCTGTGTGGACCTCTCCGATGTGGATGCCCCCCTGGCCCACCCAGAATCCCTCATGCTACCCTAACGCTGCTGCTCCTTGTCTCCCTGGGTCTCTTTCTTTACGTTCCTCCTCAGTGATGGTGTTTGTTTTGTCCCCTGGCGGCTTTCCTGTGGAACTTGGAATCTTATTCTTAAATTACCAATCTCTGACTGAAGAACGTGCAGTTCTGACTCCTTGGCTTTCAAATATACTTAAAGCTATGGAACTCTTTGTTCAAATGCACTCTTTCTAGGAAGCCCAAAATAAACAGAGCTGGAGTTCTGGTGGAAGGGGTCTGAAGGACGCGTGTGCCAGGTAGGCCGCCTTGGCTGCAGCCCTCCCTGGAGCGCTGCAAATTGGAGCTCCTTGGAGTGCTGTCCGTAGTGCCCTGAGGGCACTCTGCGTGTTTGAAAACTGGTATCCATTCTGCACCCCACCCATTTCCCATTGGTTTTCTTTGGGAATTTTTGTTTTTAGTGTGACTGATAAACATAAAATCAGTGCCAGTGATGAATCTTGCCAAGGAAAAAGAAAAGCCACTTTGGAAAATGAAACTAGGTATTTAAAAGAGCCAGCTCTGCTCTGGTCGGGTGCTCAGTTGCTTGGAGTGTTGCCTTGTACACCAAAAGGTTGCGGGTTTGATCCCTGGTCAGGGCGAACCAAGGTATGCAACCGATCAATGTCTCTCTCTCTCTCTCTCTCTCTGTCTCTCTCTCTCTCTCTCTTTCTCTTTCTCTCTCCCCCCTCCCCACCCCACCTTCTCTCATATCATAACAACAACAGAAAAAGAGCTGGCTCTATTAAATGCTTCAAAAGTGCCCAGGGTTCCCTTTTTACATGTCTCTGCTGACTCTCTTTAATGCTGCATTCCTACCACATAAACACTCAATTACAGATGACAAAAGCTGTAAAATGTTACAAAATTCCTGTTAACTTGTATATATATCACTAAAAGTGAAAATATTTTTATTCTTAAAGTGGGTCCTAAAAATAGAGATGGAAATGGAATTAAGAATTTTCAGAAACTTAAGTTCTATCTGGGTTATCTGCTCCTGTATCTAGTGAGCTACAAAATATGAACATTCAGGGTAAACTTAGTTTGGTTTTATTGTTTTTGTTTTGTTCATTTACCAGCATCTCAGGTTTGTTCAACATCCTATATAATAAAAAAGTAATATGCAAATTAACTCTCACACCCTCACAAGATGGCTGCCTACAACCAGGCCAGCAGGGGGGGTTAGTGAGGGACGACCAAACAACTGAACAAGCAGGCTGCATGGGGCAACCAGGCTGGTGGGGGGGCCATGAGGGGCGA
>NW_006284347.1:174867-175239 GCF_000327345.1 Myotis davidii | reverse complement strand
CAGTTAGAGGCGATCATGCAGTCAGGCAGGTGAGCAGTTAGGAGCCAGCAGTCCCGGATTGTGAGAGGGATGTCCGACTGCTGGTAGGCCCAATTCCCGGGATCAGGCCTAAACCAGCAGTCGGATATCCCCTGAGGGGTCCTGGATTGAAGAGAGTGCAGGCTGGGCTGAGGGGAACCCCCCCCCCCCCCAATCTCATGCACCGGGCCTCTAGTAATTAGAATAAAATCCAAACTCCTTATTGGCCTATAAATGCCCTTTGTGATTTGTTCCCTGCCCCTCACTTTTCTTCCTGCTTTCCCAACCACTTATTTTCCCTGTCCCTCCAAGTACATTCCTCCTTCCGTTCATCATAGAAGGTTGCTCAACCAG
>NW_006284347.1:160814-174812 GCF_000327345.1 Myotis davidii | reverse complement strand
CACCTCCCCTCCTCAGGAGCTTTTTCTCATTACTGTTTGGTTTTCTTCATGGCCCTTATCACTATATGAAATTATCTTACTTTTATTTCATTTTAATGTTTTAGTTTTCAAATTTTAAATTATTACAAAAATGTTTTGAAGCTACGCTATAGAGAATATTAAAACCTACTCCAAGGATTTTTTTCCTTATTATTCCTTGTGGGAAAACTAGACAGTACACTAATGCATTGTTCCTGTGTTTACTATTGTAAAGCCTGTGAAGACAGGAACCGGATCTGTCCTTTAATCAGCAAGACATCCCTGGTACTGAAGACAGTGTATGGCAAATACATGATAAATGGAGGTATGAAGAAACAACCAACTTGTAAATGATCTGAGAAATATTTTCTTTCTAACTCCAGAGATTTTTCTGTAATGTTATAGTTTAGTTCTGAATGTTCAGAAATTTTTTTTTTATGAGAAATCAGTATTTTGCCATATTTTGCTGCATGGAATGTCTATTTTGATTGTTTTAGGTTAGCAAAATGTCTTTTCTCAACTTCATTTTTAAAAAGTCATATTAATTTATAACATCACTTTTTCCAAGAGAACTGCATACCTTTAGATCTTTGACAAATGCATTTCCATTAGTAAAAACCAAATTGAAGGGCATAGTCGTTTGTTTTACTTTTCATGGAAGTAGTTACAAAGAGACAATGAGCAGTTTGGATCTAGGTGGGCTTGGGGTGGGGCAGCTGCACTTCCTTTGCCCTGGTGTGACTGAAGAGAGCCTATTACGTGCAGGTGCGTGAGCCCCAGGTTTGGCTTCAGAATCAAATGCAGTGAATTCACTGTTATTGAATCAGTGCTCTTACCATGGTGGGAGCATTGATGATGGCTGTACCTGGATGAGGACTGGGGGTCCCTGAGACTAGGGCAGGTGTCTACAGAGGTGGAAGAGGGCTTGGATTGGCTTAGGCCTTGCCTACAGTCTCCACCCCCTACTCTGGGCCAGTCCTGCTTGGAATTGGAAAAGTTTTCTAAAAATTGAAGCTGTTGGGGGAAAAACCCTCTAGTTTTTACTGAACTGATTTTTGGCTGGGAAGAGCTTAGGAAATTTGGACTCTTTGGTAATTCTAAAGTTCTTTGGTAATTTAAAATAAAAATATGTAAAACTTTATTCAAAATATGATTAGCATATAATATTAACATGTGATATATAATTCATTGAACTTTAGTTGAGGATTTAATATATTCACATCTTTTAAACGTTGATTACAACAGAGCAAACGTTCAAGGGATTTTTGCATCTTGGTTTGAAAGCAAGTATAACTTTTCTTTTAGCATTATGGCAAGAAATTGAAGTTACTGTTTTTGAAAAATGGTAAAACAGACCTCTCTGTATTCCATCCGTCCACCCACCCATGTTTTACTGAATTTGAATTTTGCCACAAAGAATTTAGAGATAGTTAAGAAAGATGAGTTTGCTTTTAATAGGCATCACTTTTTCTACCATAATCTACAGACTTAACCATTGTACACCATAAGCGTCTATAGATGCAAGTGGCGGACCTTATTTTAATTAAATTCAAAATATCGTGGCAGTTAACTGGTTAAGTACTCTTTAATTTTTTTAAAAACAGGGATACATGTACATAGTAAAATATTTCTTGACTAGTGAACGAGAGTGTACCCCTTACTGAGACTGTCAGTCCCACAGTCTCTTCTGTAGGCCATTGCTATTCCTAGTTTCTTTTGTATTTTCCCAGAAAAACTCTAGTATTTGTATAAAAACATAAATTTCCTCCACCTACTTTAAAAAATTAATTGGTAATGCTCTTTTCATGTAAAATATCTTGTATGTATCCAAGTACAGATGATCTTCCTCATTCTTTTCATGGTTGCTTAGTAAGTAGTCCATGATCTATATACCAAAATTTATTCAGTTGGTTCTCTGTATATGTTCTGGGTTGTTTCTTATTTTTTAATTCCACAAGCAGTATCATGAACTGCATTTGCTTAGATCAAGATAAGCTTTTTAATACTTAAAGTGTTGTGTTTTTTTTTTTGAGTTAGTGTATTTGTAAAGGTCGATAATTCTACAACCACTCCCCCCGCGCCCCCCACATGCAGAAGAGAAAGGAACTGATGTAGTAGAGAAGACCAATGAGTTGGAGGTGAAGTCATGCAGAGCTTTCCACCTGCCCCACCGTTCTTTCCCTGCCCCATGTTGCAGAAGAGGTGGCGGAGGCAGAAGTCTTGGGAGATGAAGCATCTGAAGATGCCCGTAGACTCCTGAGGTCTGACCGTGCCTTTAAAGCCCAAGGCCTGTGTGCATGCTGCTTACTATAAATTAATTTATTTTAATATGTTTTAATTGATATATTTTTTTGTTTTTTAGAGAGAGGAAGGGAGAGGGGGAGAGAGAGAAACATCCATCAGCTGCCTCCTGCACAACCCTTCCCGGGGATTGAGCCTGCAATCTGGGCATGTGCCCTCATTGGGAAAGGAACCAATGGCCTCTCAATGCTTGGGACGGCACTCAACCAACTGAGCCGCACCAGCCAGGACTGCTTGTTATAAATAAAGCTAACTTTTTTTGGATTTTGATTTTGAGAAACTTGTAGCAGCATCGATTGGCTAACAAATTATATCGATTGCCGGAAAAATTTTTCTATATTTTTTTTATTAATTGGCAGCCGATTTTTATCTGAGTTACTTGCTAAGGACTTTTTAATACTATGCTCTGGTTTCAGTGCAGTATTTCTGAAGACACTGAATTTGGAACCCTGAGGCATTCTGTAGTTGAACCCTATAGTACTGTATATCTTGGTAGTCCAAGTTCTTAGTTATTACCTTTATTGGAAGAACTTCAGAACACTTCTCAGAGCATATTTTTACATCTCCATCGTATCTCCTTTGTGTTCTGTCATTGCCTGCAAAATGCTTTGCAAAAATTTATGGTAGTATAGTGTGTGTGTGTGTGTGTGTGTGTGTGTGTGTGTGTGTAGGTGTCGGTGTATTCCTAACCCATGACTGTTGTTGCTTGCTCAAAGGGTGTGCACACTGAGCCAGTGGTGCGTGGCCTGTGAGCACTAGTGCACTTTCCTGCAGGGGTTCTCAGCCACTGAATGCTCACTGGGCTTTCCTGAGTCAAGTGTGTTTGCTCTGCTGTCGTCTTCTTTCTGCCCTGAGTTCTGTGTTCTAGTGAGCAGTTTTGACCCAGAAAGCCGTCGGAGGATGCAGCTTGTCAAATTACACTTGTGGCAAAGAAACACTATAACATTGTATGTCAAAAAGCAAGTTTTATGGATCAGTAATGTGCTTTCAAGAAGTGATCTGAGGAAAAAAAAAAAAGTATAGTAATTCCCACTTATCTGCGGTTTTGCTTTCCCGTTTCAATTACCTGTAGTTAACCACGATCCAAACACATTAAATGGAAAATTCCAGAAATAACATGTGTTACATGATGCTTTGTTCCGAGTATGAACAATGAAAGCTCGTGGCGTCTGACTTAGCTCTGCCTGGGACGTGATTCCTCCCTTTGTCCAGGGTGTTCATGCAGTATAAGCTTTCTCTGTTATCAGATCGACTGTCATGTGTCACAGTGTTTGTGTTCAGATAACCCTTATTTTGGCCCCCAAAATAACCCTTAATAATGTTCGAGTAACCTTTAATCATGGCCCCTTAGTGCAAGAGTAGTGATAAGGTAATTCAGATATGCCAAAGAGAAGCTGTAAATGCTGCCTTTAGGGTTCGATACTACCCTGGGTTTCAGGCATTCGCTAGGGGTCTTGGAATGTATCCCCCATGTATAAAGGGGGGACTACTGTATAGAAATCAGCAGGCAGTCAGGGCTATTCAAATTCTTTGTACTGTGAAAGGCTTTGTAAATAACAGGACAACCTGATAAGTTGGACCATCCAAATGTCTAAAGAACAGGTGGAAGAAACAATGGCTTGAAGGCATGTTTTAACCAGAGGGTTTAAGAAGACTAAGCAAATTGCCTATGGATAACGCCTAATAAATTTACACAGGGGCTCTGCTTTCTTGACCCCTCAGATCCTTCCATCCATTATTGAAAACGGCACTCCTGGTGAGCTGGTGTGCACACGAGGGCTGGAGGGCTGGTCAAAATGCTGGCCCTCAGGCAGGTGCCAGGCACTGCATTTCCTTCTCACGTGACAATGACAGTACTGCTCTGTTGTATTAAAAAGTTGTATATATTTTTTCTCATCAGTGAATTGTAGGTACCATGATCTGATACCTTAGAAATTCATTTAGCAAATGCTAAGTAGGTGTGAAGTGAAGCAGTGGTGCCAGGGGTTTAGGAAATGCAAAGTTGCCTGAGGGCCCTGGGCTGGAGAAGCTTACAGTCCTGGGATAAGATACCAGTATGAGACCGAAGAGCTTGCTGAAAAGATACAAGATGACTATTATGGAAGATATTTTGATAGCGGTGTGGGAAGGGGCTAACCTTTTTGTAAGGTATTGTTTTGAGCAATAATTTTTGTGGAATAATTCTCTCTCATTACTGATGTTTCTCTCCCTCTCTCTCTGAAATCAATAAAAATATATTAAAAAAATCTTGCCGAAACCGGTTTGGCTCAGTGGATAGAGCGTTGGCCTGCGGACTGAAAGGTCCCGGGTTCGATTCCGGTCAAGGGCATGTACCTGGGTTGCGGGCACATCTTCAGTGGGAGATGTGCAGGAGGCAGCTGGTCGATGTTTCTCTCTCATCGATGTTTCTAACTCTCTATCTCTCTCCCTTCCTCTCTGTGGAAAATCAATAAAATATATTTTAAAAAAATCTTATAACCTTGGCATGTTATACATTAGTTTCCCCCTGTATTGACTATTGCAGAATGTTAATTTATAATTATTATGTTTTCTTTGGCTAAAACCATTATATTCTCACCTGGTAGGAGTCCTATAGAAATTTCTATTAATGTGAGTTCCAGGAAGATTCAGGGACCAGGCCCCTGACTTTTTAAGGATCATTTAGGGGTTCAGAATAAATATTCACAGTTTGCTCAGCATCCTCACTGTTGCCACTTTGTTCCAAGCTATCATCCAGTCTCATTCAGATGATTGCAGTAGCCTCCTGATCGATTCCCCTCCTGCTGCCCTGGCCCCCACCAGTCTACCCTTGACACTGAGGGATCCTCTTAACAGGTAAATTAGATGATGCCACTCCTCTCTTCAGAATCTGCTGATAAAGTCTTTATTGTATCCCACAAGGCTCCCATGGCCTAGCCTCCCCACCTCTCAGACTTCCTCCTGCTTAATCTGCTCCGGCCACGTATGACTCTTGCTATTCTGTAGCATGCCAAGGGGCTCCCTCCTTAGCACCTTTTCACATGCTGTTCCCTCTGCCTGGAAGGCTCTTCTTGTAGATATGTTTGCATGATTAGCTCCTTCACTTCCTTGGGGTCTTTCACCCAAAATCACCTCAGTGACCTGTGTATCTAAAATTTCAACCCTCTTCCAACATTTCACTCCCTGTCCCTGCTTAGTTTTTTTTTTTCTACTTAGTGTTTATTACCTCACACTGTATTTCACTTATCCGTCCTGTGTATTGTCTCTCTTCTCCACTAGAATGTAAGCTCTTCGAGGATGAGGATTTTTGTGCTATTTACTACTAAATCACCAATGCCTAGAACAGGGTCTGGCCTATAGTAGGTGCTCAGTAAAAAAAAATATTGTTGAATGAATGGATAAATGAACATTTCATAGCACAGCTCCCCATGCTGGTCTGTGACTTAGAGAAATTCTGAATTTGGCGGCTATCCACCAATTAGTGTCTAGTTAGGAAATCATTCCAGGTGCTTCAATCAAAAGGGGATATAATTATAGGAATTGGATATAAAAGGAAAGGCTGGAGGAGTTAGGGGGAAGGTGGTATTACCCAGAGCCCACAAACTCCCAATTTTCACTCTTGCTGCTGGAGTTCACTGCCACCACGGAGGAGCTTGTCCTTCTGCCAGTGCTGCTGCCAGAGGTACAGGCAGCACAGCTGACAAGGCGGGTGTGGGGATGTAGATGAGTTAGGGTGAGTGTAGAAGGGTAGGTGTGGGGCAAAGTACCAACATAAACTATCCAGCACAGGTGGTATTTATTCAGCTCATGTGTGGAGATAAACTTCGGTGCAGGACAAAGTGAAGGGGGTAGTTTGGGCTGTGATGCCAAATTAATAGCACAGGGAAAGATATTAGATTGCTAGTGAAACATTAAAAAACCAAGAATTAAATCCCACCTTAGCTTAGTCACATCCATGTGCTGAACCACAAAACTGAACTCGGCTCTAGAAATGGGAGGGACCCAAAGGAAATACATCTTCACCGTGGCCGTGATCTCTTTGTGTGATTAAATGCTCATTTCCGTGACTTCAGTAAATCTGTGTTTACGCCCCATTGTGTCCCAGATTAGATCGCTGTCACCTGAAGGATCACACGGCCTCCCCTAATCTGATTGCAGTCATTATGCAGAGCCCTGCTTCATTTATTTGCAGGTTTAAGATGTAACAGGCCTGTGCTGGTGGCACCTCTAGGTGCCACACTCCCTTTGCTACTCAAATCATGCCTTGCTCCCCGCTCCCCAGACACATGCCAGGATCTTGTTGCTCTCTCCTCCCTTTCCTCCTCTTCTCACTCTGTAAACAAGGACACCAGTGTCTAAGTACACTCTCTTGCTGATCCTGTTAATGTTCAGTGCTTGTCGATATTTATGACGTGAATCCAACTCTAATAAGCTTATATCTTTTTATTAGGGACTAGCGGCCCAGTGCATGAAAATTCATGCGCTAGAGGGGGTTCCCTCAGCCTGACCTGCCCCCACTCACAGTCTGCGAGCCCTCAGGGGCAGAGGCGACCGGGTGATCAGGGGAAGGCCATGCCCCATTACACCTCTGCTGCTGCCACTGCCGGCAGCTCAGGCATTGACTGGCCCTGGTTACCTGAGCCTCGGGTGTCCCTGGATGGCTGGGCAGCCACCATCCGAGGCTTGCTTGCACCTTGGGTTGGTCCTGCGCAGCTGGGGGGTTGAGGGGACTGAGTGCCATCATCTTGTGGCTGTGGGCACTGCCATCTTTGAGGGCGGGGCAGTCAATTAGCATATTTCCTCCTTATTGGCTGTGGGCGCCACCATCTTTGAGGGTGGGGCAGTCAATTAGCATATTTCCTCCTTGGCTGTGGGCACTGCCATCTTTGTGACGGCATGAAGGTCAATTAGCATATTCCCTCTTTATTAGATAGGATAGCAACGTTTTTAATCTCTTAAGATGTAGAGGAAGAAAATAGTGGATGTGGAAGGAATTGGTGGGACGTCTGTTCCCCTTGCTCCTTTTCCCACTTCCCTATGTCCAGGGATTTAGGTTGAGTGTCTGTTTCTTGGATGTGAGGTCTATCATTAATAGACCAAGAAACTACCTTCTCCATCCACATCTCCCTAAAAAAAAAAAAGACAAAATGAAATTCTATACAATGATTACATCTACAGATTTAGAATTCTGCCATTATTTATTTATTTGTGAATATACATTTTTATTGACTTCAGAGAGGAAGGGAGAGGGAGAGAGAGTTAGAAACATCAGTGATGAGAATCATTTATTGGCTGCCTCCTGCATGCCTCCTGCTGGACATTGAGCCTGTAACCTGGGCATCACACCATGGGATTTGGTTTGGTGACCGGGAATCAAACCCTGACCTCCTGTTTCATAGGTTGCTGCTCAACCACTGAGCTACACTGGTCTGGCTCATAATTTATTTTTTACAAAATTTACAGCCTTTATTTTTCCTCAAAACCTAAAATTCCTAAGGTATTTTAATGTTAAAAATCTTCAGAGTAATATGTCATGTTTCTGATGAATTAAATAATTTATGTTCAAGTACCAGATTATTTTACTCATCAGGTTGTTTCAGATTTCTGTATTGCTGGCTATTTTTATTTAAGGGTGGTCCTGTGCTGTTTGTAAACGTAAATAAATGGACCCTTCATGTGCTGGTTTGGATCCATCTCGTCATGTTTATGGATTCACTTGTAGGGATATAATTAGCTTTTAAAAATTATACCTAGCTGCAGTTCATTAATTTCCTAATAGAATTTTATAATTTTTTTCAAGCCAAGAAAACTAAAATAAACCTCTATTATTTTTGTTTTCCCATAGTCCAGAGTATTCCCATAGCAAGAAAGTTAAGTCCGCCCGGCGTGGCTCAGCAATTGAATGTCGACCTGTGAACCAGGAGGCCATGGTTCGATTTCTGGTCAGGGCACATGCCCGCCCGGGTTGCGGACTTGATCCCCAGTGTGGGATGTGCAGAAGGCAGCCAATCAGTGATTCTCTCTCATCATTGTTGTTTCTATCTTTCCCTCTCCCATCCTCTCTGAAATCAATAAAAATATATTTAAAAAGGAAAAGAAAGTTAACTGCCAAAAAGAAAGGCACCTTAGATTCTTCTGTTCTTTGTGCCTCCTCATAATTGAGGGCTTAATATTTGCGTTTTCACCACTGAAAGCCATAACATTCTACTTAATGCTATAGAGAAGGAATCCAGGAGAGGAGGAGCTGTGTGAGCAGGGTTACTGGCCTCTGGTGTATTTGCATTTTGTCTTCTGTAAGTCCCTTTCTGAATTTGAAGTGTCACTTTAAATAGAAATATCGCCTCATCAGAATTCTAGGAGAAAAATATTCTGTTTGAACTTAATTTTAAAAATTTAATTAAAATTTTTCTTTTCCTGCATGTTTCCACTACTTTCCCCCTTTAAATGATTTTATTCTTCTCCTGAAGGTGCTCTGTTTTCGAGCTGTAGGTATTGCAGGTGCATAGAAAGGTGCTGGCTGAACCAGCTGGGGCCGCAGTGCTGTGACACTGAGCGGGTGGGAGCAGGGTCCTGCTTTCCTGTGTCCTCAGGGCTCCCAAGGAGCTGATGTCTTATGAAAACACCTTTAAAAATTATCAACTGACTTAAATTAAATCTCCAAGTGGCAGCAGAGTACACTTGACCAGAAAAATATCTGTGACTCAGATATTTATTTTCTTTTAACTTCTTAGAGGCATTTACTTTTATTTATTTAACTTTTTATTATTGGAAATTTTAAACATACTTAAATGAAGAGATACCAATATAATGTATCCTCATTTACTGATCACCCTGAATTAATATTTTGCTATTTTAGAGGCATTTTCTAATGAATTTAGGCATAAAAACTTGCATTTTATATTTTCCTCTATGTTTTAAGCAGACTTTTCTCCTAATTTACATTGGCAAGTTTACGTGTGCATTAGGAACTCCCAAGACTAGTTATAGAGAAGCAATAACTAAATTTGGTCTTTCAGTAGAAAGGCAATGAGTGTAAAATGAACACCTCGCTGCTAGAGCTATACTTTATGAATAGGTTGTTATATACTAGCATAGACTATTACTGTTAGGCTCAAGTTAGCTAGTGGGGAACCTCTACTTTCACTTACAGTATGGAAAAATCTGTATTATAAAACTGGTGGAAACCTAGATATAGATTGGGAAATTTTATTTCTCCCTCCCTTTCTCCTTTCTCCATTTCCCATTTGTGTTCTTTTTGCTATTCATTCTACATATATTTATTGACACTGATTATACAACCTAAAGAAGACGAAAGCTTATATTGCAGTAAAGTAGGGAGATAATAAGCCAGTAAGGAAATAAATAGAATCTAGTATGTGTGGTAAGTATTTAGCAGGTAGACTGAGTGATAATGTTAGAGAATAAGATGGAGGTGTGCTCAGTAGGGTGAATAGAAAAAATCTTTACGTGCTGGTGATGTTAGACTAAGATGTGAAGGGTGAGAAGCAGCCATGTTTAGAGAAAGGGAAAAGCACTTTTGCAAAGGCCCTGCAGGAGGAGATAGTGTGTGTCGAATTAGAAAGCTGTAGAGGGGCTATGAATGGAAGGAAGGTGGAGTGGTAAGTAGGGACTTGTAGATCCTGCTAAGGAGTTTGGTGTTTATTATTTAGGAGGCTACTGGAAGCCTTTATGTGGGATTGGGACAGGGTCTGCTTTGCCCTTTAAAAAGATATCTATTTGCTGTGTGGAGAATGGACTTATAAGGGTAAAGGGAGGCAGTTTAGAGGCTACTGAGATAGTCCAGGTGGATTGGATTAAGATGATGGCAGTGAAAACAGAAGTGATTGATTTCAAGATACATGGTGATAGTAGGCTCAATAGAGTTTGCTAATGGACAGGGTGAAGGTGAGGGAGCCATCAGTGATGGTTTCTAAGTTTGGCTTGGTTGGTTTCATACTACTGAGATGGGGAAGCCTGCGGAGAGTTGGGTTTGAAGCAAATTAGAGTCAGTTTTGGTTGCCTGCCCAACATCAAAGTGGAGATTCCAAATGTGTAGTTGGACATATGTGTCTGGAGGTCAGAGAGTAAGCCTCATAAGATTCCTGTGTTTATAGCCATGCATTTACATAACACCACCTAGGAAGAGAATGTGAATTGTGTGTGGGGGAAAGAAGATAACTTAGCACCCAATTCTTAGGAATTCCAAGATTAAGAGTTTGTGTGCTTGGAGGAGAAGAAGACTGAGAAGGGTTGGCCAGAGGGGACGAAGAAAAACCAGGAGAGCAATGTCACAGTCGCTCAGAGAGGAAAATGCGTTGAGCAGGAAGGACAGTGGGATCAGAGAGGGAACCATTCATTGGATTTGGTGACTGGAAGGTCATTGGTGAGCTGGACAAGGGTAATGCCAGTGTGTTAGGGTAGCCTGTAACCAGACTGGGGAGGAAGTGAGGAAATAGCCTGTGTATGTGTATGTGTATGTGTATGTGTATGTGTATGTGTATGAGTATGTGTATGTGTATATGTATATGTGATAAGACTTCTTTTTTTTTGTGATAAGACTTCTTACTGTGAAAGGAAAGCAGAGATGTGGTAAGTTCTTGGAGGGCATGAGGTTATTATTATTATTATTATTATTGAGATGGCAGCATTAGAGCATGCCTGTATGTTGTTTTAATGGGACTCATTTGGTAGAGAGGGACCTGGTACAGAAAGAATAACTGAAGGTTCTATGTTATTAAGTAGGTGGAAGGGGTGAATCTAGAGCTTCAGCGTTTTTCCTTTGAGGATAGAAGCAGATGCTGCAGGTGGTGGGAAAATCAGGGAAGTTCTTGACACCCTCACATGCTCTGCATAGTTAGTTGACTTTTCTCGCCCCTAGCTCTTGCGTTCTCCAGTTGCTTGAATAGGTGTAGATAGCCAATTTGTATTAAATAAGTGAAGAAGCAGAACTTTACTACTGCTTATTGTGCATTGAAGTGTATCGTTTAAGAAGAGGAGGAAAGGGGTTTAGAAATTGTCCAAGATGTAGATAGGTGCTTATAAGAAGTCACCATCATTTTGTTAAGGTAGTTACTTTGGGAAGATTGCAAATAACGTTTGACAAGTGAAAAGTGTAAACTGCAGGAGAAGGAAAGAGGCCGGGAAGCTTTATTTTGAGGGGCTCTCTGTGTGAATCCTGAATTTCTCCGAGTTGCTGCAACTTGTGTGGCCGTCCTGTGATTGAGCTCTTTGAGGAAGGTTTCCTTGTTTTAATGTGCTACAAGACACATCACTTTTCACAATTCTTTTTTTAAAAAAAAATATTTTTATTGATTTTAGAGAGAGAGGAGGAGAGAGGGCTAGAGAGAGAGAAACATTGATGAGAGGAAGACATCATCAAGCCCGCAACTCCGGCATGTGTCCTAACCTGGAATGGTCGGTGACCTCTTGGTTCCTGGTTTGAGGCTCAACCACTGAGCCACACCGGCTGGACAAGGAAGTTTTTCTTTATTAAGCGTATAAGACTAAGTCATGTAGAAGGGGCGTGGGAGAGTGCTTCTGATCAGTTTAGGCTGTAAGACCCCCAAAGAGGATAGGGACTTTGTTCACCACTTCTCCAGAGCAAGGAACTATGCCAGGCAGGTAAAAGGCACTCAGTAAGTATCTGTTACGTGAGTAGTGTCACTCTGTTAGTGGGCCTGGAGAGTAAGTGACTGCAGCATCCTCAAAATGAAAGTTTCTTCTTTTATCCAGAGATCAAATTCCTACATAAAGTAATGAGGTACGGTAGAAAAAACACAGGCAGTAAATTAGGTAACGATCCCATCTTTATCTTTTAATACCTTGGTCATGTTTCTTAGCCTCAATTTCTTTATATCTGTAAGATGGAAATAGTAATAATGAACTTTACATAATTGTATATTTATATAACGTATATAAAATACTGAATATACTGCCTGACTTAGTAGGTCCTCAACAAAAGGAGCATTTTATTAGTTTCCCTTTGTTTGGTGGTTGAGTCTAGCTCAGTACTGTGTCAGATCTAGTTCCCAGTGATTGGTTTTCCAGGTAGGGGAAAAAAGAGTGAAATTGGAGCTTTCCCTCATGTCAGCTGGATTAAAGAACTGAATGTAAAAGGCATAATTAGAAAACTTTCAGGTGATAATAGAAGAGATCTCCGTGACCTCTGTGACCTCAGAGTGGGGAAGAATTTCTCCTTTTCTTTTGTGATATTTACTTTATTGTGGTGGTCTGGAACCTAACCTGCAACATCATCTTTTTTTTATAAAAATTAAATTTATTGAGGTGAAATTAGTTAATAAGACTATATAGATTTTGAGTGTACAATTCTATGATATATCACCTGTATATTGCCTTGTGTGACCACGACCCAAAGTCAGATCATCTTCTGTCACCATATAGTTGACCCCCTTTATCCTTCACCACCTCCAACCCTCTTCCCTCTGTTAACCATCAGACTCTTGCCTGTGTCTGTGAGTTAAGAATTTCTTAAACAAGGTACAAAAAGCACTATCTGAAAAGAAAAGATTAATAAGTATGACTACCTTAAAATTAAAACCATTATCAATAGACACCATAAAGAGAACAAAAACATTAGCCATAGAGTAGAGAATAAATCTTAATCACATGTAACTATCAGAATATATAAAGAGCTTTCCAATCAGTAAGTAAAACAGATAGCCAGTAGAAAAATGACTTGAGCAGGCACTTACCAAAAGAGGAAATCCAGTGTCAGTAAACATGAGAAAAGGCGCTTCCCTTCCCTTTAATTGGGGAAATACAAATTAAAAAACTGTTAGATGCCATTACACATTCAGAGATTGGCAAAAAATCTAAAAATCTCACTGTAGGAAGTGAGTATGTGGAGAATGAGAGCTCTATTCAATCTGTGAGACGGTACAACCACTTTGGGAAAGTTAGACATTATTTTAAAAGTCAGCTATGTATACTCTTCCCAGCCTCTGCTAGATTGGCAGGGCTGTGGCCTGAGGCTGGCGTTGAGATGACCAGGGCTATGATTGTAAAGTTACTAGAGCTCAGAATTGCCCTGGTGTCCGATACTAAGCAAATTGCTCCTACTTTGGAGTTAGGAGTGTGAACTTAAAGTTCTAATAATTTTTCTACCTCTGTCCTTTTCTTTATTAACTAGAGGCCCAGTGCACGAAATTCATGCAAGAGTAGGGCTTCCTTCCCCCGGCTGCCAGCACTGGCTTCCCTCTGACACCCGGGACCCAAGCTGGCTTCCCTCCGGCTGCCCACAGGCAGCGGGGACCCAGGCTTTGCTCTGGCTGCTGGCAGGCACCCGGAACCCGGGCTTCCCTCCGGCCCCGGCGTTGTCTGGATTGACGTCTGGAAGGACGTCCAGTCTAATTAGCATATTACCCTTTTATTATTATAGACGACTCTGTTCTGAATTTTAGAAAGCCCATATTTTCTTTTCTTTTTAAAAGTTCTTTTACAGCTAAAAGTAGGGTGCCAAAAAGACAGCTGTTTAAATAAAAGAATGAAAAATTATATTGTTTTTCATGAAATAAGTCTTCCCCGCTCCGTACCTTGCCACGTGAGGCAGAAAATGGAAAAAAAATTGCAGGCTTAATTTTTTCTCATTTTAAATACTAGAGGCCTGGTGCACAAAAATTTGTGCACTGGGGGGGTGTGCGATCCCTCAGCCCAGCCTGTGCCCTCTCGCAGTCTGGGGGC
>NW_006284347.1:152511-159966 GCF_000327345.1 Myotis davidii | reverse complement strand
GCGGGAAGCTTGGCTTCCTCCATCACTGGAGCAACCAAGCCTCCTGCTCGCTCCAGCTCCATGGCCATGGCCGGCATCTTGGTTGGGTTAATTTGCATATAATTGCTCTGATTGTCTGGTGGGCGTGTCTTTAGGCATAGCAAAGGTACGGTCAATTTGCATGTTTGTCTTTTGTTAGATTAGATAGCTAAATTGAGTTATGGTTTACATGTTATAAAGTTCACCTATTTAAAGTATACAATTCAGTGGGTTTTAGTATATTTATAGAATTGTGCAGCCCTCATCATCATCTTAATTTTAGCACATTTTCATTATTCCCAAAAGCAAATTTGCACCCATTTGCAGGTACTCCCTGTTCCTCCTCTCCCTGCCTCCTCAGCCTGAGGCAACCACTTTCTATCTCTACATCTCTAGATTGCCTATTCTGGACATTTTGTATAAATGATACATGTGATCTTTTGTGATTTGCTTCTTTAACTTCGTATAAAGTTTTTGAGGTTCATCTATGTTGTAGCATGTATTAGTGCTTCATTTCTTTTTATTGTTAGATAATATTCTACTTTCTGGGTATATCACATTTTATTCATTATTTGATGGAAATTTGGATTGTTTCCATGTTTTAACCGTGATAAATACTGTTATGGACATTGATGTGCAAGTTTTTGTGTGTAATATTTTCATTTCTCTTAGTTGCATATACCTAGGAGTGGAATTGCTGGGTCATATGGTAACTTTATATTTAACTTTTTGGAAAAAATGCAAAACCGTTTTCCAGAGTTGTTGCATCCCACCACTTATGAGGCTTTCGTTTGTCCACATTTTCTTTTTTTTTCAATTACAGTTGATGTTCAGTATCATTTTATATTTGTTTCAGATCAGTCTGTCCACATTTTGCTCTCTTTCTCCCTTTTTTTTAAATGTGTTTTTTAATGTTGATAGTATTACAGCTATCTCCCGTCTCTCTCTTTATAGCCATCTTGTGGCTTTACTTGAGGAAACAGAAATTAAAACACCGTGAGATTCCATTACAGATTTATCACATGCAGATATTTATAGGCAGTGAATATGTGGAAGTCTTTTTTTATCTGATTCAGAAGTGATTTTGGCTTTTTAAATGACTTTTGTTGAGGTGAAGTTGCTTTATGCTTTGGGGTGGGGTCCGCCAGCTTCACGATTTCTCTGCTGTATTGACGTTGATGCTAGCTGTGTCTTTATTCACTCCATCAGCAGTCATGAAGGGCCTGTCTCTTCTCAAAACTCCCATCCTGTGTCTTACAGACTAGGACATCTGATTTTGTGATGTGAGAATAAAGAGTGTTGTATAATTAACTATAAGATTATGTGTAAAGATTGTGATTTTGAATTGCAGCTTGGTATGATGGAGAAAGAACTTATATTTTCGATTTGGCTGTCCTTTAGTAGTTGTATAACCTTGGGCAGTTAAATTAACTTCTTCAACCTTCATTTCCTGACCTTTGCTATGGGAATATATGAAAGGCTGGTGGAATGGATGCAGTTACCATATTGCAGAGTGCCTAGTGTAACAAGCATTCATGTGTACTTCTCTTCCTCCCTGACCTCAGTACATTAAAAAAAATTCTTCATAAGTTAGCTATGTTCCTTCTTGAAGTAATTACAGCTACTAGTTAATTGATTATTATCTAAGAATAACAAAATTGTGAGAGCATTCTGGGGAAAGGACCCTTCCGTCCGCAGGATGCTCTATTCACTGAGTCAAACCGGTTAGGGCAACTCATGCAATTTTAAATCATTTTTTTTTAATCCTCACATGAGGATATTTTTTCCATTGATCTTTAGAGAGAGCGTGGAAGTGAGGGAAGAGGGGTGGAGCGAGAAAGAGAGGAACATCAGTGAGAGACACGTTGACTGGTTGCCTCCCACAGGCATCCTGACGGTGCTGGGAATTGAACCTGCAACAGAACCTGCAATAGGTACGTGTCCTTGACAGGGAATCCTACTCTCCATCTTTTGGTCTGCAGCCGGCCCTCTAACCACTGAACAAAAACCAGCCAGGGCTTAAGTCACCCTTAATTCATATGAGTTACACTGCTTTTTGTTAATTCTAGATTCTTTGGTTACTTCGAGGTATAAGTAATTAAAAATTCCTCACGGGAGATTTGCAATGGTTCTCAACCTTCCTAATACTGCGACCCTTTAATACAGTTCCTCATGTTGTGGTGACCCCCAACCATAAAGTTATTTTCATTGCTATTTCATAACTGTAATTTTGCTACTGTTATGAATCGTAATGTAAATATCTGATATGCAGGATGTATTTTCATTGTATGCGACCCACAGGTTGAGAACCGCTGTTAGGAGTCCTGATTAAATGTATTCTAAAACAAAATGTACTTTTTTGTTATAGTAATATGTAAGAATGTTTCTGATAAAAGCAGGGGAAATGATAATAAAGTCAACATTTTATTTTCCATCCTTTTATTGAAAATCATTAATATGTCCTTACCTGAAAAAATGCTTTTTTTAATATGTGGTAAGATGGCACCAGGCCATGCTTTGTGACACGTGAGGTTTGCATGCTGAATCAATGACTCAGAAAGTATAGTAAATGTCTCCTACATTTCAAATGAATTTAAGAATCCATAGGAACCTGTTGTTCAGAATTATTTTGTCTTGTGGCATATTCTTGCATTATGTTCAGTATTAAGCACTTCAGAACCAGTAGTGGATAGAAAGATGAGTTTAGCAGAATACTTGCCTCTGGTCAGCTTTGAACAACCCAGCCACATGCCACTAAGAGTTGTCCTCATGTCATAGGCTGCCCATTCTAGGTGTGTATATTACTTATGGTTCCCTTCATAGAAGAGCTTATTCTTCAGGGGGAGGATTGAAGAATGGCTGGTTTTATTATTTTGAATACAGACTAATGCATAAGTTGTAACTAATGCATAAGTTATGACTGGGTTGGACTATCTGCATTTAAGGCTCAGCACTGGAATCAGAAATTTTTTTTTCGTTCAGCCAGTAAGTGTTTTTGCCATTATAGGATGTAATCCTCTAGCACTACTATTCCTATAGCAAGTTTCTAGATGACTGTGATTGATCTTTCAGATGTTTTACTTGTAAAAATGTGGTTTAGGATTTGGGAAGGGTGGAATGAAATACTTGTAATTTTTTATAGCATAACAATCTTTGTATTTTGTTGTTAGTCTCTTTAGCATTCAGTTTTGAGAGAGGTTAGCTTTTCAGCTGTAAAGCAGGTGGAATATGCTTTAATTAGTATATGCTAATTTGTTATATTTATAGCTGAACTCCATTTGTTGGTCATGGAATTGAGCCTGCAAAAACTAAATTGTGTCTGTCATTTTCCTTTAATTTTAACACCCTAAGTCATATGCATGATGGGCCCTAACCTTTGAGTTTATTGGTCAGTGTTTTGCTAATAAAAAAATAAAAAGGATTAAAGAACTGCATGACATTGCTGTCCTCTTTAAAAGGCCTTACTCAGTTGTTGCCCAGATATCTAAATATACACTTATTTTTCATTCATTGTATTCACTTTATGCCTACCCATTCACTCCTCAGCCACCTAACCTCACAGCCTCTGCTTCTACCACATAGCTGGGAAGTCTCCCAGGGGTTGCTGTGGTCTTTGCCTTGGATATCTAGTGCCATTTCTCAGTCTTCATTTTCCTTCCTTTCATATTTGGCTTTGTTGATGGTACACGCTTTGTGAGGAAGTTTTCTAATTTCCTCTCTATTTAATGTGTATGAAGTGACTCTCGTAGTGGATGACAAAAAGTGTTAATTCCTTTCCCCCTTTTTTCTTAACCTCCTGTTCTTCAGTCTCTGTTCTTTCCCCTTGGGTTTTTCTGATATATAGCTGCCTGCACTGTGCGGGCTGACTTGTAAATCTACAGCTTAGCCCGTCTCATACTTTGTGGTCTGACAGCAGCCTGGTTTTTAGCTGCTTCCAGAACTCTAAACCTGGGTGGCCCACCCTTGACCCCAGAACCCATAGACGTCAAGTGGAATGCACCAGTCTTTGGCATGTCCCCCAATCCCATGGCCCTTTACATGACAGAATTTGGAGTCATCTCTGATTTTTCTGTTGCTTCCTACTTTGCAGTGTCTCTTAGGTTCCGTCTTTCTTACCGTCCTGATGGCTGCTTCTCTGCCTTTCCTCCAGGCCTTCAGCTTTTCATCCCTAGGCTAGTCCAGCACTTCCCTGCTCGTCTGCCTCTATCCCAACTGTCCTTTAACTGTGTGTGTGTGAGCGGACAGACAAACTTTAAAATGTAGTAATTCTCAGACCTTTCCTGTTTGTTGCCTTTGTGTAGTATGTAGCTTTTGCATGCCATGCACCCTCTCCTGTGTGTCCTTGTTATCCTTTAGCCAGCAGACTGATCTTTCCTGTCACCTTACATGCAAGCATGTATGGCTGCTTCTCTGCCTTTCCTCCAGGCCTTCAACTTTTCATCCCTAGGCTAGTCCAGCACACACACACACACAGCTGATGCCTGCCTTGCTGCCTTTTGCATGTTGCTGGCCCTTCTTGGAATGTCTTCCACTCTGTCCTTTACCTTTCCATAGTTCTGTTCATCCTTCAAGATGAAGTTCATGCTTTGCTTTTTGGTGAAGCTCTTCGCAGCCATCTTGACCCACAGTTAATACTCTTCTCTTCCTGCATTTCAAAAATACTTGCCGTGGCTCTCTCCATGCTGTAAAACCCCTTAGGACAAGACTGAGCTCTGCATCATGCCCAGCCATCCCTAGGGTAGTGCCAGGAACAAAGGAGGTGCTCAGTAGAGGACGGAGGTAAATCGGGAGAATGGTCAAGAAAAATGTAAGCATACAGGTTCCTAATAGTGTAAGTAAATATTGGAGGGCAGTTCTAAAGGTATGAAATAGATGTTTACTAGTGTAAGTTTGTGGTCTTCCCCTAGGATGATTTTATCTTTTACCTGGTGGTGTTTTGTTGATATGGTATAACAGTATTGTGGAATTTAAATTCAACGGGGGAAGCTTTGAGCAAATCCCTTACTAAAACATCTTGTTTTATAAGTTAACGTCTGGATGTATAGAGAGGCTCATTTGCCTCTTTCTGAGCTCCTGTAAAACAAGTACAATGCTATGATGCAAGGTCATTGGACATACATACTATATTTTGGTTGTACAAATTAAATGAATGTCATCTTACTTTGAGACATGGCCCCACTTACCCCTTCTAAAGAAAATTCCTTGTCTACATTCCTTTCCCAAAAGCAGCTCTGGAATCGAAAGGGCTTACCAGCTCTACCGAGGGGTAGAGAAGGCCCTGGAGCTGCTTCCCCGCTGGGCAGTAGTGCTCAGTCCCTGCCAGCTGCTCCTGATGTCCGTCTCCCTGGGCCCTCTCCTGGACAAGGCCGGGAGGGGGTGCCTGCACCCCCGAGCCCCCTGCACTCCAGGGTGTAGGAGCAACCGAGCTAGACTAGTTTTCCTGTTCTTCTCCTTTGACCTGTGCTGTGTTTGTTTGATGAGAATGAGAGAATCTCTTCATTGTTTGAGTTCAAAGGTTTCTTTGCTCCTTCCCTGCTTGTGCTTCAGACAGTCTACCTGGTTACTTGCTTTTGTCTTCTTTTCTGCTAGTTTGAGGAAAGGGTACTGTTTTATCTTCGTAGCTGCTACATAGGAGAGTACAGTATAGGAGCAAGTCGAATGTGTAAGTGATGCATGTTTAAAAGCCAAACTCGCCCCTCCCCACCCCCCCGGATTCTCTCAGATTCTCAGTTGATTAACAACGTTGTTGTTCAAAACTAGGGGTTCTTGTTCTGGCCAGCCTTTTTTTTTTTTTTTTTTTCTGCGGGGTAAAGCGCTGGTGCTGGTTGTTCAGTGGTTAGAGTGTCAGCCTGTGGCCAAAGGGTTTGATTTCCAGTCAAGGGCACATACCTAGGTGGCACCAGTAGGTGGCGCGCGCGGGAGGCAACCGGTCGGATGTCTCATGTGGAAGTTTCTCTACCCTTCCCCCCTTCCCCACCCTCCTCCTTTCCACTCTGTAGAAATCAATGGAAAAAATGTCCTGGAGTGAGGATTAAAAATCAAAACAAAACAAAAAACCCCAGTAGGGGTTCTTAAGCCTTTCTGGTATTCATGTATCCCTTTGGTAAACTAGTGAAGCTGGTGGACTTCTTCTCCGTGAATGGTTTTAAATAAATAAAATACATAGGATTGCCCTGGCTGGGTGGCTCAGTTGATTGGAGAGTCATCCTGTACACCAAAAGGTGTGGGTTTGATTCCTGGTCAGGACACATACCTCGGTGTGTATAGGAGGCAACCGATCAATGTCTCTCTCTCACATCGATGTTTCTTTTTCTCTCCCTCCCTCTTCCTCTCTATATAAAAAAAATCAATAAAACATATCTTCGGGCAAGGATTTTTTAAAAAAGAAAATGACACAGAATTAAAAAGGAAATCAGTTATATATAGATCTGTATCACCTGTAATGTGATAGGAAAATATCTGTTCGGTAGTGACAAAGTTACTGTGATGTTGCTGTGATTTCTTGCCTACACTCATATCGGAAGGAAATCTTAGATTTCTGTTTGAGGTTAGTTAAAGCAAATGTAAAAACTTTCATTCAGATTCACAGACTCCTGAATTCTCTTCATGCACCCTAGGACTCCAGGTTGAGAACCTTGCTTTAAACAGAGAAACTGCTTAAGGTAGAAAGACATTTTGAGAATTTATCTCATATAACACTGTTGCTGATTTTTAGTGAACAAGTTTGGGATAGGAGAGTCGACAGATCATTGTAAATTGCTGAGGATGCTGATGGACAGAGATTTAGTGGTTTAATGATTTGTTTTACACTGATAACATTTTGACAACTGTGAGTAATGGAATAGTTTCTTGAGTGCATAGGGTACAGAAAAACCTTTCAAAAACGTGTGTTGTGTCTTTCTTATTCACGTTTGGAAATGACAGAGATAACATTGGGAAAATGTATGAATTTTAGAGTAAAAGAGACCTGAGTTCTGAGTAAGTTTTTTTTTTTAAAAAAAATATATTTCTTTATTGGTTTCAGAGAGCAAGGGAGAAGGAGAGAGAGATAGAAACATCAATGATGAGAGAGAATCATTGATCGGCTGCCTCCTGCACTCCCCCACTGGGGATTGAGCCCGCAACCCAGGCATGTTCCCTGACTGGGAATCGAACCCAGGACCTCTTTGCTCAACCCACTGAGCCACCACAGCCAGGTAAAAAGTTAATTTAACCAAACCTTAACAATTCGCATATTTTATTTTTCCTCTCTCTAAGTGTGGAAGCTGCTGTTCTGAGAGGTGAAGTAAATTAAGAGCTAACCAAACAGCAAGACTGAGTTCTAAACCAGTGACGGCCTGATCCTAAAGTCTTTGCAGTTAACTTCTGGGTTTCCTGAAATGATCCTCGTGACCCACAATCCTTCATTTTATTATTTGTTATTCTTTGTTATTTCTT
>NW_006284347.1:133012-134006 GCF_000327345.1 Myotis davidii | reverse complement strand
ACTTCGTAAAAAAAAAAAAAAAATGTTGGTTCTGGAAACGATCTGCTCCAAATGATAGTATTTTCTCTGAGAGTTTTGCTTTTCTCAGGTGCCCCAACCAAAGGCAAATGAAGTCAGAAAAGCAGCCTCAAGAGAAAATCCATTTTAATTGCATTGATCTTATTTCTTAAGGTTAAACACAATGGTTCCCCCAGTTATCTGTCATTTGTCTGGAGGTTAATGCTGAGTCAAGATCCAATTTCAGCAGCTTCGGAGAGTTACCGGGCCTGCGTCCCAGCTGCAGGACGATACTGAGTGTTCATTCGCAATCCCAGGTCACAGGGTCGCGTCCCACTCAGACACAGCCGGGTGTGCTTCTAACAAACTGTGGCTAAACGAAGGTGGCAGGAGCGTGCGCTCGTTACGTGAGAATCCTCAGGAGACTTCCATTTCTGAACCATGGCAGACGTGCCAACAACGACAAACAAAAAGCCAACTGTCATCGTTCTGAGCGTTTTGAAAACATGGCCTTCCACTCTTAGACTCGCCTCCCATCAAGGCGTGAAGACTGTACCCCTCCCCTTGGTCTGGGCAGGTTTTAGAAGCTTCATCAGCCCGGCTGGTGTGCTCAGTGGTTGAGTGTTAGCCCATGAACCAGGAGGCCAGGGTTCGATTCCCGGTCAGGGCACACGCCCAGGTTGTGGACTTGATCCCCAATAGGGGATGTGTAGGAGGCAGTCAATAGATGTTCCACATCGATGTTTCTTTCTCTCTCCCTCCCTCTTCCTCTCTATCTAAAAAAAATCAATAAAACATATCTTCGGGCAAGGATTTTTTAAAAAAGAAAATGACACAGAATTAAAAAGGAAATCAGTTATATATAGATCTGTATCGCCTGTAATGTGATAGGAAAATATCTGTTCGGTAGTGACAAAGTTACTGCTGATGGTGCTGTGATTTCTTGCCTATACACTCATATCGGAAGGAAATCTTAGATTTCTATTTGAGGTTAGTG
>NW_006284347.1:130515-132862 GCF_000327345.1 Myotis davidii | reverse complement strand
CACCAGCCAGCCGCCCCCCCGCCCAGGAGAAAGCAGGACAGAGCGGACTCTGGGGGAAGTGTTCCCAGTCACTGTGTGTGACTCTTTCTTTCTCCTTTAATATATTTTTATTGGTTTCAGAGAGGAAGGGAGAAGGAGAGAGAGATAGAAACATCAATGATGAGAGAGAATCATTGATCGACTGCCTCCTGCGCACCTCCACTGGGGATTGAGCCCGCAACCCAGGCATGTGCCCTTGGCCGGAATTGAACCTGGGACCCTTCAGTCCGCACGCTGACGCTCTATTCACTGAGCCAAGCCGGCTAGGGATCTGAGTAAGTTTCTTAACCTTGCTTGAGCCTTGATTTCCTCCCTGTAAAATAATAACACTTGCTTCAGAGAAGATGAAATGCGAGCATGTCAGGTGCCTGGTCCTCCAGACCAATGCTGTGTCTCTGTGATGGGGGACGCTTCGCCTCTCAATGTGTAAGTCCAGGTCTCATTTCCTTATCTGTGAAGCAAGGGCATCAGAGTGAAGAATCTTTAACATGCCTTGAACCTGAAGAGTGTTTGAGGTTAGGAAGCCTACTTTGGAGGCTCACTAAGATGTAAACTCCTTAAGTAGATGGAAACTGTTAATAGATTGCTTGGAAATGGGAGGGAACTAGTTTTGAGTGTTTATAATCTGATAGGCGTTCTCAAACATGCCATCTCATTTCATCCTCAGCCACTCTGTAAACAAGGCGGTTTTTACACTTTTATAGATAAAAATATAGAAGGGTGAAAAATCTTCCAAGGTCATATAATGAACTAGAGTTTGAAGTCAAGGTTACTATGCAGAATGCTGTTTTTTGTTGTTGTTATACTTTCCCAGTGATCAAATGCAAGACCCCTTTAGTACTCTTTCTACAGAGAGAACACTCTTGTTGGAAAGAATACATATGTATGTATTAAGATTATATATATTACTCTCATTTTGAAGAGATCTAATTATTTAAAATAATTACAAATCTTTTTGTTGTTTTTTGTTCATCCTCATCTGAGAATATTTTTTCATTGAGTTTTTAGAGAGTGTGGCAGGGAGGGGGAGAGACAGAGAAACATTGTTGTGAGAGAGATACATTGATTGGTTGCCTCGCACACACACACCCTATGCCCCCGCCTCCACCACCCCGGGCTGGGATCGAGCCTGCAACTGAGGTACATGCCCTGGACTGGAATCGAACTCATGACCCTTCAGTCCTTGGGCTGATGCTTTATCCAGTGACCCAAACCAACTAGGGCATTACAAACTTTAAACAGTCAAAAACAGAGCCCTAGCCGGTTTGCTAAATGGTTAGAGCCTCAGCAGAGCTGAAGGGTCAAGGGCACATACCTCTGTGGCAGGCTTGATCCCCAGCCCCAATTGAGACATATGTAGGAGACAGTCTATCGATGTGTCTCACATCAATGTTTCTCTCTCTCTGTCTCTCCCCCTTCCCTTCCACTCTCTAAAATCAATGAAAAAATATCCTCAGGTGAGGGTTAACAACAACAAAACGAAACAGAGAAAAGTTATAAATACTGTATATTTATAACCCTTATCCCTGGTGAACCTTTGGCAATAAGTTGTCCATCTGATGCTTCATCACTCAGGAATACCCTGGTGTGTATTTCCTACAGTAAGATCATTTGTCTACAAGTACAATGCAACCCTCAAAATCAGGAAATGAATCTTGACACATTATTACCATCCAGTACTCCTTAGACCCCACTTTGACCAGTTGTCACAATAAAGTCTCCCACTCCCGATGTCCCCTCTTTTTTGGTGAGAACAGAAGGATCCAATTTAGAATCATGCTTTTCATTTAGTTGCTAAGTCTTCTTTAGTCTTTCTTTGGATTTTCATTGTCTTGATGTGTTGGGATTATAGGCTTTTTATTTTGTAGAATGTCTCTCAGTTTGGGTTTGTCTGATGTTCTCAAGATTAAACTCAGGTTTTACATCTTTGGCAAGAATAGCACAGAGATGATACTGACTCATTGTATCCTCCTATCAAGTGGCATGAACTTCAGTTTGTCCAATTTCTGATGAGCAGCAGCTGCAGGTGGTATCTGCCAGGCTTCCTCGTTGATAAGTTACTTCTTTTTCATATGCACCCCTATGTTCATAGCAGCGCAATTTACAGTAGCTAAGATTTGGAAACAGCCCAAGTGTCCATCAGCAGATGAGTGGATAAAAAAGCTGTGATACATTTACACAATGGAATATGAAAGGGCGAGTCGTCGCGGGGCCTAGGTGGGCCGGCCGCCGGGCCCCATGAGGCACAGCCTGATCACGCTGCTGGCGGCCTCGGGCACCGACTCCCCAGCCCACTGCGGGAGCCCTG
>NW_006284347.1:98927-130068 GCF_000327345.1 Myotis davidii | reverse complement strand
AAATCTATTCAGTATCATGCTAAGCGAAATAAGCCAGTCAGAGAAAGATAAGCATCACATGATCTCACTCATATGTAGAATCTAATGAACAAAATAACATGACAAAAAAATAAATTGTGAGACATAGAAGCGTGAAACAGATGGTTGAATCTGAGAGTAGGCAGGGTGGGTGGGCGGGAAAAGATCAACCAAAGAACTTCATGCATATATGCATAACCTGTGGGCAGGGACAATAGAGTGGTGAAGGCCTGGGGCAGGGAGCAAAGGCAGGTTAGAAGAGGTCAGTGGAGGGGAGGGAAGGAGGGAAGAGGACATATGTAATACTTTCAACAATAAAGATTTCTTTAAAGAAGTATTGCGAGTTGAGACTCAAATTCTATCTGAATGGGTGACAGAACTACCCCCAATTAATTTCACTCAGCAGAAATAAATTGCATGTTTGCTACTGTTAGATACTGTTCAAATCATAGAGAAAAACTATGGCAGGGCCAATCCCAGAGGCACAGGGTAGGCCAAAGTGCCCTTCCAGAAGTCCCATGAAACGCCATGCTAATTTTGAAGAGGAAGAATTAAATTCTCCTTGGGAATGTGTATTTAGTTATTTTCCCCTTCAGGTTGTAGGGTGTGCTGGTCTACCTATGATTTCCCTTAGTTTCTCCTTCTGAAAGTTGCTCTGCTTTTATGAGATGGTTGTCTTCTTTGGGAAAATCTCTGTTTAGTTCTGTGATTGGTAGAATTTAAATAAACGTATTGGGAAGGGCACAGCTCTTTGTTCCATCAAGCTGAAATATTTTTGCCTGGTCACATAAGTAGTAGACTGTGTAAAGTTAAATCAAAATCATTTCAAGGTTTTAATTTGTTCTTTTGTGTTCTGAGGGAATACAGATAAACTGAAGTGTGTTCAGAGGAAGACTAGCGCGGTGAGGGGACTCGGGACCTGTCTTGGGAAGCACTGTTCGTGTTCTCAGCTGTGCGAAGGGCTCTTGTGTGTGCGAAGAAGGCACAGACTCATTCTGAGTGGCAACACCAATGGGTAGAAGCCACTTGGGGGCCTTTAAGGACAGGCTTTGGGGTGGAGCGGCTCAGAAGTAGGATAGATTGTCCAGGAAGTTGTTCATGGGAGTTTTATGTCACTATATCATCAATGGCGTTTGAATGCAGAGTGGGCAGCTGCCTCCCCAGGAACGGGTGGGGAAGAACTTGCTGGAAAAGCGCCGTAGGTTCACGGAGAGATGTTCGTTGTGGAAATGTTGGGGCACGAGGATGGTGTAGAACCAAAAAACCGGAGGACCGTTGGCCTAGATGTGGCCTGTTAAAGTTCCTTCTCACTTTTGGATTCATCAGTCTCAGTTATTTAGTGAAACAAAGAAAGATTTTAAAAAATTACCCAGGCAGCTGACTTGATGTATGTGAAAGTGCAGGGCTAGCTGTAGTTCCTCATGGCACTAAGCAAATGTTCGAAAATGAGACAGTGATTTGAGTATGAAGTATGTAAGTATTGGGGTGGGGGCGTGAGCAAAAGGAAAAAATGTTTATATTTTGAACGTCATTACTCATCATTTGATGAATGGAAAAATTATTTTATTCTCTTCATACTTTACCCCACTCCGTCAATATCTCTTCAAAATTGCAATGTTGACCGGGCAAACCCTACTGTAGTAATGTTTATTTATTAGGTTTCTTTATTTGTTTGTTTTACAAAGTGTGCTAATGTCAAAATTCCCAGGGCCAAAATTCCATAATGTGTAAAAGTTCTCATCATAGAATTTGTTGAAGTTGGGGACACTTTCCTTCCCTTCTTTCTTTTCTTTTTTAAAAAATATTTTTTATTGATTTCAGAGAGGAAGGGAGAGAGGGATAGTTAGAAACATCAATGATGAGCGAATCCTTGATCAGCTGCCTCCTACACACCCCCTGCTGGGGATTGAGCCTGCAACCTGGGCACATGCACTGACCGGAATTGAACTACTGGTTCATAGGTTGTTGCTCAGCCACTGAGCCACACCAGCTGAGCGCTTTCCCTTCCTTCTTGTTGGCTCTTTGCAATCTAACTGGCAATCTGAATTTGTTTGACATTTTCTTTTTCCACAGAGAGGAAGGGAGAGAGACAGAGAGTCAGAAACATCGATGAGAGAGAAACATTGATCAGCCGCCTCCTGCACATCCCCCACCGGGGATATGCCCGCAACTCAGGTACATGCCCTTGACCGGAATCGAACCCGGGACCTCTCAGTCCGCAGGCCGACGCTCTATCCACTGAGCCAAACCGGTTTTGGCTGTTTGACATTTTCTTAAAGATTCAGTCAAGTGCTTGAATGGCTTATTGATCTTTTTTTTTCTTATAAGGTTGCTTTGAGAGGAATCTGAAGTAAGCGTATGACTTTTTCATAGTTGGATTTGACATGAAGGTTCTTCAATCATTGGGTTTTGGTTTCCAAGTCAGCGAGGATTGACTGAGTGTCCTGTCAACTGACTGTAGGCCTTGAAATTCCAACCTTGATGTGCTAAGCTTGTGATAATCTTCAAATTATCATGTTGGAAGAATTTAGTGTAAACTTAAACAACTGAATCAAATTCTTTTTCATATTTTAGTAGGGAATAATACTGTATTTATAGTCTCAGATCCTGTGAGAAAGTATTGAGGAAAAACATGTTGATGCAGTGTGTGCTTGGTTTTTCCTGAGTGAGGGGCTGTATTTTGACCAACTCGCTCATTTATTTTCTGAACAGCTTAAATACAATTAAAATAATCTTGTTTTCTCTCCCCTCTCCCCATCCTAAAAATCAACCAGCCTTTGGAACGCAAGCTGGATATTTTTCTCTCTGAGAAAAATTAATAACCAGCTATTTGCCTTAAGGCTACTTTTTGTTAATTTGCAAATAACAAGGCTTTGAATTCTTGTCTACTTGTTTTGATGACTTCAGGCACCTGTCTCTGTTTCAATGATAGTTTTGTCCAAGACTAAAAAGTTTCATATTTTGTAAAGATGAAAGATGATTTTTTAAATAAAACATGAAAATTAGTGTAGCATAGTATTATTAGGATTGAAAATTATATAGATACTTTTGTATTACATGCTAGAAAGTTGAATAGATTGGTAAGTGCTGATCTTAGAAAACTTGGCAACCTTGTAGTGTTGTATTTAAGTTTACTTAAATAATTAATGGTAGAAGAAAAACATAGTTTCTAGGGGAAAAAGAGAAGGGGCATTTGGGGTTTTGTTGTTGTTTAAAAGGTGTAGAGATTTAACCAAAAATATATAGAGAGACTTAATATAGGCACTTCCGGTTTTCAGAGGATGTTTACTGAATAGATTAGTAGATGTGGGTATTGAAATCTGTAAAAGCAAACAACAAGCTGTGACCAAGTCCTAATACTGACCCCCAAAAAGGCTGCCAGACATCCTGCTGAGTTCTAGAATAACAAGTTAAGTGCTCTGTGTTCTGCCAATTATTTTACATCTTGCATATGAGTTTAATTAGATTCATAATTAGCATAATCTAGGCTTTCCCCCCTTATACGTATTTAACTTTTTGCACTAAATTATTTACAGATTTAACATGTGTTGCAGCATGTCTCTAGTAATAACCAGAGGTCTACTTCCTTTCTGGAAGCTCTTATTTTAAAACCTCCTGAAGAGTTTTTTGTGGTTTTTGTTGTTAATCTAAATAGCTTGTACTTGTTCCTCACATCATTGTTAAATGTTCAGCAAGATTCTTAGGTTGTGGATGTGACATGATGACCCAGTGTTCTGCAGCAGCCTGTCTCTGTCCTGCTGTTTCCCTAGGGATGCCCCAGGGGGCAGCAGCATTGCCCTGGAACTGGGAGGCGTTCCTGAGGGGCTGGTTTTTATCTGACTACTAGGGGCCCAGTGCATGAATTTGTGCACCTGGAAGCTGAGGTGGGCACACGGGTAGGTCTTGGCCCATCCTCTGCACCCCCACCTGGCCCCTCCTGCCGTGACCCCCAGTCCCCTATCTGCCGGCAGCCCCATTTCTGCTGCTGCCGCTCCCATGTGCTGATGGCGCCGGCCCCACTCGCACCTGCTGACTGCGCCGAATGGGGCCAGTGCCAGCAGTGGGTGCAAGCAGTGGCAGCCAATTGCCCCTCAGGAGCAGGGGGAGGTGGAAAAGCCCTCAGGGGCAGTCGAGGCTGGCAGCCGCTGCTTGCACCCGCTGAAGGTGCCGAGCAATCAGGGCTGGCGCTGGGCACCGGCAGTGGGTGCAAGTGGTGGCTCTGGCACTGACAGCCAGTGCGAGCGCCGTGTGGGACTGTGGCGTGCATGGCGTGCGGGAGCAATGAATTTTCAGTCACCATCAGAGGCTCACCCCGATGACAGTGACCAGTGCCCCACCTTGGTCTGGTGCCCCCGCTCACCTGCTCCACCATCCCTCTGCGGCCATCGCCTGCCATGTTCTGCGTGCACCCCCTGGTGGTCAGCGCACATCATAGGGACTGGTTGTTCGGTTGTTCTGCCGTTCCGTCTATCTGCGTATTAGGGTTTTATATAAATAAGATAGAGGCTGTGTAGGTGCATGTAGTGATTTTGAGGGATAGTAACCTATCCAGAGGTCCTTGGTATTCACAGTTGATAATCTGCTTATTTTAGGGCCTTAAATTCTTTATAAAATTCCAGTGAAAATTACACAGCACCTGTGATTATAGTCTAGGAGTCTTTAACATAAAGTTTTATAAAATACCTGCGTGCTTAACATAACAAAACAAAACAGCAGAGACCCAAAGCATCCGGCCTTAAATTCACCCCTTTGCTGAAGGCTTTGAGGAGAAAGAGAGCGAGTTAAAATGTTGTGAATGATTGGACAAGAGGCAGCCTCCAGGGAGGGGCCTGGGCACATGAATCGCTCTTCTCTCTGCCCGGGGTGAGGCAGAAGCGTCCCGCTCCCCAGTGCGAAGGCTTTGCTTCTGTGCTTTCCTCCTGAGCCTCTGTGAGAGGGTTGTAGCCATCTGTGCTCACACCCGGTAACGGGAGCATCCGTTTCTCCATGTCTTCTCCCAAATGGGATGTTATTAATTCTGTATTAATATTTCAATCCGTCTGATTGAAAAATGACTCGTACCTGTTGGTGTTGAGCGTATTAATCATGTAATTATTGGTCAGTTGCATTTCTTTTGTAAAATTTCTGTTCATAACTTTTTTCCCCTATTAGGTTTGGGCTTTTTTTCTTTATTGGTTTATATGGGCTTTCTGCTGTGATTATGGCTGTTAATCCTTTGTCTGTTATAAATGCTGGAAATATTTTCTTCTAGTCGGTAGCTTGGCTTTGGCTTTTAACGTTGTGTTTGCCAATCAGAAGTTTTAAGTGTTTATGTGGCCAAATGTGATCTATTTTATGGATTCCTTGCTTAAGAAGTATACCCCAAAGTTATGCTTATACCTACTATATTCTCTCATATTTTCTTTTTAATTTGTTTGGAGTCCTGTTTTTCATGTTTTGCTCTTTTAATTCACCTGGAATTTTTTAATGTGACAGCATGAAGTAAGGATCTAATTTTTTCCCCTATCTGAATGGTTTTCCAATTCTTACACACTATTTGTTTGTTCACCCTTTCACAATAGATATGCGATTCCATTTTATCACAGACTATACCAGTGATGGTGAACCTTTTGAGCTTGGCGTGTCAGCATTTTGAAAAACCCTAACTTAACTCTGGTGCCGTGTCACATATAGAAATTTTTTGATATTTACAACCATAGTATAACAAAGACTTATATTTTTAATGTTTACTTTATATATTTAAATGCCATTTAACAAAGAAAAACCAACCAAAAAAATGAGTTCACATGTCACCTCTGACACGCGTGTCATAGGTTCGCCATCACTGGACTATACTCTCATGTAAATGGATCTACTTCTTAACCTTATTCTACGTTATCCATGTACTTGCCTTTTCTTGTACTAATACCGCACTGTGTTCATATTTTAATACTCCCTCTGTCCCATAATAATAGTAGCAGTTGACGAATGTAATTTGTCCCATAATAATAGTAGCAAAAGAAAATAAATATAGAATGCAACATTTATTATCAAAAAAACTAGATTAAATTAAACAATAAATTAAAAATAGTACTCCTAATTTGTATTTTGAGTGTTCAGATAGTGTCTGGATTTTTCAGTAATTTCGTTACTGCATTTTAAACTTGTAGGTAGATCCCTTGGGTGCGAAGCTTTGCTTTCCCTATATGCGTGAGCTGAAAATTATTGGAGCCATCGTTCTTCATTGCTTCCAGCATAACTTGTTGAAGTGACAGAAACGTTGTATCCAGTATCGTTGCTTGAAAACTCTCTTTTTTAAATCTTATTTTTACAATGGGTTGATAATTCAACTGAAATAAAACAATTGATTTTGATCAGCGGATGAAATTAGAAAAATAGTTATAATTCGTAATAATTAGATTAACCTAAAAATTGAAAGATGTGTCAAAACAAATGACAGATGTCATGAAACATTGATTTTGATTGAAGGTTTTGCAATTTTGCGCTACAACATAACTTACAGTTGCATTCGCTAATAATTCTCGTTTAAATATTCACTTGCTACTATTATTATCGGACAGAGGGAGTATATTTTTATTGATTTCAGAGTGGAAGGGAGAGGGAGAGAGATAGAAACATCAACGATGAGAGAGAATCATTCATCGACTGCCTCCTGCATGTTCCCCACTGGGGACTGAGCCCACAACCCGAGCTGAGCATGTGCCCCGACCTCCTGGTTCATAGGTTGTTGCTTAACCACTGAGCTACACTGGCAGGCTATCAGGCTTATATTTTTATCTCCCTAGTTAGACATGTAGCAGTAGATTAAAAACAACAGCAACAACCAATGAAGCAATAGATCTCTACCCCTAATAGGTAAGTTATTTGGCATTTGACAGATGGAAGCACAACATTTAATTAACATAATCTGTCAAATAGGACATATACAAGATCAGGAAGTGATGATTGACTTGTAGAGAGTGAAAAGTCAACAGAAATCTATAGCTGTTGGGAAATAAAAAATGCAGTGACTGTACCACCCTAGCTTCCTGTCAAGGTTAGGGTCAACTGCAGATCTGCCAAAAATAGAGCATCTGATTTGCTGAATGTTTGCCCTTACCAAATTTAAGAGTGTATTTGAAATTATTATTGGACCTTCATCTGTTGAGTAGGGGGATAGGAATGTAAATTCAAAGATTTCAATGGGAATTTTCCATTTCTTTCTTTCTTTCTTTCTATCTATCTATCTATCTATCTATCTATCTATCTATCTATCTAAATGCCAGGTAAATGTGTATTGAATTAAAGTATTTTGTTGCAACCACCATAAATAGTGGATATATATGTCTTTAGAGCCACACTGACTTCCTGTCCTTCCTAAGTGCTTTATAAGATATTTGTCGGACATGTCAGATCATTTGGCTTAGGAATCATCCTACAGAAGTCTCTCTGGCATTATTGTAACTTTCCACATATTCCTACTGTTTCATTTTAGCCTTGGAAACAAAGTTCATTAACACTAAAGGTAGTATAGGCTTAGAGTGTGGATTGCATGTGTGAACTAGATGTTGTTCAGATGGCTTTAGATCTTTTAAAAAATCTGTTAAAAGGTTAATTATTCCATGGTGGTTTTATTTGCTGTATCACTAAAAATGAAATAGTGAATTCAGTTTGATGTTATTCTACCTGGGTTTTGTGTGTGTGTGTGTGTGTGTGTGTGTGTGTGTGTAATCAAAGCTTGTTTTGTACACTTTGCTTTTTACATTTTTATTTATATTTCTTAGAAGTGTTTCAGATTTTAGTGTGGCTCATTCTGGCTTCAAGTCTTATCAGCATCCCCTATAAATGTATAGGCATCTGTTCAGTTTATTGAAATATCCTAAATAAGATGAGCAAGGTCCAGATCAGTTAGTTCATGAAAAGTTATTTAAATAAATAAATTTTGGATTACACACTAGAATCCAAAAGTTAAATAACTTTTGATGTATTCTGGTCTCCACAAAATGAATTATACTACCAAACTCAACAATAAAATAAAGAGCATAAAACAATTTAACATGAATTGGAAATAGATGGAATAAAAGGAAAAAAATGAAAGGTGAATTACATGTCCATATTCTAAGCTGGATATTTTATGGCTTTTTTCCCTCCATCACTACATAAGAAGGTAGCAGACTAGCAATAAAGAGAGAGATCTAACAGATGTTCCACAGCAAAATGCTTCATCAGTTTATTTCTCATGATCCTATTAACACCATGAGCTGATTGATTGTTCTTGGTTAAAATTAAGTAATGTCAGATGGAGCAAAAAAGAACAAAAAAGAACTCATGGACATGGACAACAGGATGGTGATTGTGGGAGGGAGGGGAGGTTGGGGAAGGTAGAAGAGGGTATGGGGGGGGATAAATGATGATGGAAAACAAATTAAAAACAGAATAAAGTTTCTTCTCTGCTTTAAAAAAAAGGAGAAAGAATGTCACAGTGTTCGCTTTTCAACTACATAAGACCTGTATTTCTCCCAACTCATATCTTTTTGGCTTTGAAACTTAATTTGTTGTTGCTGTTGTTATTATTTTGTACTGTGTGGTTCTCTGTACAAAATAGGCTGGCATATTTTAAGGGTTTATGAATATAAGCAGTGGATGACATCTTCAAAGCATAGCGAACCTACAGGTATTTACTTAGTACTAGCTTTGTTATATCAAACCCATGATGAAGTGTTAAGACTTTATACTGTCTGTAGAGATGATACACTAAATTCATGCCATTGTAACTGGAATAGTTAACTCAGTGTTTACTGTGTAGCCAGCTCTATGCTAAGTGCTCTTCTGTCCAGCTAAGTAGGTACAGTTTTTTCCTTTCATAAATGATGCCATTGGCACAAATAAGTCAAGTCACTTGTTAAGTCACATAGCCAAGTAAACAGTGAACACAGAGTGATGGAAATATTCTAACATTGGATTCTAGTGATGGTTACACAACTGCAAATTTACTAAAAATGATTGAATTGTATACTTAAAGTGGTTTTATATGTGAATTATATTCCAATAAAACTTTTAAAAAGAATAAATGGGTTCAGAGCTTATTTTGGAGGGGTTCTCTTTTATAAGTATAGTTGTAAACTAATATAGTTGATACTTTTTGGTTCTGCATAATATTTTAGGTAAGTGGAATGGAAAAGTGAATAAGATAATATACTGTATCTTAAGTATCATTCAGTAAGACAGATCATTGAAAGGTAACCCTCCACCCCATAAATTCAGTAAGAGTTAGAGTTTTTATGGGTAGGAATTATGGAGCTAAGTATTATAATCTAAGTTTAAAGGGTAGTGATTCAAATATATGTTAATCTCTTGTGATTTTTAGATATCAGGATCTTGATAGCATGCTCTCTCTCTACACACACACACACACACACAGTCTTCAAAATTAGAAAAGGTATTGATATTTTCTCTGATCTCATCTATTCTGCCAATGTGTTTTTGTTTTATCTGCCCTCTCAACCCACTGGAGTGCCGTGTCTTTTTTTTTTTTTGCGGGTTCTGCTCCCCCTCTGTCCCTGGAGTGCCATGTCTTATGAATGAGTAAACACACTTGGGCTTCAGGCTATTTATATGTTCTTTTTTTTATTTTTAGCACTTTCCTTTTATTTGGACCCTTGGATGCCCATTGACGGATGCTTGAGACCTTCAAGTAATCTTCAGATCATAGCAGAATTGTAAGGCCCTCTGTATGGGAAGGAGATAGTCCGTGTGCTGTGGACATGAACGGGGAGCAGCAGCTTGATGCAGGTATTGGTTTTGGTGAGCAGAATTCATTCCTCGGAGTCCAGAATCATATTACCTTCCTGGGTGACATGGTCTGACTTACCTTCTGACACTAAAGAGAGAGCTGGTTGAGGATATGCGTTGTCTCTCTCTGTACCTGGAAGAGCCTGGCACTAGGGGATACTCACAATGTTTCCTGAAAAACTAAATTTTATGAATAGACTTTCATTTTGAAAAAAACAACATTTTAATTTTAATAGTTACTTTTGAATTACTTTGAAATAATTATATATTCATAAGAAGTTGCAAAGATAATACTAACAGGTCCCCGGTATCCATCACCAGTTTCTACCATTTGTTAAATCGCCTATAAGTATAGTATAGTGTAAAAGCCAGGATTGACATATTTAAAAAGTGTATGTAGTTTTCTGTCATTTTATCACATACTAGAAGCCTGGTGCATGAAATTCGTGCACTTGTTGGGGCCGGGGGTCCCTCAGTTCGGCCTGCGCCCTCTCACAGTCCAGGGCCCTCGGGAGATGTCTGACTGACGGACATCCTGAGTGCTCTCACCGAGGCAAGAGAGGTTCCTGCCACCGCCGCTGCGCTCGCCAGCCGTGAGCCCAGCTTCTGGCCGAGCAGCGCTCCCCCTGTAGGAGTGCACTGACCACCAGGGGGCAGCTCCTGAGTTGAGTGTCTGTCCCCTGGTGGTCAGTGCGCGTTGTACCGACTGATCATTCTGCCGTTCAGTCGATTTGCCTATTAGCCTTTTATTATATAGGATAGAGAATGTAAAATAGTATAATCATCCTGGAAAGTAGTTTGGCAGTTTCTTTATTAAACGTATGATCCAGCAATTGTGTTCCTAGACATGTACCCCAGAAAAATGTAACCACCTCAGTCAAGATACAGAACTACTCCATCACCACAAAGAGCTCCCTATTCTGCCCCTTCATACTTACACCTACTTTCCTTCCCCCAGCCTTCCCTAAATCAGGCAACCATTAGTCTGTTCTCTATCTCTATAATTTTGTCATTTCAGGAATGTTACACATATAGAACCACATAGTATATGATTTTTTGAGGTTGCTTTCATCACTCAAAATAATGCCCTTGAGATCCATCCAAATTTTTGCACATATCAATAGTTTGTTTCCTTTTATTGCTGAGCAGTGTTCCATGGATATACTACAGTTCAGTTAACTATTCATCTACTGTTGTATGTTTTGGTTGCTTCCAGTTTTGGGCTCCTAAAAATAAAGCTGCGCCCTAACTGGTTTGGCTCAGCGGATAGAACGTTGGCCTGCATACTGAAGGGTCCCGGGTTCGATTCTGGTCAAGGGCATGTACCTGGGTTGCGATCACATCCCCAGAAGGAGGTGTGCAGGAGGCAGCTGATCGATACCTCTCTCATTGATGTTTCTAACTCTCTATTCCTCTCCCTTCCTCTCTGTAAAAAATCAATAAAATATATTTAAAAAAATAAAAATAAAGCTGCTTGTGCCATAGTATACATCAGATTTCATTTTTCTGGGATACATGTCTAGGAACACAATTGCTGGATCATACGTTTAATAAAGAAACTGCCAAACTACTTTCCAGGATGATTATACGATTTTACATTCTCACCATCCATGTATGAGAGATTTAGTTTCTTCTCATTCTCACTATTATTTGCTATTGTCACTATTTTATTTAACTCTGATGGGCATCTAATAGTGACAGCTTATCCTGATCTTAATTTGCATTTTCCTAGTGGCTAGTGATGTTGAACATGTGCTGTATCCTCTTCAGCACAGTGTCTCCATTTATTTGGTTCGTTTATGGTTTATCTGCCTTTTTTTAAAATACATATTTTTATAGATTTCAGAGAGGAAGGGAGAAGGAGAAGGAGATAGAAACATCAATGATGAGACAGAATCATTGACTGGCTTCCTCATGCACGCCCCCTACTAGGGATTGAGCCTGCAACCAGGGCATGTACCCTTGACTGGAATCGAACCTGGGACCCTTCAGTCTGCAGGAGGATGCTCTATCCATTGAGCCAAACCAGCTGGGGCCTTTTGTTGTTTTTTTCTATCCTCACCTGAGGATATTTTTTCCATTGCTCTTTAGAAAGAGTAGAGGGGAGAGAGGAAAAGAGAGAGATACATTAATTGGTTGCCTCCCACACAAACCCCTACCGACTGGGGCCGGGAATCAAACCCACAACCCAAAATACGTGCCCTTGACCAGGAATTGAACCTGAGACCCTTTGATGTGCGGGACGATGCTCTCACCAGCCAGGGCTATATGTCTGCTTTTTAATAACTATTTCTTTAAACATTGAGCTTTTAAAAAAACAACTTTATTGAGGTATTTTTCTTTTTTTAAGGTATAATTATGCCCTTATAGAGTGTACAGTTCAGTGGCTTTCAGCATATTCACAAAGTTTTGTGACCATCACTAGTATTTCTAAAACATTTTCATCACCCCCTAAAAGAAACAGTTAGCAATTGTTTCTTGCCCCACTCAGCCTCTGGCAACCACCATTAGTCTCCTTTCTGTCTCTATGGATTTACTTATTTCTGCTTCCTTTTGATTAATGTTTATTTACATGGTATATCTTTTTCATTCTTATACCTTCAACCTGCCTATATATCATTATATTTGAAGTTTCTTATAACAGCACATAATCTTTTTTTTAAATTTCAGTCTTACAATTATTGTGTATTTAGACCTTATACATTTAATGTAATTATTGGTAAGTTAAGGCTCAAGTGTGCTATTTTTGTTCATCTGTTTTCTGGGATTATTTTTGTCTTCTACCCCCTGCCTTCCTGTGGGTTACTTGAATATTTTTTTTTAGAATTCCATTTAGATTTTTCTATAGTGTTTTTTAGTGTATCTTTTTGTATAGCTTTTTAGTAGTTGCTCTAAGTATTACATTTTATGTACATAACTGACCAGTCTGTTGGTATCATCATTTTATTGGTTTGAGTCACATATAGAAACTTTACCTATTTTTATGTCTTTACCTTGTAATATAATTATCATAAATATTTCCTCTTCATATTTTGAGAACCATGTCAGATATTGAAATTTTTGTTTCAACTTTCAAACATAATTTAGGAAACTCAAGGAGAAGGAAAATATTTTTAAATATTTTTACTCTTTCCATTGTTCTTCTGATACTATTTTATTATTTATTTCTACTGTTCATTAAAAATATAAACAGCCATAGCTGGTTTGCCTCAGTGGGTAGAGCCTCAGCCCACGGGCTGAAGGGCCCCGGGTTCTATCCTGGTCGAGGGCATGTACCGCAGCTGCAGGCTCAGTCCCCGGCCTTGGTCTGGTTGGGGTGCATGCTGGAGGCAGTCTACATGTCTCTCTCACATCTGATGTTTCTCTCTCTCTCTGTCTCTCCCCCTCCCTTCCACTCTCTCTAAAAATTAGTGGGAAAATGTCCTCCAATGTGGATTAACAAGAAAATTAAAAATAAACAAACAAATAGGTGTATGTACAGATATATTTATTTCTATACCTCTCTCATCATAAACAAAAGTAGAGATACAATAAAAACTGATTTTTAGTTTCCAGTTTCACTGAATATATACTGGAAAGCATCCCACATCAGTACGCAGAAATTGTTCTCATTCCTTTTTACAGTTGTATAGTGCTGGATGTATAAACCATAGATCGTTCAGCCAGTTCCTTATTGATGGACATTGGGTCTTTGCAGTCTTGATTCATAAGTAGTGCTGTAGTGAATAGCTTTGTACATATGTCTTTTTGTATTTTGCCAGCATATCTTTGGAATAGCTTCCTAGAAGTTGGATTGCTTTATCAAAAGGTAAATACATACATCATTTTGCTAGGTATTGCCAAGTTTTCTTTCACTAGGGCTGTGTCATTATGCTTTACCTGCCTAACTATAGCCTCACCATAGAGTATGTTGTCAAACTTTGGAATTTTTCCCAATGTGATATTTCTGTGCAGTTTTAATTTGCATTTCTCTTAAAAATGAGTAGATTTGCATATCTTTCCATATGTTTCAGGACCTTTGAATTTCTTTTTTATAAATTTTCTTTTCCTGTATTTTGCTCATTTTTCTATCCAGTCATTAACCTGTTTCTTCTCTGTTTTTTAATAGTTTTTAATGTATGAGAAACTTTAGTTCCTTAGCTCATTATTTTTATTGTTGTTGTTTATTTTTATTTTTAAGGGAGCATGCTGTTTCAGGGACTAGGGTCCTTGTTAAGCACCATGAGTGTTCAGCCATGTTATGTTTTAGTAATGGAAATTGACTTTCTGCTGGCCCATACTTCTAGGAGATTTCCAATGTGGTCTTTGTTGGCTTGCTATATTTCTAGTGAAAAATTGCAAATACATAAAAATGAATGGGAAACAATGTAAGAACACCCACATAGCTACCCTGAAGAATTAATGAATGCTAACATTGTCTTACATTTGTTTCCATTGTTTTATTGTGGTACAATATCCATTGTACACAGTTTACAATTTTAACCATTTTTAAAGGAGTGTACTGTTCAGTGGCATTAAGTACATTCATATTGTTGTGCACTCATTACCACAGTCTATCCCTAGAACATTGTTCATTTTCTCAAACTGAAGCTCTATACTCGTTAAACACAAACTCCCCATTCTTGTTGCCCCACAGTTTTGGAAACTACCGTTTTTCTTTCTGCCTCTGTGAATTTGACTATTCTGGCTACCTCGTGTAAGTGGAACCATGCAGTATTTATCCTTTCGCAGCTGGCTTATTTCACTTAACATAATGTCCTCTAGGTTTATCCATGCTGTATTATGGTCAGAATGCCTTCTTTTTTAAAAAGACTGAATAATACTCCATTGGATGGATGTATCACATTTTAATTTCTTCTTCTGTCGATGGATACTTGGGTATTGTGAACATTTGTGTACAAATGTCTGTTTGATTCTGCATTCACTCCTTTTGGATATATACCCAGAAGTAGAATTTGGTGGATCCTATGGTAATTGTATTTTTAATTTTTGAGAAACCACCATATAGTTTTCCACAGTGGCTATATCACAAGATTCCAATTTCTCACTTCCTTGCCAACATGTATTTTCTGCTTTTTGTTGTTAATCCTCACCTGAGGATATTTTTTCTATTGCCTTTTAGAGAGAAGAGTGGAAAGGAGGGGATTGAGGGGAGGGGAGAGAGAGGGGGAGAGAGAGAGAGAGAGAGAGAGAGAGAGAGAGAGAGAGACAGAGAGAGAGAGAGAGAGATGTGAGAGAGAGATTAATGTGAGAGAGAGACATTGATTGGTTGCCTTTTGTATGTACCGGAATCAGAGCAGGTCGCGAACCTGCAGCCCTGTATACATGCCCTTGACCGGAATCAAACCCGGGACTCTTGGTCTGCAGGCCACTACTCTGTCCACTGAGCCAAATTGGCTAGGGCTGTTTTCATTTTTAAAAATAAATAAGTACTAGATAGGCACAACCCAGTTTATGCCTCTTTAGTACTTCTCTTCTAATCACGTTTTCGCCTCTCCATCCCCAAAGGCAGCACTGTTCATTGCAAACTGACTAGTGCCAGGCATTGTTATGGGCAGTGGGGATACAAAGTTCCTGTCTTCATAGAGCTTGTTTTCTAAAGGTGAAGGTAAAAGGCCTGGTGTACTGTCCAACAGGATTGAATGCCTTGAAGACCAGAAAGCAGAGCCTGGGAGTTTTCTGCTGTGGGCACTGCTTGGAAGGCCTTTTTGGAGACAACTGAGTAGAAGCTTGAATGCCATGAGGGTGTGAATGACACTGGGAGATCAGTCTTGGGGCTGCGGGAATAGCAAATGCAGAGGCTTTGAGGAAAGAGCACGATTAGATTAAAAAAAGAATAAACTCAGTGTCACTTGGGTGCAGTGAGCCAACGAGGCTGGTTGGGGATGAAGTGGCAGGGCAGGTTGTAAGAGGGCCAGATCATGGAGCGACTTTGCAATCTCTCAAAGATTTTAGATTTTTCATCAACGTGATTAAAAAGTGAGTGATGTCAAGGTTAGGCCTTGGACGAGAGAGAACAATAGGAATGGTGAGATGTGATTAGGTTTGGGATATATTTTAAAGGTGATACCTAGAGAATTTTCTGATAGTTTGGATATGGGATGTTAGATGTGAAAGAAAGGGAGGAAAGCAAGGATAATGTCCCATTTTTTGGGTTGAGCCAAAATACCGATACAGGTATGTTTTACTTAGTTGGAGAGCACTAAGGAAGAAATCAGATTAAAAATTCAAGTTGGAAATGCCTACGTATTAAGTACCTCAAATACTTGGTGTTAGGTACTAAGTACAATCCAATGTGGTTGTAATAGTTACACTCTCACCAGCGTCATGTGATCCGTTTGGGTGAGACCCTGATGGGTCCCAACAGGAGACAGCATGTCACACTTCGTGCTGTTGAGGTTCCTTGACGGCGAGTGCACCAAGGGAGCCTACCACAAAGCCAGTTAACTTGTGAAGTCAATTGTAAGTTAGGTTTATTACTAAATTTATGTTTTTGCACCTTGAGTTTTCTTTAATTGGGGTTCACCTGTTCTTTATTTGTTTTGTTTTGTCTTTAATTCCAGATGCTGGGTCTGGTGTGGAAGAAGTGGAATTAAGCTGGGAAGATTATCTGGAAGAGACGGGCTCCACAGCAGTTCCCTATGGATCTTTTAAACACGTGAGCAGCAACTGCATTGCTTCACGGTTTACATCTGTTTTCTTTGACTTCCTATGCCATCATCAGACAGTTTGGGGTGGTTTTAAGTTGGGGCGCTTGAAAGAACTTGAATGCCTGTTCCTGTTTTCTCCCCCTGATACCCTTATAAAGAAAACTTGATATACTCTTAAAATAATTTTTGGTTTTGTATACTTTCTGCCACTTAATGCAGGAGTTGTTTTTTTTTGACTGGTCATGAATATTCCTTTATTTTTGTCAATCTTTTTATAAACTGAAGATAATGTTTTTTCTTGCACTTTATAACATTTTATGACTATTGGTTTGCTTATTGAAAGTAATTTCAGTAACACTTGTTTTCTATTATGTTGAGCAGAAATGTAGTAATGACATCCAGTCAGTCACATGGGTGGCCTGTGCAGCATAGTTTTATACCCTAACAGCCCAATTTAATGCTACCTGCCTATTAGTCACTTAGTAGCCGACTTGGTTGTCAGGGTATTGCAGTGCTTGTGTTTAAGTAACCCTTATTTTACTTAATAATGCTACATTCACGTAACTTATACAGTATATTGTTATAATTGTTCTATTTTAGTATTGTTGCTAATCTCGTACTGTGCCTCATTTATAAATTAAACTTTATTATAGATATGTATCTATAGGAAAAAACACATAGGTATATGGGGTTTGGTACTGTCCAGGGATTCAGGCATCCACTGGGGGTCTTGGAACATACCCCTTGTGGTTAAGGGAGATAGCCCCCATATTAGTTGTTTTAAGAGTATTCTCCAAATATTTGTGAGTTTCCTAGTTTTCCTTCTGTTACTACATTTCATTTTTATTCCATTTTGATCAGAAAAGATACTTTGCATGGTTTCAGTCTTTTTAAATTTGAGACTTGTCTTGTGGCCTAACATTATGGTCTGTCCTAGAGAACATGAGAAGAATGTATATTCCACTGTTGCTGAGTGGGGTGTTCTGTTAATGTCTGTTAGTTCTCATTGGTTTATAGTCTTGTTCAAGTCCCCTGTTTCCTTTCTGTCTGGTGGTTCTATCCATTATTGATTGTAGGGTACCAGTGTGTTTAGAGATCAGCATAACCTTGATATCAAACCTAACATGAGTATTTTAGGAAAGGAAAATTACAGAGCAGTGTCACTCATGAAGACTGATGCGTAAATATTTGCATACAAAATAATAGCAAACTGAATGTAGCTGTATTTAGAAAGAATAATACATTAATAACAAGTTGATTTTTCCAGGAATGCAAGATAGTTTAACACTTAAAAATCATCCAGCATAATAATAGTAGCAGAATAAAGGAGAAAAATCACATTATCATGTCATTATATAAAGAAAAATTATTAATAAAATTCCATACCCATTATGATAAATTTTTAGCAAACTGTAGATGGGAATTTTTTTAAACTTTAATAAAGGATCTCTACCCCCAAAAAATTTACAGGAAATTTTATTAATGGTAATATAATGCATGCTTTCTTTTTAATATGGAGCAAGACAAAGATACTGATTAGCATGACTTTTGTTTGATACTGTTATAGAGGTTCTAGCCAATACAGTTAGGTTAAAAAAACACAGTAAAATGTATAAGGATTAGGAAGGAAGGGAAAAAATGTTATTTTTGCAGATAAATAATTTTAAGACATAATAATTAATGAGTAATTTCAGCAGATTATTTAATACAGGATAGCATTAAAAAAATCTATTATATTCCTATATACCAGAAACAAACAAAAATGAAAGCTGTTATTTACAATAACATTTTTTAAAAAGTTAAATGGCCAGTAGTTAAATGTAACAAAAATTTGCAAAGAAACTTCAAATCATCTATACTAATAAAAGGGTAAAATGCAAATTGGTCATGACACCCTAACAGCCACGACCAGATATGCTAATTAGTCACGATCAGTATGCAAATTGACCATCACTCCAACACACAAAGATGGCCGACCCCAAGTGGCCAAAGATGGCCACCACAAGATGGCCTGCAGAGGAGGGCAGTTAGGGGTGACCAGGCCTGCAGGGGAGGGCAGTTGGGGGGGACCAGGCCTGCAGGGGAGGGCAGTTGGGGGTGACCGAGTCTGCAGGCATATATATTTGAAATGAAGTACTGACAGGAAGCATTGCCTGCAGCCAGACCTACCTTCGAGCTTCTGGGAGGGTCCCACAGAACCCCAACATGGCCATCGCCACATGAGGGCAGTGGCTGAGAGACCCCACCAGGCATGAATTTTGTGCACCGAGCCTCTAGTCCTATATAATAAAAGCCTAATATGCTAAGTGTCCGGTTGTCTGGTGACCAGTCAACTGTTCAACCATTCAAAGCGTAATATGCTAATGATATGCTAAGGCCGCTCAACCGCTCGCTATGATGTGCACTGATCACCAGGGGGAATACACTCCGACCAGTAGGTGAGCTTGCTTCTGGGGTCCGGCCCATCGGGTTTGAGCGAGATGGGCTGGATATGCCCTGGAGCCCTGCTGTGGTCCTTCCCTGGCTGGCCAACCTCCTGCATCCCTCCCCAGCCCTGATCGTGCACCAATGGGGTCCCTCAGCCTGGTATGCACCCTCTTGCAATCTTGGACCCCTTAGGGAATGTTGGAAAGCTGGTTTCAGCCTGGTCCTGCAGGCCAGGCCAGGCTATGGGACCCCACTGGTGCACGAATCCGTGCACTGGACCTCTAGTAGTGTTATAATTTAGGATAGTGATTACCTTTCAAGAGTCCAGTGGGGTTAGGGGAGGATTTTTACACAGAATGTGGGACTTTCCATCTCTGGCTCTCTCCTTTCCAGAGGTTGTTATTACCGCGTTGCATTTACTAGTAGTGGTCAGAGCTCCATAGTCTCCTTCAGTACACTTTGTCTTTCATGGCTTTTGAAGAGCAAATTACTTATCAGTTATTTTATAGAATACTAGTGGCCCAGTGCACGAAATTTGTGCATGGCGGGGGGATGTCCCTCAGCCCAGCCTGCACCCTCTCCAATCTCGGACCCCTCGGGGGATGTCCGACTGCTGGTTTAGGCCCGATCTCAGTGGGACAGTCGGACATCCCTCTCACAATCCAGGACTGCCGGCTCCTAACGGCTCACCGGTCTGCCTGCCTGATCGCCCCTAACCACTTTGCCTGCTGGTCTGCTCACCCCCAACTGGCCCCCACTGCTGGCCTGCTTGGCCACAACTGCCCCCTTCCCCCGCTGGCCTGCTTGCCCCTTCTGCCCCCCATGCCAGCCTGCTCACCCGCCACTGCCTCCCCTGCCCGCCTGATTACCCCCCACTGTCCCCCACTGCCCGCCTGATCACCCCCCACTTGCCTCCCCTCCTGGCCTGATAGCCCCTAACCACCTCTGCCTCAGCCCCGCCACCATGGCTTTGTCTGGAAGGATGTCCGGAAGGTCTCCCGGAAGCTCTCCCGTCTAATTAGCATATTACCCTTTTATTTGTATAGATTCCACAATTTAGGTTTTGTTTTTCTCATGCTTAGTTCGAGTTTATGCAGATTTGGCAAAAATGTCATAAAAATGATTTTGTGCTTTTTTTGTTTTATGATATCAAGGGTGTATGATATTGATGTTTTCAGACTGGTTATGTTAACTTTGATTACTTAGGGTAGTTTTTGCCAGATTTTTCATTGTAATGTTACTGTTTTCCCCTTTGTAGTTAATAAGAATCTTGCAGGAAGAACCTTTGAGATTATGTAAATATCATAGTCATCATAGTAATATTAGCACTGACTCATGATTCTTGCCTGCAGTGTTTACTTCTGTGGTGTTTGTCTAAAGTTGATTTTCTATTTCCATCATTTCCCCCTATTTTTATTAATTGGTCTACTCTAAGGAATTTCTGTCCCCTCTTCTCTGTTAATTATTTTTTAACAGTGTGAGCTCATGCATATCCATGTAAATCGATGGGTTATAATCTACTAACCTCATTTATTTTATTGCTCAAATTGTCCCACATGTGTCCATTGGAAGATACTTTAATTGGCTCTCATGTTCTTTCCAAATGCCCCCATCATTTTTGGAGCATTTCCATACTTTTTGGCATCACAAGATATTCCAGGCTCCTACTGTGTTTTCCTTACCCCGGAATTTGGATCAATTATTTCTCCTTGGAGCCTTTGTTCTTTTTTATTGGAGGATGCTATTTAGAAATCAATATTTTAAAAACTATGTTTGCTATTGCTACTGAGTATCATTACTTCTATTGTCTGTCAGTTCACAGAGCTAGGAGATATATCTATGTTAACACATACATACATAGACATCTATACTTTTTTCTGCATTTCTTTCTATTTGTCTTTCTGTATGTCTGTAATCATGACCTCATTCTGATACCTTGATTCCAATTCAGCACCACAAGATTCATTCTCTTCTTCCCCCTTCCTTATTTTCACTTCTTTCTCCCACATCAGGAACCTGTCTCTCATCATCTACAATATATTGATTTCTTTAATCTTAGTATACACATGCAGTAGTTCTAAAATTGCTAACCCATACCTTTGTGACCATATAATTTTTCATCTAAATTAGGACACTTTTGAGAGAGAAAGGGGCATTTTTAATTATTATTCAAGGACAACAAGTGTGAACGTAGAGTGTTTCCCAGGGTAACTGGGAGGTATAGCTCCCTACATATGGTACATGACATACTAATTTTTTATTATTATAGTTTATTTTTATCCCATATCTTTTCTAGAGTCATAAATTTTCTCTAGAATGATCTAGAAATCACTCCTGACAGCTTAACATGTCAAATGGTGAACATTAGTGATGTATTTATTTACTAGAAAACATTTCTGTGATCATAATGACTGATGGTGGTGAAAATACTGAGTTCCACTGAGATGGAATAGGACAGCATTGCTGTCCCTGCTTTGTTTGGGTCATTCCTATGAGTTAGAATTGGAATTTCTCGGATTTCCCTTGAGAGGATTTTATTGCATTTAGTACTTCAGAATTGTAAGTCTTACAAAGAATGTCAGCCAAAGAAATACTCATTTGAGATACTTGTCTGGTAGTTAATAACATTTCCCTGTTCAGGTGGACACACGTTTGCAAAATGGATTTGCTCCTGGGATGAAACTGGAGGTGATGGTGAAAAAAGATCCTGAAATCTACTGGGTTGCCACCATCATTACCACCTGTGAGCAGCTGCTCCTCCTCCGCTACGATGGCTATGGAGAGGACCGGAGAGCGGACTTCTGGTGTGACATCAGGAAGGCTGACCTTTACCCCATTGGGTGGTGTGAGCAGAATAAGAAGACCCTCGAAGCCCCGGAAGGTAATGAAATACTTCCTATTGTGACATAATGGGATATTGCTGTAGGAAATCTCGTCCATAATCTTCTTAAAAAATATGTATTTTATTGATTTCAGAGAGGAAGGGAGAGGGAGAGAGAGACAGAAACATCAGTGATGACAGAGAATCATTGATTGGCTGCCTTTTGCATGCCCCACACTGGGGATTAAACCCACAACCTGGGCACTTGCCCCTACCAGGAATTGAACCATGAGCTTCTGGTTCATAGGTCGACGCTCAACCACCAAGTCACGCTGGTAGAGCATCTTGTCCATAACCTTGAGGCTTTCAGTCTCCCATACACATAGGTTTTCTAACTTCTTTTGGTTTAGCATTTTGACGGAAAATATTTATAAAGAATAATGCACATTCTCTTATCTTTTAAAATTATTTTCTGTGCTCCATAAAGCCTCATGTTTTTGTGACACTCATAGGGAGCATCAGTTATCGTTCTGTAAGACTGTAGGCTCTCTGAGTTTGAGGATGTCTTTAGGTGCATTGGGCCAGGTTGATTCTCTTTTTTGACTTGATTGTCCTCTTTCCTCTCACCCACAAGTGATCTGAGACCTATGAACTGAGGCTTTCTTCCAGATAAAAGCCTACTGGGAGTAGAATCGAAATTCAGTAAGACAAAGACAGAAGGACAGAAGAGAGAGGAGTCATATAAAAGTGGAGAAAGGGAGGAGAGACTGCAGATTTATGAAAATACCAGACCTTAATATGTTTTTCTTTCAACCTCTTATGCTGATGCTAGAGGCCTGGTGCACGAATACATGCATGGGTGGGGTCCCTTGGGGTGGTCTGCGGGGATCGGGCCCCAGCTCGCGCCCCAGGCTCACAGCCCTGCAGCCTCACTTGGCACCCCACCATGGCCTGGCGCCTCCTCCTCACCTCCACTATCCCACCATGGTCCCACTCTCGTCGGGGCCCATCGGGGCCAGCAGCGCCTCCACTGCTGCCCACTGCCAGTGCCGTGTTACTGATGCCCGCCATGTTCCGCGCCACCCCCTACTGGTCAGTGCACATCATAGCGAGCGGTCAAACTCCCGGTTTCCCGGTCGAATTCCCAGAGGGGACAATTTGCCAACCTGAAGAGATTCCCTCTGGGTAAAGAGAAGACAGTTGAGCATCAATGGTATAAGAGCTGCAATGGCCTGAAACATATCATATGTGACTTAGTCTGTAATTTTATAATGGAACTTTTAAACAAAATTCTCATTGATCACTTTTGGATGATGGAAATATGCTGATAACTTTGAAGGCTGGTAAATACAGGGGAAGCATAAAGACAATTAAGCATATATCCTGCCTTCTTTTTGTGAACTTTAATACCTTAGGGCAGCGATTTTCAACCGGTGTTCCACAAGAATTGTTAAAACATGCAACACCTGACTATTCAGTCAGGGCCACTGACCTCTTGTCCCTCAGATTGCCAAATTTAAAAACAACTGCCAATACAACAGTAGCCATCCGGTGTGAATAAATAAAAAATGATACCTATTTTTGTCAGGTTAGCAAAAACAGAATTCTGTGCCACAGAATTTTAATAATTAGTTTATGTGTGCCATGTGATGAAAAAGTTACCTTCTGGTAATCACACAGTTGAAGGGGAGAATTTTTTCTTTATAGAAGTAGCATATTGCTTAGTAAGTGAAGGAGGGATGATAGAAAATTACCGTTTGTAGCCCCCAATGAATGAATGTATCTGTGTAGTGACTATTAAAAACCACTGACGCTGAAACCGGTTTGGCTCAGTGGATAGAGCGTTGGCCTGCGGACTGAAAGGTCCCAGGTTTGATTCCGGTCAAGGGCATGTATCTGGGTTGCGGGCACATCCCCAGTAGGAGATGCACAGGAGGCAGCTGATCAATGTTTCTCTCTCATCGATGTTTCTAACTATCTCTCTCCCTTCCTCTCTGTGAGAAATCAATAAAATATATTTAAAAAAAACCAAAACCACTGACATCACAAAAGGAGAGACAAACAGACTGTATATGCCTCTTGATGGAAGGATGTAACTCCACTTATGAAATACTAGAGGCCCAGTGCATGATTCCTGCACCGGTGGGGTCCACCCGACCTGGCCCCAATCAGGGCAGATCTGGGCTGGGCCTGTGGGCGGGGAGGAGATGGTGGGAGGTTAGCTAGCCGGCCCGCCCCGATCAGGGCTGGGCTGGCTGGAGGGAGGGGCCAAGGGCAATTGGCCGGCAGGCCCCGTCCCCAATTGGGGTTGGGCGGGGCCGATTGGGGGTGGGGCCGGACATAGGGAGGGGCTGTGAGTAGTGGGCCGACTGGGGGCCAGTGGCCTGGGAGAGGGGCCATGGGTGGTTGGCCGGCCAGATCGGGCCGTTCACTGGCCGCAGTGAGCCTCATAATGACTGGCTGTCCTGGTTGTTATGGTGTTCCGGTTGCTGGCTTTTTATATATATAGATTCTTGCTCCCTTTCCTCCAAGAGTCAAATCTAAATTTAATCAAGCCTACCAGTTTTATAGAAAATATAGAGGTCAGTAGGACAACAACTTGTTACCATAAGGAGGCAAGCAGGAAAAGCAGATTCAGAAAAACTCTGTATAGCATAAAAGGCTGAGTCAAGAAATATGTGGCAAGATAAACAGAGAGTCCGGGGGTTGCGGAGGAGGAGAAGGAACACACAGATTAAAAGAGATTCAGGTGATACATCAACCATTTGTAATATAGATCTCATTTGGATCCTGATTTGCCTGAGCAAATTGAAAAAATCATTTTTGAGACATTTCAGAAAATTTGAACATGGGCTATCTATATTTGATGTTAAGGAATTATTGCTAATTGTTTAAGGGGTGGTTATGTAAAAAGTTCTTTTCTTTTGTAAATATATACTGAGATTACATTGGATGAAATTATATAATATCAGGAATTGGTTGGGTGGGGTGGAGTGTGTAAAGGTATAGATCAGGGGATGGCAAAGTATCTGTAAAGGTTCAGATAGTAAAAGTTTTAGGTTTTACCAGCCATGCGGTTTCTGTAACAGTTGCCCACCTCTGCCTTTGCAGTGTGGAAGCAGCCACAGACAGTATGTAAACAAACAGGCATAGCTGCGTTTCAGTGAAACTTTATTTCAGCCAGCTGGATTCAGCCCACATGTTGTAGTTTGCTGACTTCTCCGGATCTGGATGAAAGGATTAACCATGAAGTTACAGTTGTTGAACCTAGGATACAAGATGATTCATTATACTATTTTCTCTACTTGTATATATATTTGAAAATTCCCATAATAAAAAATAAACCAGGTACCGTTTGGATAATTGTCCTTGTTTTGCATACAACTCCTACTAAACTATTCAGTTGTAGATTTATCTAGGATGGGTTTTTTTGACTGCCTCCTACACATCCTCTCCTGGGGATCGAGCCTGCAATCCAGGCATGTGCCCTGACCGGGAATCATACCCTGGCTTCCTGGTTCATAAGTCGACACTTAGCCACTGAGTCATGCTGGTCAGTCAGGCGAATTTTATCTTAAGCTCTCAAAGAAGTAATTGTTGGACTCTTTGATACTAAAATGACCTCTAAACCATTTTCACTGGTTTAATGATCTGTATTCTATTTAGTTAGTTTCTCTGTGTTCCATGGCTGGCTATTGTGAGTAATCGCTCATTTTATTCCCTCCTCTAGGCATCAGAGACAAGGTGTCTGACTGGGAGGAGTTCCTGCGGCAGACTCTGAAGGAAGCGTGTAGTCCTCCTGTCCCGCTGCTAGAGGGCGTGAGTATGATCGCTTGCAGGATCAGTGTGGAAAACCCTTCCAGTCTTTAGTGAGATTAACTGTCTCAGGAATCTTAAAATTAGTTGCTCATTTACTACCCCCAAGGCAAATAGGCATTATTATTAAGGACATAGGCATGTGTACTGGGAGGTTTAAGCTTATTATCCTCAGAGGTTACAAACTGCCGGCTTGCTCAGTGCCTAAAGTATTCTGAATTAGTTGCTAAGACATAAAAATCTCGTTTTCCAAATGCTGTTCTGTAGCTGGTGTCTTGGTACGCTCGCCTGTAACAGAGCAGGCGTTGACTCTGCTTGAGGATGAGCATTTGTAACTCCCACACCAGGTGACTTGCGACTCTCTCTCTTTTAAAAAAATATATATATTTTTGCTTTCAGAGAAGGGAGAGAGAGAGAGATAGAAACATCATTGATGAGAGAGAATCATTGATCTGCTTCCTCCTGCATGTCCCCCACTGGCATGTGTCCTGATTGGGCATCAAACCATGACCTCCTGATTCATAAGTTGGCACTCAACCACTGAGCCACACTGGCTGGGCAAGACTCCCTTTTTTTTCAGTCAGAAGACAGTAGTAGATCTGTAGTACTTCTACCACCTACTTGCTTTCAGCAGTCCTTTTCCATTATTGTAGGTTTTGAGCTTGTTAGTGATCATCGATTTCTTGTTTTTATAAAAATCAGTTTATTGGGTATGACATTTCTAAATTATTTTTTGTTACTTTGTGCAATTGCAAAATGTAATGTATGAAGTTTCCAGTTTCTCTACATCGTTGACAGCACTTTCTGGTTATAGCTGTGCTAGTGAGCGTAAAGTAGTGCCTCGTTTGGATGTAGGGAAGTCACTTATTTCCCTAATGACTGAGGATGCCGAGCATCTTTTTAAGTGCTTATTTGCCATTTGTGTATCTTTTTCTAGAGAAATGTCTTCGCCCATTTTAAAAATTTTATTTATTTGTTTGTTTATATATTTATATGTTTTTTATTGCTTTTTTTTTTTTTTTTTGAGAGAGGAAGGAAGAGAGAGAGAGAGAAAAAAACATATATTGGTTGCCTCTTGTGGGTGCCCCAGCCAGGGATTGAACCCACAAAAAGGTATGTGCCCTGACTGGGAATTGAACCCACAGCCTTTTGGTATAGGAGATTACTCTCCAATCAACTGAGCCACCTTGCCAGGGCGTCCCTTTTTAAATTGGGTTATGTCTTTTAATTATTGAGTTGTAAGAGTTTCTTATGAATTCTAGTTGCAAGTCTAGATCAGATAAATAATTTTCAAATATTATCTCCAGTTCTGCGGATTATCTTTTCACTTTCTTGATATCATTTACAGCACAAACATTTTTTATTTTTATGTAGTCCATTTTATCTGTTTTTTCTTTTTTTTGCTTGTGCTTTGGTGTTGTATCTAGGAAAGCTTTGCTTAACCTGACTCACTTCATTATGTTTAGCTAGGACATGGTACATGTTAAAGACTCAGTAAAATTTGAGCAAATGCATGAAATCATGAACAAATGAATGAATAAATATTCTTCTGTACATTGACCTTGATTCTGCCATTTTATCTTTAGCTGTGAATGTGTTTCCTCCACTTGTTCCCATGTTCATTTGCATAATAAGAATATGCAAGTGTCACAGAGCAGTTCTTATTAGAAAAAATGTAAGTTTGAATATTAAGAATTGATTATGTAATAATGTTGGAATTAGCATTCCTCTTTATTCTTTATTGTAGCTTTTAATATATATCTAGAGAGTGAGATTTAAACTTTTCCTTTCTATCAGTGTAATGGAAGCACTGTGTTCTTAAGAACATTGTGAAATGAGTAAAAACATCAGAAACAACCTAAATGCCATCAGTAGATAAGTGGATCAATCACTGCCCATTTGTAATACTGGATAGCAATACAACCATTTAAAATAATGAGGAAGCCCTAGCCGGTTTGGCTCAGTAGATAGAGTGTTGGCCTGCAGATGGAAGTCCTGGGTTTGATTTTGGTCAAGGGCAAGTACCTCGGTTGCAGGCTACTCTCCAGCCTAGACCCTGGTCAGGGCTTGTGCAGGACGCAACCAATTGATGTGTTTCTCTCACACTGATGTTTCTCTCTGTCTTTCCCTCTTTCTTCCGCTCTTTTTAAAAATCAGTGGAAAAATATCCTCGAGCAAGGATTAAAAATAATAAAACAATGAGGAAGATTTGTATGTGCTATTATAGAAACATAGCTATGATTTATTAAGTGACAGACAAATTGAAAAACAGTTTACAGTTCCTATTAAAAAAAATGAGAGAGTGAAAGACACAGACTTGTGTGTAGAAAACCCAGTCTCAGAGAGTGTGTGCCAAAGTGTTTATTGTATTTTTCTTTTTAAAGGTGGGATTATGAGGTATTTCGACTTTTGTTGTTTTTTTTGTTTGATGATCATATTTGCTTTTACAACAATCAGAGACTAATGATGATATTTTAAAAATCCTTACTAGATTAAGCTATCTAACATAATCCTCAAGGCAGAGATCTGTTAGAATAGTTTTATTGCATTATAGGTAGGTGTTTTTTTTTTTTAAGACAAACATTTTATATCATCTACAGATAATACTATAGGTTCTTTTATGATATTCGACAATTCAGTATCACTGACTTTGAATGGGTAAAAATATAAAGGCTTGTTGGAGGTTATTTAAACTTGACTTTTTAGAATATGATGTTAACTTCTCTGACATAATATTGTCTCCTTTTTTACCTACAGCTCCGTAACGGGAGGAACCCTTTAGATCTCATTGCTCCAGGCTCCAGGCTGGAATGTCAAGCTTTCCAGGACACGCTAAGCACTTGGATTGTTACTGTAGTAGAAAACATTGGGGGAAGGCTGAAGCTACGCTATGAAGGACTGGAAAGTTCTGACGACTTTGAACATTGGTTGTATTACTTGGATCCGTTTCTTCATCACGTTGGTTGGGCAGCTCAACAAGGATATGAACTTCAGCCTCCATTAGGTGAAGAGAAATATAACATTTTTCTTTTAACTATTATATTATTGTTATAATATGTTTTTATTAATATTTATGAGGCTGAGAAAAACATTATTCTGCATATTATAAAAGCCTTTATTACTTTGCATAATAGAGATATTAAAAAAACATATAAGGAGTTAAGCTAAACACCTGTTATTCTTTTCGTTTTATTGCTTTTGGTAAGAGGTCAGTATCAGGTGAGGCAGAAATCTATGATATGCATACCTTATAGATTTCTGCCTCACCTGATACTGACCTCTTACCAAAATTAAAGAAAAATTCCCTAGGTAGCATTCAATATAGGTATCGGAGTGCGACAGATCTTGAGTTCAAAGCAGATTGTCGATTAAGATATTATAACTGGAGTTACTGTGTAAATCAATTTGCATTTATTGTTATGTGCCCCAGTTTGGATGTTGTATTATGTTATTTTGTGGACTACAGCAGTCCTTGATCTCAGTGTAGGTGTTTGCACCGTACTTTACTCCCAAAGCTCTGATGCGAGGAGACAAAGAAGGTGTAAGTTCTTTGAGTGAAGATGGTATAAGTGGGCTTGAATCCTTTTCTTTCCCAGTGGAAAGTGATTTTTTTTATTTATGTGAATGCTTTCACAATAGTTACTGATACGTATATTCTGTAGTTATTTAAAGTTACCTGTCTTGTTTTACTAAAGCCATCAGGCATCTGAAAAATGAAACTGAGTGGCAAGAGATCTTGGCCAAAGTGAAACAGGAAGAGGAAGAGCCATTACCATCTTACTTATTTAAGGTAAGAACAAAAACGAGTGAAACAGTCTGAGGGAGGGGCAAGGCATAAGATAACCCCTGGAGTGAGAGTGCTGTGGCGTCCGAAGGAGGGAAGAGGTTTGAAGGCTGGAGTGATGCTCATCCTTTTCTTCTTCTAAAAATAGTCTAGATTTTCTCCCAAAGACCTCTTAGAGCATTTTGAGCTTTTTCTACCCTTAAAAAATTTTTTTTTAAAATTTCCAATTATGGCTGACACAATATTACCTTAGTTTTAGGTATACAACATAGTGGTTAGACATTTATGTAACTTACAAAGTGATCCCCCCAATAAGGTACCCATCTAACACCATACAGAGTTATAATAATATTTTTGTTATATTTCCTATGCTGATTTCTACATCCCTGTTACTGTTTTATAACTGGTAATTTGTACTTCTTAATCCCTTCAAAGTGAAGGAATTTTTTCTGCGCTTAACCATATAGGTTTGACTTGTTATCAACTAAACTTGTTTTTCTGTCAGATAGCCTTTGTGTTTAAGATGTAGAGAGTAGCAGTGCCTCCTGTGGTTTTATTCCTGAATAATGTTTTCCAGGGAAAGAAATGATAGGATTAGGTTCTTTACCAGAAGTTGGACAGGTCCATTATTTTAATTAACTAAAGGTAGTATTCAGTTATATATGAGTATAAACTTAATGTGAAAATACTATGTTCTTATTCCCTCTTGGTGTTTGCATGTCAGGACAAACAAGTGATCGGTACACATTCATTCTCTGTAAATATGAAACTGGAAGCTGTGGATCCCTGGTCTCCTTTTGGGATCTCGCCTGCTACAGTTGTTAAGGTAAAATGGGGGCGACTTTCTTGGTAAGAATTCCTGTCAGGGTGACTGGGTTAGGAAATTAGTAGTATTTTGGTTTCAGGCTCTCCTAATCCAACCCATTGTACTGCCCAGTTCTCTATGGCCTCTTCTTTCTTTGGAGATCGGTTGTCCCAGCCAGCCAAAGCGCAGGCACCAGAGTAGAGGGGCATGTTTTTTGGGGGGGGCGGTGGGGGCAGGCCTGCCTATAATAGAGGAGAGTCAGCCGGCAGGTGAGCCGTGGTACCTGAAAAGCCTGGAGGCGGCAGTGTCACTGGTGTCCAGCCAGGTGCAGGAGATGTATGGGCATCAGGTGATCAGTATCACGGGACCTGCCACTTGGATTGCCCAGCCGTGGATTCTAGGTTCCAACTTTAATCTTTTGAAAGACTGACAAAAGTAAGGCTCTTGTTAGGAGTAGCCACAAGAACTGGGCAGGTGTCAAGGCCCAGTTACTCGGTTACTAGAACTGAGGCATAAAGGAGAGAATTTCAGTTGAAAAGCCCCATTTACTGAAAGTAGAACCAAAAGGTTCTAGAGGAATAGTTGCTTTGATGCTGAGTCATCCAACCTGGTAAGTTTGAAAGTTACTTTGCCTTGGAAAAAGAATCATTCTTAGAATGGGGAGGAATTCTGACCCTGCAATGATATCAGAAGACCGTAACTAGAGCCTGAAGGCTGTGGGGTGGTGAGGAGCCAGAGGAGGTTCATACAACCTCTTTGGCATTCGAAACTAGGCTAGGATCTGAAAATCGAATATACTGGTCCAGTTGACTCCTCAGTAAGCCTAAATTAAATTTTGTTTGGAACCATAATACTTAGATTTGAATCCAGGTTCTGCTAGTTCCTGCTTGCTCCTGGCTATATAATACGGGGCAAGTTATTTAACCTCTTTTTTTATTTTTTGAGTTTTATTTATTTATTTATTTTTTACTTCTCATCTGAGGATATTTTTTCCATTAATTTTTAGAGAGGGGGCAAGGGAAGCAAGGGAGAAAGGGAGGGAAGGAGAG